>NC_051183.1:44717677-45036427 GCF_013339695.2 Rhipicephalus sanguineus | reverse complement strand
TTTCGGACAAAACAGATATCGCTTGAATATATAGCGATACCTAAAGCAACCTCTCATCAAAAGCGATGAGGACTGTTAAGTGTCTAGCATGAACGAGACCTCTGACACAAACGAAACTTATAACTGCATGTGGTGTACAGCTTGCGCCTTGGAGTGCACGGCGAAAACTCGACCGTGCCGGCATCGCATGAAGCCAACTTCGTCTTCGGGATTTCCCTGCTTCTTTCAAAATGTGTTATTATCGCGAACGCAGCGTAAATCAGCAACAGCGTTCGCAAAGTTTAGCTTCTTGCATGAGGGTAGGCGGCTCTTATTAACGTACCCTACACTGCAGTTTCGAAGCGGTGTAGGCCTAGCGACAATACCGGCGCCGAGCCATTGCATGGGGCTGCCGCCGCCGGCCTGAGCGGGCTACAGCTCATCCGCCGCATTGTGTGTGTCACCAAAACCTCTTACTGACTCATCCATCCCTTGTGCAGCAGGAATTATTTTGCCGTTCACAAGATTTCCGTGACATTAAACTTTTGCCAGTCGTCGCCCCGCGGACGCGCTTCTAACCTGCTTCACGGCGACCGTCTCATATTCACTCACGTTTAACGCATCACTGTGATCGAAGTCCTGCGTTGATAGCACAGTGTATATTGAAAGTACTGCTTGAACAAAAACGTAGCGCCAAAAGCTTTCTTTCTTTCTTTATTTGTTTTTTTTTCGTCCCATCGGTTTCTTTCTTTTTTTTGCCCTCTTCGTAGTCGCGGAGAGCTCTACGCAGTTTGGGCAAGTTATTTTCCGCACACTGTAATTTGTATCGCTCGCGTGCTGACGTTCACTAAAGAATATTTTTGCTCTCATGACGACAGGAACGTGATTTCTCGTTTTTTTTTTCCTTTTTTTGCGCTAATACCTGTTCAGCGAAGCCACGCGAGCGCATCAACACGACGAGACGACCTAGCCACATGTCAGCGTTGTCTACTGTTTTCTTTTTTTTTTTAGCGCTAGGATATGCAGTGTAACCTGAAGTAAATTATCGTGCATTAGAGGTCCGGACACAGTTTACCACAGCGTTCAACTGTCTTCTGTGCCGAGGATTCATGCCAAACGGCAATATACCTGCAGCACGCAGCAAGCAGCCGCACCAGCAGTGCTCAGAGCACTCCAACTAAGATGGCGACACACTGTAAACAAAAATTAGCCGAGATGGGAGCTTTTCCAGCACATGAGCCCCCAAAACCCCCATGCCCCAATCATTTACTCCGTGGTAGCGGAGTGAAGTCGGCACATGTCGTCGAAAAACGCCCCGTGCTTAATGAGGGAGTTTATGAACGACATGACCTTGTTAAACTCCCCACGGAGTTTTAGGTCACGTGGTTAGAAACTCCCTATGGGAGGTTTAAAAAGTATTTTTGGTCGTGACGTGCGTGCCGTGGTTAAAAACTCCCTATGGGAGTTTTAAAAACCATTTTTGGTCGTGACGTGCGTGCGTGTGTGAATGTGCATGTAGCACGCCGGTGTGAAGCTCCAGTGCCTTGTGTGGGTCGCCGTGTGAGCATTTGTCGACAGACAACGAAGTTATCAGTGCAGCGAGGATTTGCAACGGCCGGTTGGTTTGTGTAGACGTGTAGGACTATTTTCTCCACTGAACCGTTCTGGTCAGAGACAAGTTCAACTCGCGCCAGCGTCCGACCGCGAACACATCGAGCTGGCTGTCCCGTGTTTATTCTCCCGTCAAGCGGCAATGCCCATGCACACGAGTGCAAGCCTCCGACACGCCACGGACACCTCGCTTCAACGTGCCGAGTTACGAAGAAGTGCGAAGAATAATTTCATCGGTAACAAAAGTAAGCTGTTGCGATCGTCAGCGGGTTGTTTCTGGAGTTTCACCGGCTAAAACTTCGAAGCAGTATGAAGTAGGCTTCGCTACGTCGTCGGCATCAAGCCGGCCGGCGGCCGGTGTGAGAGCTGCGCCGGCGACGCGCTCGCTCCGACCACCGGCAACGCTTGCTTCTCGGAGTGTCACCGAAACGATGTTTCACCGGATGCAACTAGCCGGCGACGTAGCGAACTCGCACCGCCACACCGGTCGCCGTGGTGAGTTCTACGAGCTCGCACCGGCCACCGGTGAAGCAAAGAATATGTTTCACAGAAAATAAAAGCTGCTGGAATGAATAAGCTTAAATTGTCTCTTTTGCGCCATGCAACCACCGCTGTCAAACGTCTAGCGAGAAGGCGAGCGCCGATACGAGACAGATTGAACCAACGTGCGACCGCCGATGTACTGCGAGCAACAGGAACCGCGACTACGAGCCGTCTCGTTCGTTGTAAGTGCATCGCTCCGTAGCTTAACGCGGACAGCGGACTCGGATAGCGGCAGTGTGTGTGTAAAAAAAACGGCGACGAAAACTGTACAGCAGCAAGTATTTTGTGATCGCGAGCTGTCGTTCATCGTATAGCCGTACCGTACTCCTGGGAGAGGCCTAGCGACGCCGTCGGCCACAACGCGGTATATACCGGCGGGGCGACGCATTTCTTCGCCGGTGTTGCTCGTGAATGTGTGCCGCTGAAGCGTTCGTGCACGGCCGCTCGTGGTTCGTGTACGATTATGTGCATTTTACAGACTCACGCACAGTACTGCTAAGGCGGATACATCCCATGCGACAGAGTGCCAGCTGATAATCAAAATTCGCTAATTAAGAAGGCGTTGAATGTTAGGCGGGTTTATAGTAAAAGATAGGTGTGCCTCAGTGGTATCTATAAGCTCATCACAAATGTACACGTACGCCATGAATGTTTGTTGCTTAATTTCGGAGAAAGAAGTGTCCCATCTGAGCCACATTGGAGGTCAAGATGTGGTGCCTATATACTCGGTGACCAAAGTTTGGTTGTGAAGCGCTGGTGGTGAGTTGTTGTCAGTGTGAGTGTTGTATTACTTTGCGAACGTTGTGTGCATGTTTGTGTACGTGTGATCCAGTTTGCGTGTTTCGATGCTAATTTAATTAAAGAGCGAAAAGCACTTTTTTCTTTTTGATGGTTATAAAAATTTACTCCCATATTTACCTGGAAAAGCTCCCCTATGGATGTAAACAAAAACTCCCCTCTGTCCATCCAAAAACCCCGTCCTGTTGGGGAGTAAATTTTTTACTCCGTCCGGACGGTGTTTTTAAAACCCCCATCAGGGCGTGCGCTAGAGGACAAGCCATTTACTCCCATCTCGGCTTATTTTTGCTAACAGTGCAGTGCCGCTGTCGGAAGCGCGTGCGTGCGCAGATCATCTGGTGAGATCGGTCTATTGCTGTGGCCCAGCTTTTCTCCTCTCACGGTTCAGCGTGTTGATCACGTGACCCGTTTAAACTTTGTGTTGTCCAGGCGAGCCAGCATCGCACATTTCATTCGTTGAGAGCTATTACTGTTTAGTAATGTAGAGTCGGAACTATAGTGGCGGCTGCGAGCACTCCTCGTGCAGAATGCACAGAACTATACGATGAACCTCCTCCCCTGATGTTAAAGAGAGGGATCTCGCAGGCGTCTTTCTAGAGGAGCCGTTGGCTTAGCGATAACTTCATTCCCGTGTTAGCCGGTAGTAAGCCGTTGCTGAAAAAAAGAAAAAATCTTTCCGCATGTTTGAAGTGATGCACAGACGCACATTGTTGATATTTTATTTTTGAAGGCTGCGTTTTACCAGCAATCAGATAGTCGAATTTATTTTTATGTAGAAGCCTGTATTCCCAGCAAAAGAACATCAGCACGCAAAACCGAAAAATGAAGTGCTTACATTGTTGCGAAAGCTTCCACCGCAAAGAAAACACCGGACATCAAAGATCGCTACTCAAGTTTATTAAAAGACGTACATCTTTCGTAGAGCGGTTCTAAAGACGAAAGGCATGCAAACGTGTGTTGCTCAACATTCTCTGAAATTGCACGGCTGTCCTCAATGCATTGGAGCCAGATATTGTTTCTACGCTTTAAACAAATCAAGCCCCTGCATTTCTAAATATTCCAATGCATGCCACCTGAGCCAAATATTTGAAGAATAAAAGCCGGCTGGGTGGACATTGGCGACATACGCAGCCTTCTGTAGTGCAGTTCATGTTGAAGTGTCTTCGCAGAAGAGCGCGGCCTACTTCAAATGGCAACAGTCTAAATGTAAAAGAGTAAAAAGTGATACATATAACGTGTTTGGGTATCTACAATACGAATATATCCCGGTCGGCTGATGAACATTGATGAAAGAGACAGAGATGGTCCGGTAATTCACGATTTCTCTGTAACAAAACGTATGCAAAGTGAAGAGTTGATATTGAGCAGCCGTTCACGGAAAGAATTACAAAAATCATGCAATTAAAGCGCAGATTACCAAACCAAGAAAGCTGGAAAAACGTTCAGAAATTTTAAATATGGGGTTTCGAGCAAACTGTTATTGGAGGGGAACTCTGGTGGATTTCTGTAGAAACTACAAGCATGACTCAAAAGGCAAGAACTCGAATTGCGGTTAGTATATACATCAAATCATATGTAAACCTCAGGCCCGTAGCCAGGAATTTTTTTCGGGGGGGGGGGGGCCCACTTGCTGAAAACCTTGACTATTTGAGAAAAACGCCTATTTTGATTATTTATTTTTGGTAAAACACCATGTATCATAAAAATTTCGGGGGGGGGGGGGCGGGCCCCCCGGGCACCCCCCCTGGCTACGGGCCTGGTAAACCTACGCGATCTGGCTTCTAACAACTCTTCACTTTGCGTATTCTTCACGTACGGCAAAGTATCGCATAGTAAGGGCAACTATTTTGAATGTTTGTGCAAGTGAGCGTAAAATTTGCTCGCAAAGGCAGCCGAAACACTCACATTTCAGGACAAAAGCACGAAGATTTTGAAACAATGGGTTACACATATTTCCCATATTTCTTAGCAATCACAGTGCATATGCTCAGTCCGCGTGGAATGCGAGTTGATACAGTAAACTTCCCTGTCTTTTTTGAATTTTTTGTCTTTTTTTATGGCATAAGCAAGTTGTTCACAACGTTGTAGGAACTTGCGAAACGCAGCCGATATCTGTAACGTGACTTTTTCAATGCTGCATAAAACAGGCGCCCGATATATGCTTGTCGTAAATGCTTTAGTTTGTTTCTAAATATTCAATCTAAGCCGTATGTGTTCATGATTACACTTGTTCCTGAGGTACATATGACCGCAGAGCGACTAATGAGAATATCATTTTGACGTCCACACTAGAAAGTCTTTTCATTACACTTACCTCATGCAAAAGTGTGTAATTAAGTCTTCTAGCCTGCTCTACAATAATCATCAGGCGAAATCCGAGATATACCGTGCGAAAAACTTTAACTTAAGTTCACTCCCCTGCACAGCCTATTTCGTTCAACTCCTTCATTGCTGTGTCCATGCACATGCGAAGGTTAACAATAGCTTGCGAATATCAACTTTCTTAAACAGGTGTTATAAACGAAACTAGACCTAAACGCACGCAAATTAAGTCTTGATACATTTATCATGACCCGCAGTATTCGATTAAGAGCTCATTCGAAGGAACTATCGGGAGTTGCCACTTGTGTGAAAATAACAAAAATATGCACACTATTTCTCTCTTTCATCCTTTTCTTTTTCCTCATTTTCTTTCTCCATTTTCTCTTTCTCCATTTTCTCTTTCTTCATTCTCTCTTTCTCCTTTTTCTCTTTCGGCATTCTCTCTTTCTCCCTTTTCTCCTCCACTTTCTCCCTCTCCATTTTCATTCGTAGATCATGGATAAAGCGCGCATGTGCTTTGATCTGTTGATCTGTCAAATGCCTACGTTCTCTCATCTTTTTAATGAGGTGCTGACAGTCGGTGCCTAGCTGTGAGGCTTGGGTGCTCATCTGGTCTAATGTCGCAACCATGCCGTCTTCTATACTCGCACGTAGGTCGGGCGGGTAATCTGAAAGTAAGTCCGAGTGACGTTCCGCGAGTGTTGGCTCCGATAGGGTTCCTCTGCTTGTTCCTTCAATCGGGTCTACCGCATCTGACTGCGCTTGACCTGCCAACTGTTCAGTTTTATCGGCCGCAGACTTCATACGACGACGTATAATTTTCGCAGAAAGCCGATAGGAGGCACGAACAAATGCATTTGGGTGGCTGTTTAACGGGTTAGCTGAAGCTCCTTCAATGGCTTCGCTGGAGGCATCCCCTGAAGACTCGTCACTGCTGGAAGTCTGTTCCGGCGAAGATTGGTGGTCAGAGTCACCTGCAAGAATGGAGCCGACCATCATCATCATCAAGAGCAGCAGCCGCAGCAGCAACAGCCTGAGTGCGCCCAGTGTAGGGCAAAGTACTCTCCCGTGTTCTGCATATCAACTCAGTCTTGTGCTTGATGGGGCCACGTTTACCCGCAGTTTTCTTAATCTCATCTATCCACCTAACTGACTCTGTATCTCAGTCCCTCGCACGTTTGCCTTCTCTTGGAATCCAGTCAGTTACACTTAATGACCAGCGGTTATCTTGCCTACGTGATGGTAAAATGACCACGCTACAACGGAACTATGCGCGTACCGCTCCTCGCGAACGTGTTTCGTCATGGAGGAAGGAAACAACTAAGAGGGAGCTTCACGTGACCATCTCGAAGCCTAGTCATTAAAAAGTGTAAGGGAGAAATAGACCCCGGTCATGTGATAGGAAGGCCATACTATTGGTCGACTTGCTCTGGTTGTGTCTGCAGCGGGGGCTTAATCCTTCCCAGAAGGCACAGTCCATTGATTGGGAGGGGCGTCGTGAGAGGACATTGGTTTGCCGGAGCTAGTGGAATCACCTGATGCTCCCTCCTAGTCTCTTACTTTCCTCGATGTGTTTGTGTAGGTAGACGTCCTTGATAGCGCCGTGCGGCACGCGCTCGCATGCTCACGCCAAGCGAGCTCAGGACTGCACATTCTGGTCGGACAGATCACTCATTGGATACAGCCGCAGAGCACCCGAACAGGCGTTATTAGTGATCACCGGATAATTAGAAATATCCTATCAACGAGCGCTGTAGAAGCCAGCCGCAGCTAATACTACTGAATGTGGCAGAAATTCACGACCCCCATTGCTTCGCATGCTACGTACCTTTCGTTCTTCGGTGTCCCTTCATAGGAAATGGTCCTTGGCTGTCCCGGGGCACGAGGTCAGGACGGCTGGTAGGCGCCAGAGGACTGTGCTCGTCCTCAACTTCTGTGCTTTCTTTGGAAGTGGTGCTCTCTTCCGATTTGTCATATTCTTGCACCTGTGGCTGCTGACGGCGACCAGACGCGCCATGCTCATTCAGGGGCTTCTTTACCTGTCGCGCCATGGATCTTTCACCTGCCGTCTCGAGAGCTGCGGTGCGGCTACGCTCACGTCGCTCAGTGCCGGCGCGTCCCTTGGAAGGGGAAGCAGTGCTGTCTTTTTCGGATTTGGCAGGAACTTGTGCCGACAACATTTGACGACGGCCTGGCGCGTGATCTTCCTCACGAGGATGCTCCCGCTGTGCCACCTCGGATGTTACTCCTGTGGTCTCGTCAAGTGCAGTCGCGCTGTTCTTGCGAGCTTCAGCTTCGTTGAGCGCCATAGTAGTCGACGGGTGCTCAAGTGCTCTCTGGATTGCGTGAGTTGTCGTGCCTGTAATGTTGAAACAGAGACGCTTGTGTTGAAACGAAATTTTTTGATGCCAGGATCTACCAAGGCTTGACTGACGTATTTCCGTCGCGGAAATACGTCAGTGAAATAAAGATGACGAAGAAAAAAGAGAGGGAATCAATTAGAACAGCTTGCACTAATTCGCGCAAGGCTGGGACGCAGCATAGCTTTTGGGCACCTAAGTCGTCTTTACTTGTCTAAGGATTCTACCCTCTGACCTGTCCCTTTCATCTCTTGCTATACTATACTATAGTATACTATACTATACTATACTATACTATACTATAATATACATGGCTATGCTTGCTCTGGTTTTGGCTTCCTTTAGTTGGTGTCTTTATATATATTTCTCTCTGCGCCTGCATGCAAACCTCGACCATAACAGCTCTCCTGTAAAACTGCTATAGCGCGTGTGTGCCACGAAATTTGGGCGAATCCGACTCCTCGCCGCACTGGTCGAATAAAAATTAACAAGGGAACACACGGGCGGCGAGTACCGATAAGGGGCCGCGCGTTGCAGCGTCCCTTGTTAACCGTCTGTACCGAGTGCTTTGATGATCATTTTCTGCAAAAGAATTGACATTTGGGCAAGTTGGAATTGGTTATGCACTTTGATATGGGCAGCGTGAATTTAACGAGCAATCGAAAAGAAGTGTGCGGTACTTCTCCTCGTGTCCTCATTTTCGCGCTTCCCATCTCAAAATGCATGATCATTTTCTATCTACGACACACGGCAGACCGCGACCATAACAGCTATGCTGTAATGTGTCCGTTCATTTGCACGACCCGGGAGTCGAATCCACAGCCTCTTGGTCCGCGACGATAGGTTGCAGGCGCTCCACCCAATGCGCTACCAACGGTCATGTATGAAACTTCACAAACGCACCGTATATCTCTCACACCTTCTTCTTTTTCACCGCGACCTTGATTGGCGCGGGGGGGGGGGTCGCAGTCTGGGATGGGTCAAATAAAGTATTGCATCGTAACACTAACAAAAAAAAGCTTCGTATTTCGGTGCAGTGGCAGAGACACCTGCGGGTAGCGGAACGCCTTTCCGCATTCACGGCTCAATCTACGAACCCTGCCTCTCGCGTTCCTGAAGCGCTTTGTGGTCTATGTACGAGCACAGCTGTAGATTACACTATACATAGTTTTCACGGACGTCACGCAATGTCACCACAGCCACTTCCGCTTTGCTGAGCCGCCACATTCGGGAACCTTTCGAAACGCGGCTAACCCGGCTACCGTGTTGCGGCAGCTGGCGCGCGCATTTTCCGGTGTTATACTCAGTGCTGTACACGTTCCTCTAAAACAGGAACGAAAGCTCGTTCCTCGTTCCTTCCCAATCTTAGAACGAGTTCCCGTTACAAGTTACCTTAGCGTGGAAGGAACTCGTTGAAGTTACATTTAGAAAAGTGGAACATGTCGTTACATTAACGTTACATTAGCATTTTCAATCAAAATATAGTGATGGATAACCCTGAGGCGAAACAAGGCGAGCAATTTAAAACTAACATCGAGCTACAAATATTTTACGAATTGGACATCGCCGGCAGTAGGCTATATGTAGATAAAATGAATCTGAATAAACGTTCCTAAACGAATTTTTTAGAGACAACCGCGGCCATACTATGTCTGACTGGAACTTTCGCGCTCGTCTGTTACAAGTTCAACACACGGGGCACTTTCCACGTCAGTCTTCAAATGCGCCGTCAAGAGTACTGCGCTTCACATATTCATATAAAAATTTCCACACATGCACCAATATAAATAAGTTTCCTGCACAGGAAACCACATCGAAAAGAACAATACATAAGCGTTTAATGAGTGCTGATTCAATATCGCAGTTTGAGTAGAAAGTAATGTCCAGGATACACATTCGCAACTTAGTAAAGTCCCTTGTTGGCACTCAGCAACAGTTGCATATCGATGTTGGTATCCGAGTGAGGAACCTGTTTTCTCTTCAGCACTTCTTTGGCAATGTTGAAGAGCCGTTCCATCAAGTGCTTGAGGATAATGCCGTGTTGTACACAAATAGGGACAAGTCAACCGTGGTCGTAGTGGCGAAGGCAGGCTCAGCGGGCGCAACAGGAATGTAGCGCTGGATGTACGAGTGTCGTTTATTACATGGCAGGCGTTATTGGTGCGGCGGCTGCTGTCAAACTGAACTATAATAAAAGTTATAGACTGATAGCCGCGGAGATACCTCATATGTTGAAGGGATGCCTGCCCAAACGAAACCATCGGAGGCGCCGGACAGGCGCCACTGCAGCACCCGCGTCCACTGCGTTTTGGTTCTCTTCCCCGCTATCCACGCAACCGGGTGTCAAAAGACAGATGGGTCGATAGCTGCCGGAGGCATGCACGCACGAGATACTAAACGGACAATCGAGCCAGCTGCTAAAGACCACGCAACGAGAGAAACATTCCCAGGAACTGGGCTGATGCTTCGCAGTCGGCAGCGCGCGAACATAAAACCAATAAAACGTCGGAAGAGTACGCTGCACGCGGCAAGGCTCCCAAAGGGTAGAACCAAAGTGTAACTTCCTCACCGTTACGTTGGGGCCGAAGACCATCCTTGCGCAGTGAGCGGCCACCGTCCGGAATGCTTTACTCCCTTTCTCCGGCCTCTGGCGTTGCGATTGGCTCCTCTCTCCCATGCGCGTCAAACACCAGATTCCTGACGATGATTCGCGACGTTCAAAAACTCCGCGGAACCACGCGTACGCGCCTTGACTACGGTAAGTCAACTGCCCCACTGTGTCCTATGCCGACAAGGCCACGGGGACGCGTAGCGGAACTCCCGAATACGCAACTCGCCCCCCCCCCCCCCCTTCCGCCACATACACACACAAAAGCTACGCTCGAGTTGGCCGAACAAGTCACCGAGGTGAAACAATTCCGTGTCCTTTCCCGGCGGCAGCCTTACAATGGGGTTGGATGATTCTCGAATGCCAAGTAAATGTTCTCCAAGCTGTGTTTAGACTCCAGAACGACCAGTGATTGCTGTCAGACTGGCTCAGACAAAAAGAAAAAAAAAAATCAGCTGTTCTTCCCGCGCGTGGTCGGTCTCGACATCGCGCGCTTCCCTGTGCCCCCAGCAGGCAAAACCAGGATGCAGTATAGTCAAGTGACAGGCGAGCGGTAGATTCTTGAGCCTCACGCGGTCGCCCATTTAACCTGTTCTGCATGATGGGCTGTGTGCGAGCGCCTGTTCAATGCCGAGGAACGTTTACAGAAGGGACGCCGTTCCCTATGCCGTTCTTACTAAACGCAACAGTTACCGTTACAATTACACCGATCTTTAATGGAACGGTGGCGTTCCTCCGTTCCTCCAAATAGGAACTAGTTCCTGGAACGTCGTTCATTGTAACGCCGTTTCGTACAACACTGGTTGAGACTGGTTGAGATGCTGCGCAAACTCTTACTCGCGTTCCTTTGTGTTCCCTCTTGGCGTGGCTGGAGAACAGAAGAAAGTGAGGGGAGCACAAAAGAACGCCTGGACCAAACGACTCTGTGTCCTCCCCTGCACTGACACGATCTGATGATATAAAATGTCACGGTTGCCGCCCACTTTTACGTTTATAGAACTTGTTGGTGCATAGAACCTGCCTCTGACGTCACGTGAAAACTATGTATTGTTGACGTCGTTGCCATAGCAACAAACGTGGTGCCTGATCTGAACTTGAGCGGATGCTACTACTTCGAAGCGAGGGTTTCTCTGCTGTTCCTTACAACGACTGTCACTCCCTCCTCTCATTCTGAGAAGGGAATTAGTGGAACGACAAGGTCGGTGAAGCACGGTAGCCCCTTCGCGGGTTGTTTGGTGAGCGCAGCCTTTCGTGTCCAAAGTCCGACCCGCGCAGGAGTCGTTCGGAGAATTTCATGCCAGCATTCGCCTCGTCCGCGATGTCCTGTCGCTGAAGACAGCTCGCCGATCCGGGCCCCGTCCAAGAACTTCTCTAACTGCCCCCCCCCCCACCCCCATTTTCCTATCACTTATTCTCCTTCTGTCGCCACTGTAGACTTCCGATCACTTCCTTTTCTATTTCTTTCTACTTTTCTGCTTTTCCCCATCCCCTACCCCTGAAGGCGCTGAGCGGTGCTCCCGCAAGCGCTGCAGAAGGTAGTGCCTACTCGTTTTCAACAAACCTCGCATTACCCGCACAAGCAAAAAATGTAGAGGCGAAATGGCGGCAAGCGCCTCTGTCGTGCTTCGTAGATACAGTGATCTTTTTTTGTTGTTTTGACGCCGTCCATTTGGGGTTCATTGAAGAAGCACACAAAGGAAAAACGAAACAAATTAGTAATCTCAGTTTGGTTCCACGCCACGATCCCTTCTAACGTGTCATTTATCCAATGTAAGGCCTGCGTCTCCGCTTCGATTTTGTCGTCGTTAAACGTAGCCTCCGCGATTGCCTCCAGCTGCGTGCTATCACAACTGACTGCGGTGTCCACAATACGAAGACAAAGATAAGCTGAGAGATCCGGAACTACATAAATAACGACTTTTGTTTAATTCTAAGGCACAAAATTTCTTCATTTATTACTCAACTTAAGAAAGAAAATAACATCAATTTACGGGCGGTAAAATTCCTCCAAGAATTTGTGGCTGGAGGTATTTCAACTTCTTAATTCTTCTACCCAGCCAGACAGACTTCTGTCGAAATGTTTACATTTAAACTTTTGCTAGGTACGAACACATCTACTGCAAGAAGTCTCGCTAGTTTCCATAGCGTTGCAACTGATGTATAAAACAGAGCATTATGACTTACATTTCTTACTGATCAATGAACGGCCTGATAAGGATGCTTAACAGTGAAGCGTTTCCTTCCTTGCGAGGACGGCTCACACAGCTGCGCAGACAGCAACCACGTTTCAAAAGCAAGCTACCGTAGAAGCTATCCCAAAACTGAGTGGCAAGCAGGAGCTTGTTTGGAACTCGGCCCACCCGTGTCAAAGGCAACGTGGTGCCGATAATCTCGCGCGATTGAAAAATTGATGAACACTCGGCACGATCAAAAAATATCTTTTTCTACTTATTGAGTTTTACACAATCGACTTACTCAGATTTCCAGACAAGGTGGACGTTCAGAGTAGCTTGACCGTCGAGCAAGGACTGTCGTAGCGGTCAACAACGAGTCGGTTTGTCTTCCTCTGGACGTCAGCTGCCACCTTGAGCAGTGAGTTCGTGTTCACCTCACTCACTCTCTCCCAGCCGCGAAAATGGAGGCTCTTGCTCGAGTCTTGGCACATGCAGAACACACGTGCAATTGTGAACCGGTCCCTAGGAGCAATGCCCTCAGTATGCGTTCACGGCCTCCAGGAACGTCAGGGAAAAGGAAATCCGGAGCCGTGGTGAGACAAGACGGGGGGATGCTTTCATGAGAGTCACCCCCTGGGGAAGGGACCGAAGAGGTCCCGAAACGTTGCGCTCTCGGCTGGAGCCATTTCAAGTTTTGTTGGCAGTGAAGGAAAGGCTATGGGGGCGGAGCTACTGCACATGTACTCCTCCGCGAAGTAGTCCTGTTCGGCGCGCGTTTCGAAATTATTTTTTGTTTGTGAACTTCCGGATCTCCTGTGGTGGCCGTTTCATTATTCGAGCGACCGTCACAGGCGTAGAGAGCCATTTGGTATTTATGGTGAAATTCGTCACAAGCTCCTTCGGCGAGTCGTCGAAAAAGCTGGAGGGTGACGAGAGCTCACCCGAAGACGAAGACGTCATTTTGACTGGGAAATGCACGTACAAGGTGCGACGTTTGCACGTGCGCAAAATCGCGAAATGGAGCTGCATAAAGTAAAACAAATATAAATATCTTCCTGGTGCGTGCTGACCCTCTTTTCAAACAGCGCGCCGTAGAAAATAAAGTAATGTTTTTTTTTTTTTTACTGTCACGCAGAAAACACGGAAGCAAACGTTGGACTACGTTCTTCAGCGGCAGCACACGCGTAGTTAAGCTCTGTAGCCTTCCCTTCATTGCCAAGAAAACTTGTCCGCGAGTATAGTAATTTCGTACCGAAAATCGCGTTGATGGGGCACACAAGATGTGCCAATGAATGTGGCGACTTGTCGATGGGCGGCAGACGCAGGTGACCAAGCGTGTCTGCGTACGTGTGTTTGTGGTGTAGTGCAGGTTTTAGGGACTTCTTTTCTTCCTGGAAATAATAATAATTAAAATATCTGGGCTTTAACTTTCGCCTCCATCGAAAATGCAGCCGCCGCGACCGGGATTCGATCCCGCTACCTTCGGGTCAGCAATCGAGCGCCATCACCACTAGACCACCGTGGCGGGGCTTCCTGGAAATAAAAGCCTCTTTAATGCTTACACGAGGACAAACTAAAGTGTCGTCACATTTACAGACATAATTTATTGCCACCTGTGGGTTTCCTAACAAGACATAATGCAAAATGCGGACAGCTAAGTAGCTTTTATTAGACCATGCCGATCATTGAAGCCTGAGCCATCAAACGAAAGCAAAATAATATAATGGCACTAAATGTTGTTAGTCCATTCGGGCTTTGACCGCTGCTATAAACGCCAGCGATTTCTATTGAAACTTCTTGCTGATAGCAACACATTTCGCCATTTTGCTTCTCATGTCTCTCATGTCAACTGGCAATGCGTCAACTTCGTCGTTCTGTGCCCGTATAGTGTGCACCATTGTTTTGACTATACTGTCCGCTAGTTCCCTTGGATATTCCAACAGCGCGTGTTCTTCACCTTGCGGCGACTTGTGTGTCCTTGAAGCATCTCTCCGTGTCGTTGACTGGAAGCATGGTACCTGCTCCTTGCTTATGTCATCGTTTCTGAACTAGTTTCTGAAACTTCTCCCAAACACCGCAAGTTCCCCTCTGATCTCGCCCCGCCACGGTGGTCTAGTGGTTATGGCGCTCGACTGTTGACCTGAAGGTCGCGGGATCGAATCCCGGCCGCGGCAGCTGCATTTTCGATGGAGGCGAAAATGTGTGAGGCCCGTGTACTTAGATTTAGGTGCACGTTAAAGAACTCCAGGTGGTCGAAATTTACGGAGCCCTCCGCTACGGCGTCTCTCATAATCATATCGTGGTTTTGGGACGTTAAACCCCAGATATTTTCATTATTATCCCCATTGATCTTTCGCAATAGCCTACGAGATGTGCCTCAGAAATGGCACCCTCAGGACGGAAGTTTACGAGATGTCCTACGGGTATCGGGCAACAGTTGAGGAACTGCCCGTTCTGTTAATGCCAAGGATGCAGATCACGGCGGTTTTCAAAACACGTATCATGCTTCATATCGCGGTACGCGCCGTCTCGTAAAGATCTCTGCTCTCCAATCAATGGTGGTCGTGGAAAAACATTAAATGTCTGGCCTAACTGCATAAGGGATAGGTCGCAGCTGCGATTTAGCTGCTGCACCTTGTGCTCCTCGAGGGTAGAGAATCTCAGATGAGCTCATCGTACACTTCTTGCAGAAGGGAATCGCCATTAAAGTCAATCATCCCTGCCAGGATCTTCAAGATGACATCTCATCAGCGGCAGTTCTGGTATAACACGTTCGGTTTGCGATATGAGAGAACTTACTGCAGCCACCACGGGTCACACATCCAACATTGGCTCCCTCTACACATCAATACCACACTGGCCACTATTTTCGGATGGTATACAGGTTTAACAGAGTGTACATTGTGCAGCTTCGCGTCGCGGCGTTTCTCCTGCATCGACCTCGGTGGGTCAGGTGCTCCTCTTGATGTGTGCCATTTCGTTCTTCCGTGCAACACACTCGGTGAGAAATCGGGGCTTGCGATGGTGACGTATTTCAGACTCCTGGTGACGCCATGCAGCTCAACAACTAGAACAGCAGGAAGAGATGCAAAGAAAAAGACAGTCTGCGTGAATTAATAATATTTGTTAGGGTCTTACATCCCAAAATTATATCATTAGGAGGGACGCTGTAGTGGAGGACTCTGGAAATTTCGACTACCTCGTAATCATTAACGTGCACCCAAATCTAAGTACACGGGCCTCGACCATTATGCCCTCCACCAAAAATGCGGTCGCCGCGGCCGGGATTCCATCCCGCGACCTTTGGGTCAGCACTCGAGTACCGTAACCACTAGACCACCACGGTGGGTTCTACGTCAATTGTTTTTCAAGCACCCGGTATTCTTGCCCCTGAGACGTTTTCTGCGGCTTACATAACACTCGTATACCCTCATTCTGTAAAGGTGAACCAGAATTTGGCTGCGAATTTTAAGGCTGTTATGAGATCCTAACAACAGCGCCATAGTGGTCCGCCGCCGCCGGTGTCCGTAACTGATATCGCGTGAAATAAGAGGAAATGAAATGGGGAAGAAATATCGAGGATCCGATGAGATTTGAACCCGGGCCCTCAGCGTGACAGTCGAGTATTGTACCACAGAGTGCGAAAATACCCTATACAGGCGTCACACCGGGCAAGGAATCGCGTTAACGCATGCAATATAGCGTGGCAGAAGGGTAAAATAACAATCGAGCATCACACAATCGAGTGTGTGTTTTAAAGCTTTTTACCCGCTACAAAGTGCTCAGCCATACTTCTTCATCGTCGTCAGCGACATGTAGCATCAACAAAGTCCACATAATGCCTTACAGATGTGTAACGGATACCTCGCTTATCCGCAGAAAGACGAACAATGGTATAGCTGGTGCTTCCCTACTTCACAAAAATTATGATTCATGGTGCAGTGGATACCTTGCATGTGTACTTGTATTGGTTGGCGCAAGAGAGTTCAGAACGGGCTCTAGAAAGGCCGTTCTTCCATCTTTCACCGTGACTGTGCTGGGCATCCCGCGCAGCCTTGGTATTTTTTAAAGGCCCCTAAACCACTCCTAGTTCAAGGACGAGATAATGGTTCCTTTCTCGCCTTCACTACCTTTCGTACGGGCGCTGTCTCCTCGCCAGTTATTTCTTCATAAAGAACGTGTACAATGCATGTCAGCCCTGAGTGTTCAGCCTATCAGGATTTCGCGCTTGGCGGCTACACGGAGGTCGCCTGCTCAGTCGGAAACACATAAAACGAAGTGAAATCAGTTGGTCACACACGATAGTCATGCGAGACAAGGAAGAAAGGGTGGGCAACTGCGTGGCAAAGCAAATACACATAGTTTTGATCCAAGAAATGCGTGAAACCGCGCAACTTCATTCATTGTGGGTTTGCATCTAAAAACGGGCCGCGGTTCACTGTAAACCACTTTGCACCCTTAAGGGGGTTTCAAGCAAGCAAAACACCCTTTTGCCTAACCAAATTAGCAAAAATTAGGGTGTAAGGGTGCTTTTCTTCCCCAAAACAGCCTTTAGGGGGTAATGCTCTAACTAAACACCCTTTAGGAGTTAAGGGTGTTATGTGTTATCGAAACACCCATGGCCCATACCACAGCGTGCCAGATGATAACTGGGACTCGCTGATTAAAACGTCGTTGGATCTTTGGCGAGTTTAGATTAAAAGATATATCTCTTATAGGGCTATCTACAAGCGTACCATAAATTTACGCCTATTCTCCTAATGTTTAATGTTCATTTATACGGAACAGAAATATCTCCACCGGCACTGAACGGCGGCTTAAGATACTATGGCTATATATACCAGATGGTCAGTGTAAGGCTGTGTAGCACGAGCGCTCCGTCCATGTGGCATTTTACAATACGCTTTGTTGTGTGTGCCGCGGTGTGGCGCGTGCGCACACCTTCTATGCTGATGTCATCTATAATTGCATGTTCCCTGACTGGTCGATTTTTTTTTTTTTCAAATTTTTCAGTGATAAGGGTGTTTTGGTTATTGGAAACACCCTATCGTATGGGTGTTTTGATACGTGAAAACACCCTTTTCCTAGGGTGTAAGGGTGTTAGTTATAGACACGGCAAAACCCCCTTAAGGGTGTAAAGTGGTTTACTGTGTTGACACGACAAGCATGCGCAAATTTACGTTCCTGTTTAGCACACATATCTCTATGAAGCGCAACACAAGCGGATTCTCCGTTTTGTGGGAAGCAACGAAGCATGCTTACAGCTGCATGCAGCCGCAACCTTTCTGATATGATTGGAGGCAAATGCAAGAGAGCCATACGCACGCGCGTGCGTCATTCGGAGTTGTAGCTAAATATCATTTCAGATGAGCACAAGTTTCTCTACGGCACGGTCGTAATATTTGCTGTTGCTCCTTATTGCGCATATTTTCAGCGGTTGTCACGCGGTGCACTTTCGATCATCACCATCGAGCCACATGGGGTTGAAAATTTTCGATTGTTGACTCAGTTCTCCAGCTTCTACAAAGAGGCCAATCGCGATCGAAAAATACGGTCCCGATCGGGCTCGATTGCGATAGCAAATGCGGCGTGTGCCAGCCGGCCGTATTACTTTGCGCACATGAATGAGCACGCTGCAAGGTGTGGTTAACCGTGGTCTAAATGGCAATTTTACGTTTCAGTGAAAATACCGGCGTCCAGAATTTACAGCTTCATTGATAAGCAGTATGACACTTCGCTGCTGCCAGTGCTGGGCAGTATCGAAGATACATGTATCTTAGATACTATCTTAGATACTCTATGGGTATCTTGTATCTGTATCGCGATACGTCTCGAAAGACGAGTATCTGTATCTGTATTTCCGATACATTAGAAGATGTATCGTGTATCTTAAGATACAAGATACTTCTATCGCAACACAACCACGCGAAACAATAATCGCTGGCCAAGCTCCGATTCTCACGCTGGTACTGGTGCCACTAAGCCATCTGAATAAGTCTAAGGGCAGTGACGTTATCTTATTTTAACGCCAGAGTAATCCAGTGAGGGTCGAAGATCAGGAATACAAGCATGCGGGCGTCTACGCCCAGCCCACGTACCTTTTGTTCTCTCGATTTCTTTTCTTTTTTTTTGCGCCAATACTGCGACACTTGCTCTTAGCCACTGTCTTGCACCACGTACTCCAGTGCGTGCGGCGTCTATCGCGCAAATTCTGATGTTGTTACAGTGTCGTTATTAGGGAGTTTTAGTGCCGCCGCCCCAAAGCGGCTTGGGTACGTAAGCCCTTGCGTTCCTTTGTTTTCTCCGTGGATGCAGCTGGGAGTACAAAGGAACGCAAGAGCGTGCGTAGGCGGGTCGCTTGGGGGCCCCGGCACTAAAACTCTCTAATGAAGATTCTCTTGCCTCTTGCTCCGTAACGAAATGTGATGCGTGCAAGAATGGGGTTGCTTTGCGTCGCGTGGATTTTACATATCAGCGATTTGAAGGACCTCGTGGATGTGTGTGTGACTTGCATGCAACGAATTAACTTATATGCAAATAAGATTCTAACAACTTCAGCACCACTGGTACTGATGCTAGAGCAAGCGTTTACCTAAGAGAAAATATCTTGGCGTACCGTATTTTTCACTTTCATCTACATTTATTCAAAGAATTTATGAAATCATAATTTGATTATTAGCACAAGTGCTTTCTTAGCTGTCATTTTGCGTCACATACATTACCTAGGTCGCTGCACTGTTTTTCCGGTCTGGTCACTGCAGTATGTCTTTTGTAACGCGCTCCCAAAATAAGATTTCTGCTTTATTCTTCTAACTATCTGCTATATTTCTACTACTGTTTACAGATTTACACGTTGCCAAGGCGATTTTGAGAACAAATATAGTATTATGTGGGCGTGCCTTGAGTATACAGTACAAAATATTCTGCTTACCGCTTAAGAAAATAGCGAAATTGAGTTTTCATTATAATAACGGAAATCATTAGGAGCCATCTTAAAGTTGTTAGGAAGGGATTTGAGAAAAGTTGTTTTACTGAATGCTCCGTTTTACTCATGAGCGTCCCAACGAGTCGTTTCAGGCAATTCTCCATAGGCACTGAATTTTCTATTGTCTCAACAGGTAAGTTGACGATACTTCATTCTGATAGCTAATAAGGGCGCCGTCTGTATTGTGTTTCTGTACTCATTCAATGTGAATGTTTGATACACAACCACCTCTCTATTTTACTTATATTTGTTTTCTTGTCTTAGGCCTCCTTAAATATTTTTAGTATTACTAATCGCCATGTAATGGAAGCTATAAGCGGCAATAGCGCGAATAGCGGCGGTGTCCTGCGACGTTTTGTGCTACTATACAATGCGTCTGAGACATTTCTGTGTTGCACATGTTCTCTCGTTGAAGAAAAATTGCTAAAATATTCTACGTTAGTGAATATATAAACAAAGAATCCCTTACGCTAAATAGAACACGGAAATTCATTGCAGTTTTACGTCATCTACGCATACACTAGGGGTCTCAAACTCAGCTTATGGTCGGCGGGCCGCAGTCGCGAAATTTAGCTCCAAGGGCCGGGACAGTGATGATGGTGGGGTTGGAGAGAGTTTGAACAAAATGACGTTGCCATTTGAAAGAAAGCCTTTCCAATATCTCATATATAGGTCATTTCTGAAGGGGATTTGGAGTCAGGATTCGAGAAACATCGATACCGATGTACACAACGAGTGAAATCTGGACGCGGATTGAAATATAGTCTTTGTTCCACGATTATGTCTCAGCACATGGTGACCACATGTTCCTCACGAAAGAAATGCTTGAGACCAGTCATATGTCTGTGTAGCTCACGAACATACTTATTTAGAAAATAAAAACAAATGGGACGGAGACGGTCATGTGTGCCGGCCGGGCCGCTAGCGAACGCTCTCAAACCCCGTATACACCACGCGTCCCTCCCCCTTCCCCCCCCCCCCCCAAAAGAAAAAAAAAAGAGTCGCTACCAGCGTTGCTGCTGCTGTACACCTGTCCGGATATATGGTATTGTGCAAACTGTCTTTTACGGACAAGGTAAAAGTCCACACCGGCGGGTATTTGCGCCGCCGTGCGAAGGCTTCTTAGTGACGTTATTCTGATTATATGGCAACCCGCTATAGCTTGTGGCAAGCTGAGCAGCGACTCTCATCAACTGCAAAATTGACAAGCAAGAACCGCTGTCAGCGAAGTGTATAAAGAGTTGTCCTGTGAAGAAGCTAAAACAAGCCCCAATAAGTTGTTTTGGAAGGAGACTAATGTATTTTGAGCAAGAAGGGCGAAACTTTTAAGATATTAACAGACATTTCATTCAAGTGAAACAATATAGGTCAGCCCGGTTAGGAAATTTTCAAGCATACATTCTCATGTATAGGCATTTGCTGCTACACTATATGGATGTATATTAACAAATTTGAGAATGTATCGAAGTATCTTAAGATACAATTGCCAAGTATCGTATCGGATACAATTATTGCGGCAGTATCTCGTATCTGTATCTCCAATACTTTTTGCCTCGGTATCTTGTATCGTATCGCGATACAATTTCAAAGTATCTTTGCCCAGCCCTGGCTGCTGCTGTTAGAAGGTGAATCGGTGTTTGAAGCTGGCCACGTTTTCGCCTGTAGCGTAAAACAACATACAGAAGAACAAGAGGTTATGGCCTCATTCTAGAGACATAATTTATAAGCAAGGGACCCCATGCTCTAAAGTCGGGAGTCGGACGTAAGCCCGTGTGGACGAGAAAACAGGCAGACAATTACTATGGACACCGCGGAAAGGGGGGGGGGGGGCAGACTGTGGCGGAAGTCTCGTCAGCGAGAGAGGCAACTTTCAGCTTTTAGGGCTCAAGCAGCACATGTATGATGTAAGAAAGAAGGTTTCATCGAACGCGCTGGCCGAGCATGCAGAAGCAACTGCCCACGTACGAAATTGACTGTGATAGAGCAAAAATAACGAAAGAGAAATGATCTGGACTTCTCGGCTTTATCTTGCATCTCTGACAATCCAGACAGCGGCGCACACGCTTAAACGTAATGACGACAACTTCTCACGCGTGTACGCATGTTGTCACGTCACATTTTAAAACATATATAACTGGACTGTTTGTGCATTCATGTTTTGTTGTGTGCAACAGCTGAAACGTCTTGTTTTTAATGGAAGATTCCTGTTCTGTGTCCACTTTAAAGGGACCGACAACTGATTTTTTTCGACCCAGCTTTTTACGGCGCGACAGGAAGCTTACCCGTCGTAGCGTTTGTAGCTGCAGTGGTTTATCCTAAAAGCACGTAGTTATTTTATAAGCAGTATTTTTCGATCTGAAAAGCTCCAAACACGCATGAAGGCTTGCTCCAGCAACGCTGAGAATTGATAGCAATGCCGCTAGCCCTTGTGAAAGTTGTCGTTCTGCTTTCGCAGGAGTTACTGTAGCTATGCTTAACCACCTTTATTTTGAGCATTCCAACCATTTTTGAAAATAGCAAGTTGTTACAATGAGATGATGTGGCTTTATACACCTTCTCGGTATTTGTACAGCGTTGTGCGCGCCCAACGTTTATAGAATAAACGTTGTGCGCGCCTGCGACCAAGGTTGCCTGCGCCTGTGTCATGGATGGCTTTTCGCGGCATGGGATCATTACGCCAAGCGAAGGCAGCGCCACTTTGTTGCATACAACTAACGCAGGCCTATATGTACATTTTTATGGAGTAATATCTTTTAATATAAAGAAATGAACAATATTTCAGTACTAACAGAAAAGTCATCGAACGCATACACCAATCAATGGTCACGTGACCGGCTTCATCGGACCGTGTATAATTTTGCCGCCAGAGGCGCCAAAGGTCATTTTTCCCGACTTTCAATGAAGAAATAAAAATATAAATCCTCCTCTCACGAGATAAACAGGGTTGGTTTGAGTCAATGCGACGGACAATCTGTCCATCAGTGCAGTCATCTCATTTCATGTTCTGGGCAGTTGTCGGTCCCTTTAACCCCGTGGCCATGAAATAACCATGAAAGAAAGACAGGTGACAGCGGCACCATGCTCTTGCAAAGCATGGATAGGGGTTAAAGTGAAAGCTCACACCTGGCTCCTTCGCGTACGTAGCGCACTGTGGCACGGAGCAGAAAAGTACCATGCCGCCGATAACCTTACCGCGCTTTCCTGGATTGCGTAGCTTGTAGGAGTCCGCACACATAAAGCGAGAGCAAAACAACACTGTTAAAAAGAGAAAACGCCGCGGAATCGCGTTTAAACAACGCATTCAACCGTCCGCTTCCCTTCGCCAGAGCGAGGTACGATCACGTGATCCAACCCCGCACGTCACGGCGATTGCAGTGCCCGCGTTCCCGCGTCTCCAGTGGTGGGCCTCGCCGCCCACGCACGTGTGCTCAGTTCGCTCATATCGCACGCCCCCTGTCCGTTCGTCTGCTTTCTGTTGTCTGTCGCCGCACACCCCTCGCTATTCGCCGCGAGATCGGGCTACAGGTGGCAGCACCGTCGCCGCGCTAGTGTGGATAGGCGGTTGTCGGCGCGTATACAAGCGCACACTACAGCGCTTTGTTGCGAGCGATTTGACCCGATTTCCGGCAAACAAAATGCGTTGACTGCAGCTTTCTGGTAATATGTGTGCTCTTCATTCCCGAATTAATGCACGAAGCGCGCCGAACGTTACTATTACTTGTGAGAGGAGCGCATTCTGCCGACGAATGGGCTGCCCGCCTTCGGCAACAGTAGGCGTTTTCGCAATGGATGACGTTTTCTTGTTGTTTTATTTGCACATGTTTAGATGGTGTTCCACCAACGCTGCGGTAGCGGGACTGAATTAATTATTTACTTCTTGTTCATCCGGATACCCCCCAACAAAAAGAAAGCCCGTATTCCTGCACGATGAATTCAAATAGCACTTTGTCACTGCGTGCTCAAATATTCATCCGCATTTCTTATTCAATTATCCATGAAGTGTAGGGCAGGTTTACTGAGGAAACCTACGAGGCTGACAGGAATTTAGCGCTACGGGGACGTTTAACACGCACATGCTTGTTTTTATTCCAGTAACAGTACACAAAGGCAACTGTACAGCAAGGAACTTTCTTCGATTGATTACTTGCACGACAGTAATGGAAAAAAGGCCCGGTTATTTCACTGGACCAAAGTACGTTTTTCAAGCGAATAATGTCCGCTGCCTTCCGTCAATTTCTAACAACGCAACACAAACGCTCAAGACGTAAAGCAAAAAAGATGTGGCTTCACGTAAAATTACTACGACATAAATGTAAAGTGCGCCATTTGGATTAATTTTGACCATCAGGGCTCTTTAACGCGTACCTCAATGTAAGTACACGGGGTTTTTTTTTCTATAAATTTCGCCACAAGTTAAAACTGCGTAAGGCAACTCAGTTTTACAATTTAAGGGGACAATTTAAGTACCGAAGTGTCAGGCGTGACTTGACAGAAATATTTCTGTGTAGTGTGACTAGGACAGTACACAACTAAAGCTCGTCGCGTATAACCTATAACGGCAGTCCCGAAGATATACACCAAACCACAACGCGCAAGTGCACGAGAGCCTTTTTTTTAGGGGCGAAGCTCCTCTTAGTCTAACCTTGTCACGTCTCCGTTGTCCAGCGTCACCACCTTTGCAAACTGCCCACTACTTCATCTTTGCAAACATCCCACTACGCTCCATCGCCGATCCATTAGCTCGCCGACCATAAAGCCGTTATAATGAAGGGGGAACGGAAGCCGCCTTTGCAAACTGCCCACTACGACCCATCACCGATCCATCACTTCACCGACCATAAAGCCGTTATAATGAAGGGGGAACGGAAGCCACGTCTAGCTACCACTTACGATTAACAAAATTTTTTGTATAAATATATACAGTGTTTGTCACGTCTTTGATGATGTGCTGGGCTATCGCTTTGATTACTGCTGGGCGAAACCACTGAAGATTTCACGGTGTAACCATGATTGCTTTAGGAGCTTCGCCCAAGCTCTTCATCATTCACCCGTGAATATGCTGTGAATTTTTTTTTACCACCGTGCTGCTAAAAGGCTATATTCTCATGAGATTTAAAACTTCCCATCTTTAGGGCAACGCCTAGTGCACTTTCCAATGCGCTCGAACCACAGAGCGGCACCTACACTGATATGACTCTCGTGAACGGAGGGTACGACGACCACACACAGCTCTCGACAAGTGCACTCGCTGATATTATTACATACAGCCGATCAAGGCCAAATGCTTCTTTACATCGTGTTAGGCATACATACGTGCCGTTAAAGTTGCACTAACGCAACGGAGCAAACCGCCTTTTGAGCACCTGCACGACGTAGCGCACATGCAAACACAACGTGGCTAGCAGACGACGCGTGGAGCAATCCACACTAGGCGTGGTTCAGTCAGCAGCCGCCAGGCGGCGGCTCCGCTCGATCTCGCGGCCAATACCCAAGGAGGTTTAGTGAAGCCGCGCCGCGCGCGCGGCGGCCATCTTGCCATAGGCAAGAAACGGGAGCCGAAGCGCGCCCGCCGCGCTGACCGCGTGTTTCCACCGTGGTTTTTAATGGATATAATGGTGAACATTAAGAGAGAAGTTGTCAAGAATAAGAAGCGAAATCGCAGATAAGAATGCGGTAAGTTTTATTCTGTTTCTTTTGGCGTTTTCCTTGCAAGCATGCACACCGAAGGGCCTGTATCACTGTTTTTTTTTAAATAATTATCCTCATAAGAGCAGACCTCACTTCTCGGCATTCATTTTTCTGTTTATTTCGTTCGTCATGTGACGGAGTCTTATGCATATATGGAGTTCGGCCACTTTCTTTGAGCGGAATATAAATGTAGGTCCAAAGCACCACACTCGATATGCTCATCGAGAAGGATATATGTTCGTCAAGGCTTGAAAGCCATCTCTTTTCTCAAGACAAGCTCAAAATCTCCAACAAGAATAGCTTTGGCTTTGCATGGACGTGCTTCAAGGGCATTCAGCTTGCAGTCGACACTATTTCAATAGATACAGCTTTTTCGATACTATTTTGAGGGCTCGGCCGCTTTGTCTTACCCGGTCAATGAATCAATTAAAAACGCCCAAGTGGCATAAGTCATAAGTTTAAGCCAACGAGCATAGTCTGTCATCATGTATTCCAGTCCCAAAGTCCGCATATCTAACCGTTTAGTCGCCCACAATCTCAACATGCTTTCTCATTTGTCATCAACAATCAAAGTACAGTAGAGTTTTTGTGTGGCATTGGGCTAGCTTTTTCGAGACAGTGACTCATCTGTGAAGCCAGCATTTCGTTTGATGGAATTCTGTACACCGTTCTCGTATAGAACGCTCTGCTGACAGTGCGCGATTAAACATACTCGTAAACTGATGGAGAATAGAAGTGCAGCGTTAACGCAAACACCCGCAGCTCGGATGGAATACGTGCCTTTCTGGTTTTTTCGTGCCCTAGGAGTTGCTGTATGTATGGGGGAAGGCTGCAGTGAACATCGCCATGCCCTACTCAGACATGAGCTTTTGATCCTTGTCTCCTTTATTATCGCTTGAGGATCGAGCCTCGCTCTTTTTGGTTAGTGTGCAATTTTTCTGCTGCAGAATTTTCATCTTGAGCTGTTTATATATCTCTTCTTGGAAAAGATGAAGCATTTCTTCGTAATGCTGCCGTATAGGTGATGCAACTGTCACATCTTCAACAACTTTTTTTAATTTGAACGCATCTAACGGCCGGAGTACCCCTGGGCGATCGGTTAGGTCGCCTTATTTGCAGCTGGAAAGAGCACTGCACAGTTCAGACCTGTTGGTTTTACTCGATCGCTGCACTGCATAAAGCAAATACAAATATAACGAAAAAATGCACGAATGTAAGAAAAAACAGGTCCTTGTATACTGCCCAAATGACGTTACTTAACCTCGTAGTTGCGAGCTACCCTTTTATAGCATGTGAGAATGGCAGACTGGGCTTGTTGGTTTAACATATTTGAAGTTTTAAGGTGCGAATAAGACACGGACGAAGAATAGGAACACACACACGGAGCGCCTAGCACGAACAGGGCAACCGATAACGAAATCTCGCCTATTTATATAATTTCAATGAATAGCAAGCGGTGCGTTATTTTCCTATTCGCGCCCCGCACCAGTGGTATCAACAAGCACAAGAATGTGTATCACTGGGTTTTGCAAGTCTTTTACAAATGCGTCAAGCACAGCTACTCGAAGAACTCCCAGGTCGCAGCCTAGTCCGGTCGAAACAATTTGGCGAAAAGTGCCTCTAACATATGCGATCGCCGTCTTTTGGCTTCTAGACTTCCCGTCAAACAGCCTGCCCCGACGTGCTTCGAACATTTGAGTCCTTACGAAACCGGTTAGGAAAAAAGAATGACCGTCAGATGTGAAATTAGAGACAGATTGCGGGCTGTCAGCATATGTTCTGGCATATAGAGAAGTTTTCATCGAGCTCGAAATGTTCTGCTTACAACTGAAACTTCATCCCAGAGCACCTTTTCGCTCGATTTATACAGCCGTACGCAACGCACAATGTATCCAACAACGTCCGGACGCCACCACGCCAGAGAACAGCTAGAACATCTATGCGGCCGCTGCAGCATGCGTTGCGGAAGGCGCGCTTCCTGCCTATGGCAAGATGGCGGCACGCGGCTTCAGCTGACGGGCGGCTCCTCCACTCCAGCAAATTTTATTTTAACCTCCTTGGCTATACCCTCGCTTTTTCGAGGTAGCCCAGGAGGAACCTCACATGCGGCAGCCACGCACACACGCACATACAAAAGCGGGACGTTCAGAGAATTCGGCCTTTCTTTTCGCCTTAGGACGTTCACCCCGTCTTAGAGGGTATTTTCAACGGAGGGAAGCATACCTCCTTTCTGAGCTGTTGCACGGGAGTACGAAAGCTGAGGTGACAGTCTCGGCAGTGAACTTTCGGGGGAGTGACGCATATTAAAACAGCCCAGGTGAGTTTATCGCGGCGCACGGCAGCCTTCATTAGAGAGTTTTAGTTTAGCGCGCGCAGCGGCCTTGCGCACGCAACGGGTAAGAGAGAGCAAGACTGCGCATGCGTCAAAGAGACGCAGAGGGGAGGAAAAAAGAAGACTTGGAGATGGGGGTGCGTGGTATGAAGTTAGAAAATAGACTTTCCCCTGAGGTAAAATGTTTTCGCACGCCACACTTGGAGAAACGGGGAGCTTTCAAATTCAACGCTTTCGTTTTGTCCGTCTAGGTGGCGCTAGAGGAAGATTTCCGTTAATTTCCGTTGTAAAGCAAGATTCAGTAACGAAGAAGAACAATGTACATGCTGCGGGGGAACTAAGGAAACGATGGAACATGTACTGATTGAATGTGGCGATATTCACCCAGGTATACGTGTGTGCACGAGCCTACATGAAGCCTTGGGTTTTAGGGACAACAATGGAAAGCTGAACACGTCCGCGATAGAAATAAGTAAGAGACGGTTAGAGTATTGGTGGCAGAAAAGTAGAGATAAAGAACAAAAATAAATAATGGGAGAAAAATAAGGTCATCCTGCCTTAAGAGGCAGAGAGATGGACCGTGAGTTTATATTTTTTTGGTATAATAACATAATTTAATCAATGTAGACAAGGTATTCGGCCAACATGAAACAAGGAAGCTTTTTTTTTTCTTTTTTTTTTCTGGTGGCAGACATGTCACCGCCCCGTTTTAAAGGGGACGCTCATAGCATCCATCCATCCATCCGTTAGAGTCACTAGAAAATTTCCAGTGACTCTAATTTCCGTCGTAGTGATAAGGATAATGTAGATTTAGCAGTATTCCTGAAGTATTTGTGTGTGATTTGTGTGTATTATTATATCATGAGACCGTAACTGCTATAGTTTAAAGGACCCCTGACACCAAAATTGAAACCTCGAGATGTTTGTATTGTTTGACTTTCCTGTATACGGGGACACATCTGACCGATTATTAGTGACGAATGTTGCCTTTAAAGGAGCACTGACATGAAATTTACGCATATGGATCTTTTTGCATCCGCGAGTAGCTATCCAACCCCTAGCAACGATTCGCTACTCAAAATGCAGCGGAGAGACGAATAAGTATCTGTAATATTCAATAATATATCCGGTATCGAACGCGATTGAAAGCGGGTGGAAAGCCCGCCACTTTGTAGTGCTGGCAGCGCTGCCTTGTCGCGACGTCGAGGCCGCACCCCAGCTGATCCCGCGGCCGCAAAAAAATTGACGTCACGTCCAGCTGACATTTCGAATTTCGTCCGCTAGGAGCACATTTGCTGCCGTGTCTGTCGCCAACATCGTCGTCGTCGCCGTCGTCGCGGTCAACATCGACAAGTGATGATGACAGCGATCTGGAAGAAGCGGCAGGCTCGTGATCCTCGCCTCCCCGGCTCTGCGTTAAATGCAATGTATTTATCAGCCCCGGCCGTACTGTCGGAGCACAAGAACAACAACTATGCACCTCATGTCGCGGACGTTTGGCGAGTGAATGGCTGCTTTCAGCTGGAGTAGGGCTAGCCCCGGCCTCGAGAAGGGGCCTCGTATTGCCAGGCAGACCCAACTGCTTCGTCAACACAAGATACGCCCTGTAGCAGCCCGCCGCAAAGTGCAGCGACCAAATGCGGCTGTTGATCACGGGTGTCCAATCCCTTGGTCCAACGGCGCGTACGAAGTCTTGGTGCGTTGAGGTTCGCAGCTCGGAAATGCATGAAACTCCACGCACTTTCTGCTTTTTCCGCGCCTCGACGAGCAGGTTCGTACTGCGCAGCGGTTCCCCGACATGCTGGCACGTAGTCGGTCCGATTGATCGCACTCGCGCTGAGGATCACACGACAAATCAGTCAATACGACACGATGAATTGCAGGCACGGATCGGGACAGCAAGGAGAGCCACTGGCTGGGAGTGAGAGCGTCGCCTGGCGTCGGCGCCACAATAAATACACTCAGATCGCCGACGTCATAGTTACTAGCGTATCGTCACTCAGGATGGTATGGTCGGAATGTGTCACACCGAATACGTAGCACTAGTGTCGATGTCGCAGCGTGATGAATCTCCCGTTGAGCTTTTGTACGCTGTTTGCCCTCGAAATAAAATTACTTCCACGCGACGGACGCCATTCAAATTTGGCCAAGAAGACCAATGCATACCGAGCAATCGAATGAAGGGCACATCTCGACTTTGAAATTTGATGGCAGTGCTCCTTTAAGATATATTAATTTGCTTTTAAAGCAAGCGTGAGTGCATATTTGAGTTGGCTGCACCTCGCGACATCCTGGTATGACGTAGATAGAGGCCTTGCGTGACGCTCCACGAGTAAAGCAAGTATTGTGGACGTCACAGAAGGTTTGCGGGGCGCACGTGCACAATACGACTGGCACCCGGCGAGGCTTATTGTTCCGCACCCCTCTCGCTCTTGTTGTCGGGCTGCTCCCAAGTTAGTTTTCGTGAGGCGACACGCGCTGAACAGGTTTAACCCATACCGAAGCACCCACATACTTTCAATCTCTACCGCGCGCGGTGCCCCGATTTGAAAACCGCTGACAGCGTCACCACAGCTTGAGTGCACGTGGTCTCTGACGCTCCCCCCGTATGGGGCTCTAGTTTCTTATGGTTTTTAGGCTGGCATTTTGAAGTGACGCTAAGATGGTCACAATTACCTACGCTAGAATTAGTTACGCGATATGCTAGAGCATTTACGATTTAACTTAGGGATAACCAGACACAAAGCTACAAATTGCAGTAAAAATGTCACCAACACAGAGATGCTCAGACTTCAGCGCTGTTTGAAGATTACACCGGTTTTGTTGATGTTTTCGGCGTCATAAATTAAGGGAATTCACTAGCTTCGTTTCGAATTTCTGCTTGCTTTATTGAAAAACGCTACGTTGAGGAAGTAGATCGGGGGCTCTAGAGCAAATGCAGCCACAGAACTTCGGTAGCTTTCCACGAAAATGGGCCAAGGTAGGTCCCTATATATAGAATATTGTCCAATTTAGATGAACATAATTAAAAAGTATCACGTGTACATGCATGAAATTTAGCATTGAGACTGAAAATCGTATCCTCTACTTATCACCCGAAAATGGGCTTTCTTTAGCTAACAGTTACTGGACAGTCTGCTGCGAAATTTACTGAATTTGGCTGTTTTCAAAAGCTAAGCAACAAGAAAGTAGAAGTTCAACATCAATTTGCTACGTTGAGGAAATAGGTAAATATGTTTTGAAAGTGCTGCGCAAAGGACAGTGCTGTAACTGTAGCAGATTTTTCAAGAAATGGTCACTGCTGAGGCACAGTCAGCCAATACCGTGTAACTTGCGCTAATGCTTGGCTATCCATCCTCAAATACTAAAAGTTGACTTGCTTTTAATAAATATATTTGAAATGTACAAAGATCAAGCTTTTAAATGATATATAAGTCCACTATCAAAAACAAGGAGAACAACCGCCGCGTCAGCTGGAAAAGCGGCAAAAACAATGTCTTCGTGCCGCCGGAGTGAGACCGCCACCTTAATGCGTTCAAGGGACAGTATTAGCGCGAACCTCAGGCAGTATTCCAAAGTAAATAAGTGTTGAAATTTTGCGAAAAACGAAGAGAGTTTAACAAAATACGTTGCTGGGCTAGTTGGTTCATACTCTTCAAAATTGGATAGCGCGAAATCGAACAGTGCTAAGAAGGAACACAGATGCACAGGGCAGGCGCTACTCGAACTAAGCTTTATTCAGCGAAGCCTCCCTAGATATGTACACAGACGAGTGGCGCGCGCAGGCGCATTCCGCGTGACACTCAACAACGCTTATCAGCATCGGAAGAGCCCGACATATGCACATCACAACCATGTTTCTAAGATCAGTTTTTCTTTACTGAGCAGCACAATAGAAATGTAACTGATATAATTACTGTCTTTCTTTTTAATATGATAAGCCTCCATTAGTTATCTCGCCAACACATTCCCACTTCTGCCGAGAATCTGAATGCTAGTCATCACTGGCTCACAGGCACAGGTCCTACAATTCATAGCTAAATGAAAAGTCACATTATTTTTAAGAGATCGCGCATGCTCCCGTGTTCGATCGTTGACGCAACGATCAGTCTGTCCAATATCAACCTTGCCGCAAGTGAGTGGGATTTCGTACACGACGTCTACGGCGGTGGAATGGAAAGTTGGGCTAGTTGAAATGCATGCATGATTGATGCAGCGCTAAAGACGGAGACGTAACGGAGACGGATACCTACGGCGCATGTAACGTAGGGCCAAACTTGCTTTTTTGCGCAGATCACTTCTCTAGGTGGTCCTGAAAGGCGTGGGCATAGCTCAGCCTGTTTATTCGGCGCTGAGAAAAGTATAGATACAGTGGCGGTCAAAATTTTACAGACCACGGGAGCGCGTGGCAGACAGCACCGAGGCGCCTTCTCACGGCTGCTTGAGAAGCTCTATAGAGCGCGCACTGCGCACGCACATCCTTGTTTACCTGCAGACCTGCTCGTTCGCTCGCTTCAAGTGCGCGCGCACCAGAACGCCAGAGAAAGCGCAAAGTGCCGCTTCTGCAGTCACCGCTGAAGCCCCGAATGATTTGCCTAAAAGAAAACTTTTCTACTTGGTGAAAGCTTTGTCCTGGTCTGGACAAATTTTTCGTCAGCTTTCAAGATTTTTTTTCTTCATTTTTACCCTATGTGGGTTTTTCTTGTCGGTTTGAGTTACAAACTGGTCGATGCCAAGTTTTTTCTTTCATAACGCATATGAATGGGCGCAGGATAGTTGCACCGCGACTCACAAAAAAATCTTATCACACATGTAGATTTGAGACAAGCCGAAGCAAAGCGTATTTTCCACGCTGCGGAGCGTCTGCGAACAAAGCGTATATATTGCGCGCGCACCGAGCTCAGCCAGTACAATTTACGTATTTTCGTCCCGATATCATCGCTTGGTGCTTCCGCGGCGACTGCAGAAGTGGCACCTTGCGATTTCTCTGGCTTTCGGCGCGCGCGCACTTGAAGCGAGCGAACGAGCAGGCCGGATATACCGGGTGTCCCAGCTAACTAGGACCAAGATAAAAAAAAAAAATTATGCGCTCTAAGAGAAAGTTCTACCTTCTATTTATTACTGGTCGTCATGTGTACAGACAAGCTGTATTTTACAGCGAAAACTGTTATGAGATAATTTCAACGGCCGTTTTTGGCGCCGTAGTTGTTCGCCGCCACCGCCGCCGGTGTCCGTAACCGCTATCACACGAAATAAGAAAAAAAAAGGAAATAAGAAAAAAATTCCAGGATGGAACGAGGTTCGAACCTGGGCCCTCTGCGTGGGAGCCCAGTGTTCAACCTCTGAGCCATGGCAGTTATTTTTTTTTTCTTTATTGCCTCGCAAATCAAGACTATTTACATACTCACACAAAAAAAGGGTAGAGCTATACAATTACAAAGTGCATCTGAGCCATGGCAGTGCTCGAATCTGTGTTTCAAACGGACCCTGTACAGGCTTCATGTCGCGAAGGATCCACATTAACATATGTAATGTAGTGTGGTAGAAGAGTAAGATAACAACGAGGCGTCACACAAACGCGAATTCTGTAACCAGGCGTCACACAATGCGAATTGCGCGACGAGTGGGTTGTTGAATGCTTCCAACCCATTACAAAGGGCACTCCCATAATTCTTCATCGTCATCAGCCACAGCATCAAAAAATTGGCCGCGTATACGCGTGCTTCGCTGCAAATGTCGTCTAAAGACGATAACAGATGCGCTGCGTGAGATATGGACGCCATCTGGCAATACATCGAAAAACATGAGTGCTGTGTTGCGGGCTGGTAGTCCCGGCGCAGCAGCAGGCGAAGGCCGGCGGTGACCAACGCGACCGGCGGGGACGCCAGCCAACCCGAACACGCGGTTTGGCGCGAAGCGCTGAAGCAGAAGAAACGTGCGCACTCAACGAGTACATTCCACACACTCTTTTATTTACACGTCGCCTGGGTAAAACAGGAATGCCAAAGCGGCGCCCCATGGCATTCGTACAGTGCAATACAGAACTGAAACCGAAACACAACAATGAGCTCGTGCAGAGGGCACGGAGGAAGGCAAGTTTCAGCGCAGTCGCATCTTCAGCGCAGCTTAAGAAACTAGGGTCTTTAGAATTACGTATGTATGCATTTTCTATTAAAGGAACACACCACCTAATACTTAGCTAGTGATGTTGCGCCTCAGATATGCGTAATGTTTGCTTTTTGATCGACAATGTACACAAGTATGAACCAAGTCAGCCGTTCAAGATGGCTGGCCCTTGGGCAAGTGGTTCAACTTTGGCCGAGTGGCTGAATCGAGTGACGGTAGAGCATCGGACGCGTTATTCGAAGGTCGCAGGTTCGGTCCCTGCCGGCGGCAAGTCATCTTTTCGTCCACTTTACTTTCTTCACATTTATATTCTAAATACTACAGATAACACCCCCTATACTTTCCTTGGCGTTATTGTCTGTTAGTTCTCATTAATATTGTGTCTAACAAAGAAAACGAGCCCTTAAGAGTAATCTTCTTTCCTTCATTCATAGCAAGGGTCTCGTTCTGGCAGACTTGATGGCTTCAGGTAGTATGCGAGGGATTATTGGTCAGCTGCCAGCTCGTAAAAAGATCACGTGCTACGTGACGCCAGAAAGGCAGAAAAAGAGTGTTCCACACTCGCCGCCATGGCTGCGATTGGCGCTGACTAACACTCCAAGGTTTGAATGCACATATATACCCCATAAAGTGGACGGGAGGATGACCGCCGCCGTAGCTCAGTGGTAGAGCATCGGACGCGTTATTCGAAGGTCGCAGGTTCGGTCCCTGCCGGCGGCAAGTCATCTTTTCGTCCACTTTACTTACTTCACATTTATATTCTAAATACTACAGATAACACCCCCTATACTTTCCTTGGCGTTATTGTCTGTTAGTTCTCATTAATATTGTGTCTAACAAAGAAAACGAGCCCTTAAGAGTAATCTTCTTTCCTTCATTCATAGCAAGGGTCTCGCTCTGGCAGACTTGATGGCTTCAGGTAGTATGCGAGGGATTATTGGTCAGCTGCCAGCTCGTAAAAAGATCACGTGCTACGTGACGCCAGAAAGGCAGAAAAAGAGTGTTCCACACTCGCCGCCATGGCTGCGATTGGCGCTGACTAACACTCCAAGGTTTGAATGCACATATATACCCCATAAAGTGGACGGGAGGATGACCGCCGCCGTAGCTCAGTGGTAGAGCATCGGACGCGTTATTCGAAGGTCGCAGGTTCGGTCCCTGCCGGCGGCAAGTCATCTTTTCGTCCACTTTACTTTCTTCACATTTATATTCTAAATACTACAGATAACACCCCCTATACTTTCCTTGGCGTTATTGTCTGTTAGTTCTCATTAATATTGTGTCTAACAAAGAAAACGAGCCCTTAAGAGTAATCTTCTTTCCTTCATTCATAGCAAGGGTCTCGCTCTGGCAGACTTGATGGCTTCAGGTAGTATGCGAGGGATTATTGGTCAGCTGCCAGCTCGTAAAAAGATCACGTGCTACGTGACGCCAGAAAGGCAGAAAAAGAGTGTTCCACACTCGCCGCCATGGCTGCGATTGGCGCTGACTAACACTCCAAGGTTTGAATGCACATATATACCCCATAAAGTGGACGGGAGGATGACCGCCGCCGTAGCTCAGTGGTAGAGCATCGGACGCGTTATTCGAAGGTCGCAGGTTCGGTCCCTGCCGGCGGCAAGTCATCTTTTCGTCCACTTTACTTTCTTCACATTTATATTCTAAATACTACAGATAACACCCCCTATACTTTCCTTGGCGTTATTGTCTGTTAGTTCTCATTAATATTGTGTCTAACAAAGAAAACGAGCCCTTAAGAGTAATCTTCTTTCCTTCATTCATAGCAAGGGTCTCGTTCTGGCAGACTTGATGGCTTCAGGTAGTATGCGAGGGATTATTGGTCAGCTGCCAGCTCGTAAAAAGATCACGTGCTACGTGACGCCAGAAAGGCAGAAAAAGAGTGTTCCACACTCGCCGCCATGGCTGCGATTGGCGCTGACTAACACTCCAAGGTTTGAATGCACATATATACCCCATAAAGTGGACGGGAGGATGACCGCCGCCGTAGCTCAGTGGTAGAGCATCGGACGCGTTATTCGAAGGTCGCAGGTTCGGTCCCTGCCGGCGGCAAGTCATCTTTTCGTCCACTTTACTTTCTTCACATTTATATTCTAAATACTACAGATAACACCCCCTATACTTTCCATGGCGTTATTGTCTGTTAGTTCTCATTAATATTGTGTCTAACAAAGAAAACGAGCCCTTAAGAGTAATCTTCTTTCCTTCATTCATAGCAAGGGTCTCGTTCTGGCAGACTTGATGGCTTCAGGTAGTATGCGAGGGATTATTGGTCAGCTGCCAGCTCGTAAAAAGATCACGTGCTACGTGACGCCAGAAAGGCAGAAAAAGAGTGTTCCACACTCGCCGCCATGGCTGCGATTGGCGCTGACTAACACTCCAAGGTTTGAATGCACATATATACCCCATAAAGTGGACGGGAGGATGACCGCCGCCGTAGCTCAGTGGTAGAGCATCGGACGCGTTATTCGAAGGTCGCAGGTTCGGTCCCTGCCGGCGGCAAGTCATCTTTTCGTCCACTTTACTTTCTTCACATTTATATTCTAAATACTACAGATAACACCCCCTATACTTTCCTTGGCGTTATTGTCTGTTAGTTCTCATTAATATTGTGTCTAACAAAGAAAACGAGCCCTTAAGAGTAATCTTCTTTCCTTCATTCATAGCAAGGGTCTCGTTCTGGCAGACTTGATGGCTTCAGGTAGTATGCGAGGGATTATTGGTCAGCTGCCAGCTCGTAAAAAGATCACGTGCTACGTGACGCCAGAAAGGCAGAAAAAGAGTGTTCCACACTCGCCGCCATGGCTGCGATTGGCGCTGACTAACACTCCAAGGTTTGAATGCACATATATACCCCATAAAGTGGACGGGAGGATGACCGCCGCCGTAGCTCAGTGGTAGAGCATCGGACGCGTTATTCGAAGGTCGCAGGTTCGGTCCCTGCCGGCGGCAAGTCATCTTTTCGTCCACTTTACTTTCTTCACATTTATATTCTAAATACTACAGATAACACCCCCTATACTTTCCTTGGCGTTATTGTCTGTTAGTTCTCATTAATATTGTGTCTAACAAAGAAAACGAGCCCTTAAGAGTAATCTTCTTTCCTTCATTCATAGCAAGGGTCTCGTTCTGGCAGACTTGATGGCTTCAGGTAGTATGCGAGGGATTATTGGTCAGCTGCCAGCTCGTAAAAAGATCACGTGCTACGTGACGCCAGAAAGGCAGAAAAAGAGTGTTCCACACTCGCCGCCATGGCTGCGATTGGCGCTGACTAACACTCCAAGGTTTGAATGCACATATATACCCCATAAAGTGGACGGGAGGATGACCGCCGCCGTAGCTCAGTGGTAGAGCATCGGACGCGTTATTCGAAGGTCGCAGGTTCGGTCCCTGCCGGCGGCAAGTCATCTTTTCGTCCACTTTACTTTCTTCACATTTATATTCTAAATACTACAGATAACACCCCCTATACTTTCCTTGGCGTTATTGTCTGTTAGTTCTCATTAATATTGTGTCTAACAAAGAAAACGAGCCCTTAAGAGTAATCTTCTTTCCTTCATTCATAGCAAGGGTCTCGTTCTGGCAGACTTGATGGCTTCAGGTAGTATGCGAGGGATTATTGGTCAGCTGCCAGCTCGTAAAAAGATCACGTGCTACGTGACGCCAGAAAGGCAGAAAAAGAGTGTTCCACACTCGCCGCCATGGCTGCGATTGGCGCTGACTAACACTCCAAGGTTTGAATGCACATATATACCCCATAAAGTGGACGGGAGGATGACCGCCGCCGTAGCTCAGTGGTAGAGCATCGGACGCGTTATTCGAAGGTCGCAGGTTCGGTCCCTGCCGGCGGCAAGTCATCTTTTCGTCCACTTTACTTTCTTCACATTTATATTCTAAATACTACAGATAACACCCCCTATACTTTCCTTGGCGTTATTGTCTGTTAGTTCTCATTAATATTGTGCCGACAAACAGAAAGACAGACAGAAAGACAGACCAAAATTTCTCCGTTTAAGTATCCCAAGAAAGACTATCGTCTTTAAAAAGTGCACATAATGCCTTAAATGTGTTTAGCGGGTACCACGATTCTCCGCAGAATGACGAAAAATAAAATAGTGGCTGCTTCCCTACTTCAAAAAATTATGATCATTTATAGCGTAGTGGGTTCCTCGCACGTGCACTTCTATAGGTTGCCAAGGAAGCCCATAAGGCTCCCATGATGCATTTCCTCAGGGTCTCACTAAAGTGAATTCCCTCTCTCCCTTTCTCACGTTAACTTATGTTATAAAGCGTGGTGGGACAGTTAAATAACGACCGGGCGTCACACAATAAGAATTACGGAACTAGTGGGTTGTTTAAAGCTTCCAACCTATTATAAAGGGCTCAGCCATAATTCTTCATCTTCATCAACCGTCGCATCAACTAACTGCACATAATGCCTTAGGATCGTACCTCGCTTCTCCGCAGAATGACGAATAATGTCGTGGTGGGTGTTTCCCAACCTCATAAAAATTATGATTTGCCGCGTAGTGGGTACATTGCTAATGTACTTCTATTAGTAGCCGCAAGAGATTTTATAACGGGCTCTAGAAATGTCGCTCTTCGAGCTTTCGCTGTGACTGTGCTGCGCCTTCCGCGCAGGCCTGGCGTTTTTTCACTACTAAGCACTAATTTGCTAACTTTAATTAACTAGCTTTTTTATTCTAGCTCGATTCTGTGAAACATAAACTGTAAGTTTATTGTAGGCGGCCTCAAATAAATCCAAAATCAAGCAATTTTCTTGTGCTAAAATCTGCCTGGTTGTTCTTTCCGAGAAAAATATTACACCATCTCCCATAAAAGGGAACCATGTGGGGATGCGAAGCAGCGCTGGGTGTTCACTTGTGTTTCCACTGTTGTTGCATTTCTTTGTTTCCGTGCATGTTTCATTTGTGTGTGGAGTTGTGTATATGTTGTGTACCGCTTATGTTACACCCTCAGCTCATTTCCGTTGTGCTTCGGCGTCGCGTTGCATCGAAGCTTCGAGATTCGCTTGCCGGCGTTGCCGTTTAAGATCAGCTTCGCGAGCGTCCATAGCGCCGTTGCGAAGGAGAGTGTAACGCTTGCCGGCGTTGCTGTTTACGTTCAGCTTCGCCAGCATCCATACCGCCATTGCGAAGGAGTGCAACGGGAGCGAGCGCGCGCCGCATTATATACGAGCGTACAGCCGTACAGTTGTGGCGGAGAGAGAGAAACGGGCGATGAGAAACGGCACACGCCACCTCCTCCACCCCACCTCCTCGCGCTCACTCGATGAGAGGGGGGAGAGTTGGCTCATGCGCGTGGGGGAGCGGACGCGTGAGGGAAGGACGGACACAGCCCCGAGCAAAAGCTGCTTCGCATCTAAAAACAAACTCACGCGAATCACGCCAAATATGAAATAGAAGCGCGCTCGCGCACCACTACTCAAGCGCTCCCAAACGTTCTTTGTTGGTAGACGGCTGCGTTCGTTCATCGTCGCATTGCAGAGGGCTTCACGCTCTATGATGGACACGTCAGCGGCGTGTTTCGATGCGCGTCCATCAGATAATGTGAAGCCCTCTAGAATGATGGAATGCAGCCATGTTATAGGCACCCGTCACTGACCAGAGGGCGCGATGGAGCTCTTATCGAACGCCTGAGTGTTGAGGGCACCAGCCGCCAGAGATACCAAGAAAATGAAACGCTCGCTGGACACATCGACGCGCTCAAGTGTCTCCCTTCTGGGCGCCTCTTTCAACGAACGCTTCCTACGTGCGTTCGTAATCACCTCAGGGATGTTGCCACCGCCTTCAATGCAGCACAAACGCGTTTAGAACGCGCTCTTTTCAGGCTGTGCCAAGGCAGCAGAAACGCTACAAACGCGTTTCAAACTCACTGCATTGAGGCGATGGCAAGTCACGTTCAAGTCAAGGAGCGTTTCTGAACATAGAGGATGCGGAGGATAGACACTCGATTTTGCTGCGTCTACTCGCTAGGCTGTGTTTTCTGGCGCTACCATCGTATCTCGGAAACTGCATTGCAGGGTGCCTATAGGCACCGTGCAGTCGAGTTTTCCTGTGTGACTGCAGCGCCAGAACGCACAGCCTAGCGGATAAAAAAAGCAACTTTGAGACGGGGCCGGTCAAAATGGAACGCGATGCGCGCGTCTCCCTCCCTGCATTAGTGGGCAGACTGTGGCAGGGCTACACGGGGGACGCGTTCGCGCGTCTGTTTTCTGCGTGCCCCTCACGGCCAATGTGAGCGAACTTGGGACGGGCCAGTGCGAGCAACGCAGCTCCCTCTGGTCAGTGGACGGTGCCTATGGTGGCTAGCCATGTATCAATCAAAGAATGCTTAGAAGCGCTTGAGTAGCGGCGCGCGAGCGAGCGTCTATTCTATGTTTGGTTTGTTGCACGCGATTTTATATTGGAGCGCAGCTCTCAGGCCCCCTTTCCTGCGTTGAGCGACGTCGCCGTAGGTTTATCGATTTAGCGAACGACGACGAAAGAGAATGAACGCGGAGCGCAGCGAGCCACTGTGTTAGCTCCTACAATGCCTCGTGCCTGCTCGCGCTTCTTGCGACAGCGCAACGCATGCCTCTTGCGCACGGGCACGACAAAGTGCGTCGACCAGCTAGGCTTGAGAGAATAAGACGGGCGTTGGTCGAAGGGACGCTTTGTGTGCGGCACGCTCTAGCGGACTCCTAGATTTTGCATCTATTTTTCCGGGCAGATGTTCGCCTTTATAATAAACAAGCTTTCGAGAGCAGCTCTTAGGCACCCGCTACTTCGTTGAGTGGCATCGGCGTCGTCGTAACCGAGAAAGCGAACGAGGACGAAAGAGAGCGAACGCGGAGCGTAGCGCAGGATGAAGGACGGCGATGGCGAGGAGAGCGCGAGGAGGAGAGAACGACAGTGGCGAGACGACAGGTTCCGCGGCGACCACCCGCGGCCTTCACAGTAGTGCGCACCGTCGTGCGGTCGCCGATGACGTCATCACTAAGGTACGCGGCGAGGACATCCACCGATACCATATATGGAAATAAAGCGCTGCATTACAAACCAGGTACGTTATTAACCAATTGAAATCAACAAAACATATAAAACTGCTGAACTCTAGCTAACTTTTAAGAACTATTCTTCAGTAGGAAATGTGCAGCCGAGATCAATATGGGTAGAAATGCGCAGGGAGTAACCGGTAGTGATGCAAAACTATAGGCAAATCGACTATCGATAGCACATATAGTTTTTTTTTTTTGAGCTATCGATAGTACTACTAACGATAGTATTATCGATAGTGCAATAGATAGGACCGTCGGTAGTATTACTACCAACATTACTATCAAAAACTTGAAGGACGCTTAAGCTTCCCCTTCATGAGTAGAACGCGACAGCGTAGTGGAGCCCCGTGCGCATCGCCTTCTCAATTGCTAGCCTAGTTTCGCTTCCCGGCGCTTGCCAGAACCGTGCCGCAAGGAAACCAACGTCTGTGCGCCTAACATTGGCCGTTTCAAAACTATCCTAGAATTCCTACTGCAAGTACCGTTGCGAAGTGTCCACTACACCATATTTCTTCGTTTTGCGAATCACCGAAGGGCCCACTACGAGCCCACACTTTGTCGCTGATCACTTCGTCGATGCTTTTGAAGCTGATGATGATTAAATATATCTGAGCGCTTTGTAATGGGTGGGCCTATGAAACACCCGCTCGTTGCGCAGTTCACATGTTCTTACGCCTGGCGCGATTCTACGCTTCTGCCACGCAATATTACACGCGCTAACGACACCCCTTCTACTACATGACATTGATATAGTGTTTTTTTTTTCCCAGGCAGTTTCAAGCCATGACATGGCTCTGTGGTACAATACCTGCGTGCCATGCAGAAGGCTTGGGTTCGATTCTCACTCTAAACAGAAGTTTTTTATTTGAAGCTTTGCCGATTTTTCGGTCATGGGTAACACCGATTTTTCGCTCAAAACAAACGACGACACCAACATTGATACCAGAATTTCTGCGAAACGAGCTCTTTAACGCTATCGTGTTAATAATGCTGTGAATAATTATGCTGTTGCTGGCCGGCGATAATGAGAAATAGGAATTGCGATAGCATAATATCAGCAATGCTTGTTCACTTAATTTATAGGAATGTTTCTGCGAAATAAAAATTATTTTAGCAGTGAAAATGCAGGAATATGTCCATCAATAAATTCACATTCAAAGGTAACCACTTACACCCTACAATTACAAAACATAGTTCTTCATATTTTCACTTTGAAATCACAAGATGTAATATAAATTTGAAGCCTCGAAGTATCGTCAAATGTAACGATCTGGTTTCCTGTGCACCTGAATAATTTTAATTCTCATGTGTTAGCCAAGAATTCCTGCTCCTCTTGCTCCACACACTTGGGGAACCACGTTTATGTTGCAATGAGTTCGCGCGGTTGATTTTATACTATCGGCAGTACTATCATACTTATTATCGATAACGCTGTCGATAGCTTTTTTTTTTACCATCGATAGTTCGATAGTGACTGAACTATCGATAGTATCGATAGTACTATAGATAGTTCTGCATCACTACCCAGTGTCACGATCCCGATAAAAGAAGTTCAGAATTTCGACATTCTAGAAATGGCCACACTGATTTTCGTCGTGTGTTCTTCGCTCTGGCACACCAAGCAGGTATGAATATAAAATAAAAATATATATGTGCAGTATTTCAGCAAAGCTTGTTATGAGTTAGATTTTAGCGGCGGATGCGGCATTGTACACAAACCTGGGCGCCGAAAACCTCGGCCTGGCCGCATCTGCTGTGGCTTGCTAAAAAGCGCCCCCTTTAGAAAGAAAATTCAACCGGTGGTCATCGACGGCACTCCAGCGGCAGTTTGTTACATTGAGGCTGCGTGTGTTGTCTTGACGCCCATGGCGTCCGCGCTTTCTGGCAACGCGTGTGCCGCCTCTTTCTCTTTTTCTCGTGTTTTTATGCTGTCGCGCTGCACGTGCGCTCTCTGAATCAGATGTTAAGTGAAGTTACGTGATTTTCAGTCTCGTGAATAGTTGTTAAGTGGTGTTACGTGGTTTTAGTCACGTGACTGGGTACGCTCTGTTACGTCATTTTTAGTGATGTGACTAGATGTAACGTGATGTTTTGTCACTAGAGTAGTTGTTATGTGATATGTGGTTTTTTACCTGACTAGACATTACGTGATGTCAAGTTTACGTGATGTTATGTGAAATCACGTAACTAATGTTACGTAATTTTTGGTCACGACAGTAGCTGTTACGTGATGTTAAGTCTTTTATTCACGTGACTAGTTGATACGTAACCTTATTAGCATGACTCGACGTTACATAATTTTTAGTTACGTGAGAAGTTGTTACGTACAGTTACACGATTTTAGTGCCGTGACTAGTTACGTGATTTTTGTCACGTGAACTATTCTTACGTGACGTTATGTGATTTGCGTCACGCGACCAGTTGTTACGTGATGTTACACGATTTCTAGTCACGTAACGGGCTCGCCGATCATAGTTATTGCATTCCACCCCGGGCAAATTGGCGGACATGTTGTGGGAGGGAAGAAGCTGATGAAGAAATTGAAGAAGTGTGCGCGTGCCGGTTCATGAGGATAATTTTTGTTCGCACTACCCAGCGCAACGAAAAGCTTAAATAGCTCCCCTGTTAATAGCTACAAATTCACCAGGCATGAAACGACGCCCACGATGTTCCACAGATGAGAAGAAATGATGTAGCTATGCAAAATTCTTAAACCATCCTTGCCTGACACATGTCGTGACATGTAACACGTGGACAGGGAGAGATATGGTGGAGAAATAGCTAATTGTAAATGTACTTGCAGCACAACTTATTTGGTAGGTAGTATTAGTTCTAGGCAAAAAAAAACTATTTGTTCTATTCAAGATGAATACTGTGGGTCGATTCATACTATGACTTTGCACAACATCAATATTGAAAACGCATAAAAATAATACATGCTATGTTCGTTATTGCCAGCGATATTTGAGAAGACACTTTAGGTGTTTACACCATTTATTTTTTGTCGGAGTTTATGGGATTTTATACAGCAAGAGGGATAGTCATTCTACATATTGTTCTGTATTTCACCTGCGTGATATAGTGATGAGAAATTTTCAGTTTACTTCTGATTTCGTTTGACAGTGCCTGAAAAATAAAGGAGGAAAAGCAGAGTCTTTTATCATTCTTCTGCTGTGGCAACTTATGAATTTAATCGACTTAGGATTATCTATAAGCGTTTGCCGTTGTTTTATCCAATGGTAAATACTTGCCACACATCTGGACGTCTTTAAAAGCGTGTCTGCTCAACAAGAAACTGAGCTAGTGGTTTACAACGAGAGGTATCTCAAAGATTAGTGTAAAGAACACCTCAGAGAGAGAGAGAGAGAGAGAGAGAGAGAGTTAAAGGAAAGACACGGAGGTTAACCAGAGCAAGTCTCCGGTTGGCTACCCTGCACAAGGAGAGGGGAATGGTACGTAAAAGAATGAAAGAGAAGAAGAGTTGTGACAACAGCACGCGACAAAAGAAAACAGTCATGACAACACGTCAACCTTAACGCTATATAACTGGAGCAAATGGGGCTGTGAAGGCTTCGATCATGGATGCCAGTTTACACCGGTTTTGAACATAGCAGCATTGTTTGTGGAAAGTATATTAAAATAACATTTATTTGTTAATTATTTCTCAGCTACTTCCGCCTGCCTTCCGGAAGCCAGGGCATGAGTGGGTACATCGGTTGAAGAAGAAGCTAACTGATGCATAAAAATGATTCATTTCTACGAAATGGATAACAGGAATAATAATACATAGTGTCATTATATGCATGCTGAGAAAGCGGATGAGACTGAATAGCCACTAGAGACAAAAACAAAAAAAAGAAATACACAAACAGTATTGCTGCACAATGCTGCAATATGGGAACACTGCGAATGCTTGCCTACCTAAAACGTTTTCGGTACTGAAACAGTGTTGCTTTGCTATCTCCAAAGTCCTAGCTCTCTAAGTCAAAAAGCTTAACGCTAATGGAATCATTTATGAGTCGTCAATAATGAATAGTAAGCTGTAATATTTTGTCGACTTATCATGGCATTTTCATGGAAGCGATACGCGTTTTTATGAAAGTATATTTCAATACGCCGGTGTTAAGCTACGCTTGTAGCTCGTTTATTATTCCTCCTTTATCTAGTGCGCATCTGGCTGCGTGAAAAACGTGCGTTATAACTGCCTAATTGAAAATTTGCCCTGAATGAGCGCGGCTAAACTGAGTTTGTCGATAGATATTACGCTTTTGCTTTCTTTAGGAAAGGACGGGACCGTAGGTTTGCAGACGTTATAGGTTTGCAGGCTTTATTGCATGTCTTGGTTTAGGCAATGACGCCGCCGCGAATACACGCCGCGACAAGAGAGCCAATCTGTTACACTACAAATTATCACACAGACGCTGCGCGGAATCGTTGGTGTTCTTGGCGCGAGCGCGCAGTGAATAGATGTATGTTTAAACTGGATAAGGCGCGCACACAGACACGGACACTAGAAAGAAAAAATTCGGCAGATCCCACGTACCGTTGAGTCAATGTTATGCGAAGCATGCGGCGGGTGAGTGACTGGGGCGTAACTTTTTTTACTGAGCGACACGTTACAAAATGACGCTAAAGATTTGTATATATTTTATACCCACACATATATATGTTCAAGAGCCGCATATGTGTTATACAACCAGTCGTTTACGGTTGGGTAACGCTGCCACTGGCAACGTGGGCATAGCCAACACCAGGAGCGGTAAGCTGATATGTAGTGCTTACACGTGTCCTGAGAACGCACGCACGTTTCACGAGCCCGTGTTAATGTGTGCAAGAAGTTCTTGACAGTTCTTGAACACGGGCATATCATCACTGTGATCAGTGAGCACCAGCAGCTGGTCATGACTTCTTATAGGATCCGGTCGTCATCGTGGTGACGAGGGGTCCATGTGTAGTGAAGTATGTCGTATAGTAGAGCTGTTGGAATTTGTGGATGCCTCGGTCATTTCGTCGGCAAATTATCTGTCGACAGAGCCGGCGACATGTCGGAACCTGAAGCCACCCTTCACGTTGGTGAGGTATAGGCCGTCTAGGCTGGTAGGCCTGGATAGTGCTACGTAGACCAACATCAGTGGATGGTGTTTGTCGTATTCGTAGATTACCTTGGCGTATGTGGCCTACGTAGCCTAGACTACAAAGCGGCTGTCAATCAATCCGGCATCATCCTCGGTCAGCATGAGGCCATCGCCCAGCCTCGTAAGAAATGAAGAGGACACTGCGTCGTTCTGGTGGACGAAGTGACTTTACGGTGCGGTGATGTGGATATCATATGTAACTTTCGTTAATGTATTCCTCCGGGGTCGCGCAATGCTTCAATATTGCTTGCTGATCATAGGAATACAAACGTAATGTTTATTAGACTGCTATAAAAGCGGAGCCAACCCAGGAACTACATACCTTAATCTCATATGACACCTGTATCTTAGGAGTACACATCGTAGGAGCATCATGTAGTGTTTATTGCTTTTTTCTAAAATTAGAAAGCCAGCGCCACAAACACATTGACATTGCACCGACATTACGCCTGCGTAGGCTGTTTTTCCAAACCAGTTTATAGACCTGGCGTGGCTCAGTGGTAGAATACCTGATTGCCACGCAGAATGCTTGGGTTCGATTCCTGCTGGGATCCTAATTTTCATTCTTTCCATTCGCTGAGTCAGCGCTGCCGATGTTGGTTTTCCTTAACGCTCTAGCATTTAGGTTATCAATGTCTGTTGTCGCCGTTCCTGGGTATGTATAAACTGTCAATCACCTGTGGCGCATACTCGCACACCGCGGCCCGTGGTAAACGGGTATGTGCCACACGTGTCTAGTGGAAAGGGTTTGACGACGTACGCGACAAGATTTTAACGTTATTCATGTCATGACCCGGCAATCATATTCGTCAAATCCTCTTACCTTCCCATGCAAATTTTGGTCTACACCAAGTTAAGGAGGCCATCATGAGAGCACCCAGACGTAGGCGGCTAGATAGATAGATAGATACGTAGATAGAAACGCTAAAAGTGCCAGAGGTTCACTAAGAAATGCTTCGCATTTAAAACGCAAACAACACTGGCGCCTACTCGCAACTAAAGTTTATTGGAAAGAAAGGCATACACACACATATAATTCCTGTCACATGACCTGGCTAGTGAAAACGCAAAAAGGAAAGAAGAACAAGATAACACGGGGCTAGAAAACACGTGCCTCAGGTCAGACCCTCAGAGTGCTGATGATTTATGAAAATTTGTTGTTTGTTAATGTGATGAGGGGTGCGCTTACGTATTTTCCCCCACATCTCCTAATGTGAAAAGCCGCTATCTGATACTCTCTGGTGGTCTGATTTGGGTGTTTCGATAAAATGGTAGCATCACAAAAAATGGGGGTGCAACCGCAGGAGCTGCAATATTGGGGCATGTGTGAACTATCTCTTGTATTCGACGATCTTCTGTGTTCCTGCAACCTAGTATTGATACATCTTCCCGTTTGGCCTATGTAAATGTGACCATAGCAGAGGGGTACCAAATAAACAACACCTTTTTCACACTTTACATGCGGCTGCCTGTGATTCACGCCGCCTCCTCGTCCCTTTTGACCTTTTGCGTTTTGCGATAGTTTTCTATCTATTCGGCTACATTACTTATTTAAATTATTTGGGACCCGGAATACTACCCCGACATCGCACCTATTCGCAACGTTTTTTTAAGCCATAGGACAGCCTGTGTATGTAGGGGATGATGGAGGGCTTTTTAACAGGTTCTTTACATTATCTATTGCTTGGTCTTCGGGTTTGATTCCCTTTAGTAGCTTCTGCGAAACCTTTCTTAGGACGGGCTGTGGAAAGCCAGCTCTGCTCAGTCTTTCTAGTTGTGAGAAACTTTCTGCAGCTTTATCGGAGCACTGTTTTTAATGGGTGAACTCAAAGAAGATATAGAAATTCCCATCTTAACAATTTTTGAATGCTCCGAGTTAAAGTTGAGTAAGGGCTTGCTTGAGTGGGCATGTATGCCCAGAAAACGTGGTTTTCTTCACGATGCAAATATAAATCTGTACACTGAATAGTGCCATCCTTCGAAAGTTCAACCGTAAAGTTATGTCCGCATCCAAATTGGTTAAACACCTTTCAAGCTTCATTCACACTGTTAACGAGGAAATCCAGCCTGACGAAAACTAGAAAGTCATCAACATAACGAAAAATTTCGGTGGCTACTCCACCTATGCTATGCGCCACTTGACTGTCAAACCCACCTAGGAAGATTTTGCTCAGGATATTGGCAACTCTGGAACCTATGCAGAATCCAGTTTAAGATAAAACTGACCGTTCCATTCAACTAAAGTTGACTTTAAATAACACGACAAGACTTCTGAAAAAGTGCCAACTGACACTACGCATTCGCTCGTGAACCTTTCCTCGTCATTGTCGTCTGTAACACACAACTTAACACTCTACATAAGTTCATCAAACGGCATTGAGTAATACAAGTCACGTATGTCCACCCTGAAAAACTTGCAGCTGCTGGGGTTCGACACTTTAAGAAAACTAACAAGTTTATCGGAATTCGATATACGTGAACGAGTCATAGAAAGGCATTTCCTGTAGATGTGCTTGCAGAAAGGTAGACACTTCTTGCTGCCACGCGCCTCTTTCGGTCACGATTGCACGAAAAGGAATGTTCGCTTTGTGGTTTTTGCCGCGAAGAAAATTTCCAAGTGAAGGTTTTTATTACTTTTTTTCGTCTTTTGTAAGTTTTTAGAGGTTGTTTTCTTCTAACACGGCCAACCCTACTGAAACGTTCCGTATGCAATTCCAATAATTCCGTATGTTTTCATACAAAGTCCATATGTTTTCCGTATATTTTCCTTCTATTTTCCATATATTTCCTTAAGATCCATACGGAAATATACGGAATTATTGGAATGGCATACGGAACGTTTCAGCAGGGAAGGCTCGTTGCTTAACTTTTCCAGGTTTTATGGCCATAGGATCGAAATTTTTCGCCACTGCTTCCAGTCGTTTCTGGGAGAAAACTTGCTCCGGTGCTACAACAAGAAGCCTTCCTTTTCTGCACTCAATATGTGCAGTTGGTTATCTACAGCACACTTCACTAGGTCATTCGCATGCGGAAAACCTTTCTTGTTACCATGGGCGTCCGGAGGGGGGGGGGGGTGCAAGGGGGGGCAGCTGCCCCCCCTTGGAATTTTGGATAATAATTTTCTATGCAGTAGCAGTAAGCTACACAGCTTGATTAGCACACTCCAGTCCCGCATATCCGCATGAAACATAATTCAGGATTACCAGCCAACTTTGCACGTTACATACTGCTATGGAGTAATCTTGCCGCTCATGTCACGGCAATGAAACAAAAGCTACCTATGCTGTATGCCCCCCTCCCCTCCCCCACACTCTGCTGATGCACCCCCCTGGAAAAAGTTCTGCGGACGCCCTTGCTTGTTACCTTAAACCGCGTACGTTCCGTCTAAGCCACATACCACCAGACCGACCTAGACAGGGCAAGCTTTTCTGGGGGAGTCAGCACAGGTTCTAAGCAGAACTACAGCCCTAGCTGCAGAATTTTTCTGTGCTCTTCTGGGACGTTGCTATTCCCCAGGAAAATCACATTGCCTTCACTCGCCCTGACCGAATTCTGTGTCGGTTACGTAGGTCTTATGTTGTTCCACATTCATTCTGCGAGTTGTCTGGAGGTCTTGTTCCAATCGAGGTACATCCATCTGTATGACCTGCTGGTACTCGAGCTGGTACTTATTAAAGTGCCGCGTGCAGTCAAGCCGTCCTCTTCAGAAGCCGTCATCAGCTGTGAAGTTTGGCTGTGACTGTGACTCCTGACTGTGGGCCAAACCGGGAGTGGTGGCTAGTGCTCCTTCTCCGGCTGGTAGCGAGGGAGGTGCAGTCGTCAAACAGTAGGCCGACGCCTCCAGGCACACTAGCGCTAACTCGCCGGCTGCTGTGTCTCGGAGGCGGTCTTGGTCTCTGTCAAGGGTCGATGTGTGGCAGGTATCGACGCAGAGTGAGTACGCCTCGCGGCTAGTGTCGATGACTGCCACAGGGCACTCCGCAAGCTGTCCGTGGAGCATCTAGAGGACACAGCTGTACCAGGGGGGCGCTGCGCCTCGCGAGCTCGATCTCCGAGAGATGGCAGGTTAGTGCACTCCTGAGCTTTACCGTCGAGGTGGTGTGCCTCAGAGATCCCATGCGCGGTAGAAAGTTTGTCTGAGGAGATAGGGTCACAGGCGTGTGCAAGAGGACGAAAAACATGGTTGATCCCTCCGTCATAGGAATCGCAATAACACGAAAGTAAAGCGTGCCCTTGCAGAAGTAACTCAATGTTTACTGTACATTGATATAAGAGAGTTTGCCCAATGCATATTGATGTCTGGCAGCTGTAGCACAGTTTAACGTGGATGCGCCCACTTTGATGATTGGTGGTACATCTACATCCCGACGACAAAAGTCCATGTTAAATGACAACCCAAAACCTTGTGGTAGCTGTAGTAGTTAACAGTGAAAGCGTAATCAGAGAACGAGGTGTGATAGCCAGAAGAGCGTCGCATATTGGACTCAGAGAGAGAGTGGTTCGGGAAGGAAGACATGAAAAGGGGCGCTATTTTCTGCCTCCCGTCGTGGGGGCACGGCTCAGCGCCCTGACGCAGAACTTGGTCGCCATTCCGCGGCATGTTAAAATGTGATTGAACACTACGGCCGGACTAACGGGAAACGCAAAGAGCGTCGTGGCGCCCCGGCAGCCCGGCCGCGATTTTTCTCGGGGCAAGCGCGTGAGTAGGGGACGCGGTGTTACAGCCAGGTGAGGCAGGCGCGCGTCGCAGAGCTATTTTTGGTTCGGATTAGCGTGATGCTATGAGTGAGGCCGACGCTTTTACGACGCTTGGGCTAAGGTCGCCACCTCGCGGTGTATTAAGGCACTGAGAAAATTGAACTTTTATTGAAAACGCGCCGAATGGGACGGACGTGTAACGCGTTGCAGGTGTTAATCGCGGAGGCCACAGTAATGACGAATTGCTTTACCGCTTCCAGAGGGCAACACCACCCCGCCGACCGGGAGAGTGGTAGATATAAAAGGCGCGTTTGTAAAGCCTCTAGAGTCTGTGACCGTGGCGCAGTCCTAATCTGCGCCACGGTCACAGACTCTAGAGGACTTTATTCGCTATGGAAAAGTCGCATGATTGACAGGCACCCCGAGCCTCCACGATCGACGAGGTCTGTCTTCCGAGAAGAAGCTACTCAAGTGCGCAGTGTTGTTGAGACTTTCGAGCCCGTTCGGAGTGGCTTGCACTTCTGGACGCTTGTGTGTGTTTGCCTGACTTTTGAACAGCCTCTTACTGTAGGCAACGATGTGGGTGTTCTGCATGTTAAGGTAATTCTAATGTGACGAAGTATGTAGTGTTTGGTTCACAGCTATAACGGGTCATCTTTCCATGAATTAAAGAAAATAAAGTGACCGTGGCGCAGTGGATAGCGTGCCCAGCATCTGTTGTTGCGGACCGAGCGGTCGTGGGTTCGATGCCCGTTGACGGAGTTTTTTTTTCTTTGCTACCCGATCGTGTAAATTTTTTCGACGTCATTTCCGTGACAGAAATACGTCACTGAAATCTTGGTGGACCCCGGCATAAAACACTTTCGTATTAAAAGACTTGTGAGTCTCAAACACCATTCATGGCAGGATGCCTGTTGCCTTCGTAGGCGTGCCATGCCTTGGCTGCACCGCGAAGGTGGTCGATGGCCACCAGCCATTTCCGATGGTCCGGCCAGGCGCCGCGGAACTCCAGTACTGACCAAATAGCCGACGTCGATTAAGCGGTCGGCAAGAAGCCGGAGTTAAACGACGCCATGCGGTTGAACTGACGTGATAGTTCCGTGATGACATGCAAAAGCTCCAGGCCGTTGTCGGGTGGAGCGCCAGACGAGCCAGCAATCGCGACTGCAGAGTATGCAGTGGTCCCGGTGCTCATGGCGGCGGGATCCATGGCGAAGGACGCGTGGACGGCGTCCCTTGTCGCTAATTGGTGTCACGGCGTCGGTGATTTGGTGTGGAGCCGCCGAGGTGGCCTAGGCGCCGTCCCCGAATTGTGGTTGCAGCGGCGGCAGGTGAGCAGGTGCCGAGGAGGCCTGGACGCCGTTGAGTCCTCAACTCGCGCTTACTGCGGCTGCACGTTGGCGGGTGCCATGGACGAGGAAGCGTGTAAGCTTACGGTTCGATGGTTGTAGCCTGCGCTATTATCAAAGCAGAGAGACAGAGACAGCACCCTTCTAGGGTGTACCCTTGCTGCGGGCCGGCTGTTCTATTTGTTCGTTCCCCTTTTCTTCGCGCTGGCTGAGCGCGAGGGCCCAAGTCTGTTGCCGCTTTTTTCATTACAGTATATATATTTAAAAGCCAGAAAGAAAAATAATTCACAAGAAATATTTTTTCAAGCATGCCACTGGAGATTCGAACCTGCGACCCCTCACTCCGTAGCGTGCCACGTTAGACAGCACCGCCATTCAGCGTACGCACTCCGGCGTACTAACGGCGAGCTGCTTATGTACACAATTTTCCTCTGGCCGTACGCAGAACTCGGAGGTGCTTCAGCATCTTCACTATCACGCCCGAGATGGTGCGAATGGCGCACTTTAAAGGCCGTCGCCTCGCTCGTATTTCGTCGGAGTTGGGATGTGCGCGCCCCTCCTATCTCTACTTAAACCTACGGGGCGTGGTCGCCCGTGCTGGCGCACTTATATCGTGAAGTGGGAGGTTTTTACGTCTCGTGCTTTCACCTAAACGGTCGCTTTGAAGCTATAGACCACAGGAAGGTCACTTCGCTCGCTGCAGTGACACCGTTTGTGAACGCAGTGAGCTGCTAGCTAGAGCCAAGGGTAAGGTATAGTTCGTTGTGCTTTGTCGACACTGGCAGCGCACTATTCATACACAAAGTAGCAACAATGTGACAGTTCGCGCTCGTCGTGTGTATACCTCTGCGTCCTTTTCGTGTGTCCTTTGTGTTTTAGCAGCACGCTGCAAGTGTCGAGCTGTAACAGTTGTTAGTTAGCGCTCATCGTTTGTGTGTTCTTTTCGTGCGCCCTTTGTGCTTAAGCAGCCCGCTGAAAGTTTGGAGCTGCTTGCTGTTCTTTGTGTGACATTCCAGTTTGTTGCTGTCACATTCATTGATTCGTCCTTGCTGCGAAACTGATTTTTCCATGGCTCCTATCCAATAAATCCTCCCTGGCTCTCTTATTTTTCGCTTAACGCTCTCTTTAGCCATATCGCTTGCACTGCCAGCCGTATAATTGCTAGACAGTCTTCTAGTTATTTTCCTGCACTGTGAGTCAACGCCCTTCCTATACAAATATGAAATGCCTTCTCTGCCCATCTACTCTGTTTCACATTTCTTAGACTCTCTTTGTGAACATGGATCCAGCCAGCGCCTCTGGCGGTGTCCGCAGGAAAGACTGCCCTTGAGCCGCTGTTAGTTGTCACGAACGCGTCGCACTGCTATTTCGCTGAAACTTTTTTGCCTGCGTTGACCTTGGCTGAGATTGAAGGTGAAACCAGGCGCTATCTGGGTTTGCAGCTGGAGGAGCCCAACCACTACAAGCGCTGTTGTTTTAAAGCCGTTAGTTCCACTGTACAACCCCCAGGAAACTACCAGCTATGAAGCTGCAGCACTATACTGTAGCTACTAAACGCGGGCACCTCTATTGGAGGAACCTTCACTGAACACTCGCACAATATGTTTTATTCGCTCTACCAACTGCAACGTACATTGCCTAGAATCCCGTGAAGGTATTTGAAAAAGACGTTCATGCACCCTAGAAATTTTGAGAAGAAAAACACAGCAAACGCTGAAAGATGAGAAGGTCGTATTTACTTACATGAATTTTTCTTTCAACGCCTTTCTTTGCGAGGGGTGAATTCCTTTTGGTGTGTAGAAGGCGCCCAAGCTATGAAACAAAAGTACACGTGCAATGAAATTTTAACGTAGAATTTAGAGGAATTTATATTTCTATCTCATTTTCATACTACGTATCTCAAGAGAAAGCGACCCATTTAAACAGCGGAGCAAAGCCGAGCTAATTCTCTAGGGATTCGTCGTGCGCACTTGCTATCTCAGCTGCGAGTGCAAAGCCTGACGATAGGGAGATCGTGGGTAAAGCGAAGTGGATGAGAGGGAAGCCTAACGTAGCGAGTTGACTCTGGCGGAGAAAGGGTAGCGACATGGAGAGGGTGAAGCTGGTCAGAGAGGAGCAGAGCAGAGATGAAACTACGGCGGGATTGGTGCAGGTTGTGTGGAGAGGAAAGATAGCAGGAGCGTGATTGGCTGCATCTGTGAAAAGAGTCGAGCAATCGTAGCACACGCTCGAGCAGAGGTGGCGCTGGTGAGAGAGGAGGAAGGGTGCGCCGAACGTTGGCGAAATAAGAGGAAAGGTGCGCTGATGCCACCAACGGCGCCGTTCAATCAGCCTTTGTGACGTTATGTCAGATGCAGCTGTGCATAGTTTTTTTTTCGTAAGCTCCTTGGCGTATCTGAATTAGAACATTGTTGGCTCTTACTTTCAGCACGTTGACGCAAATGTCTTTTGGAAGCTCGAGCCAACAGATAATTGCGAAACATCGTTAGTTCAAGCATACATATATATTCTATTTTGACGGGTGCTTATCCCGCGCAAAATGTTCTGAACAGGTAAGTATTGAGCGATAACAATAATCACGCATTACGGAGTATTCCTGCTCTTCTATGCTTATTGGAAGAAATTTTCAACATTTACTATGGGGAAACAACATCCACATGAAGCTGTACTTACATTCTTGTAACTGCAAGGACCGTGCTGTGAATGCGGCTGGTGTTGTTAGGATAATGTTTAACAACCGCGCCACTTGGGCTTTTAGTGCAGAAAGTACCCCAAGTTGACTGGTCTATAAAGAAGTCAAACAAAAAGTATGCGTGGGGCAGACAAAATATTCCTAGAAACCAACATGGTATTGCAGATGAGGCCCAAATGTCTCCGGTGACATAAAAACAAGAAAGGCAAGTCGAAGCTTGTTCAAGCATTGCTGAATGACGCACAATAAAAGACAGCTGGTTCCGCTTTGGCTTCTTGGAAAAAAGTTAATATACCAAAGATACAAGTGCGAACATACGAGAATTACTTGGCATCTTAGTCCACGTAACATGCAAAGATATGAGTCTCCGTGAGTAGTCTTTTAATGTGCCATAGCATTGGAACAGCCGAGACATTTCCGGCGAAATCGTCAGAGCTGCGGCGAGCAACGTACACTTCACACGCGCGCAACAGCTTTGACGACGATTGCGTGCCATCTAAGGTGCTTTTACTGCAGACAGGAAGGAGCTTTGACTGACTGACTGACTGACTGACTGACTGACTGACTGACTGACTGACTGACTGACTGACTGACTGACTGACTGACTGACTGACTGACTGACTGACTGACTGAATGAATGAATGAATGAATGAATGAATGAATGAATGAATGAATGATATAAAGCGAAATCTGGCATGTCATTATGGCTTCTTATGCAGATTGTCATACCAGCACGCCTCTGTTCGAATCCCAGTACGTTGTTTACAGATGATTTTACGTAAGACACATGGGCACGGCTACCTTGGGCTGTTAAACTAATGTTCTCTCATTTTTGTATCTCGCGAAGTAATTCTAATGCAGCGACCCAACCGTTCTCATGTGTATATACGTCTACCATAGGACTGTTCGTTTAGTTGTGCAGCGTAGGAAACTGCAAGTTTAACAGCCGAATATTACGGCGCCGGAAAGCATCCGTAATATAAGCCATATTCGCCGCATGCGTCTTACTATTGCTCAGTCGAAACTAGCAATCTGATGTCGGGCAATCCTCTGCAGCTTTTAGAGACCACTTTACTTTAGCTATTTTACTACTCATTTGATTAAAGGGGCCCTGCAACACTTTTGTGACTGTCATTGTTAGCGCTCGAACGCGTCTAGTAGGGAATGCCGAGACGATCGCAAAAATAATTACGAAAAGAGGTGCACGAAAACTACAGTTATTAGACTTCAAAGTTCAAAACTCGAGCAGACAAGAAATGTTCCCTTTCTCATTTCATTCTCACGCTGACGTCAGAGGCCGCTTTCAATCACCACGCGTCTCTTATAGAGACTTAACGGAAGTCTAGCCTCATGGTAGCTTTCACACAGTGCCATGCCGCCGCTCTTTTTGACGGCGTTGCAACCATGGCTGCGATGAACTACGTACGTCACCTAGCAGACGGGCCCATGGTTTGTCGTGTAGTGGAGACAATGAGTCTAGGTGATTTTACAAACCTTGAGCGCGAGATCTTGCGACGTAGCAATGCCCTGCAAGTAGTGCCGTATGCGGGCACGTCAATGCAAATTGAAAGTGCGTCGCTGAGCCCGCGCAACGCGAGGATGGCTTCGAGGGCCCGAACGAAATGGTACTGCCCGATGACGCGGAAGGCGTCGGTTGGTAAGCGTTTAGAATTTTTCTTTTGTTCGTTGACAGCATTTTGCCGAACTGAGCGTTGCCTGTTTCGCATGCGCTGGTGTGGCCGACGTCGCCCGATGCCGCAAAATGCAAAACGCGGAAGAGTATCGTTTGATTACCCTTCCCGCCAGTTCCACAACGCACCTAGCATCGTGTCCGTTGCTTTGAAAATACGTCAGATTAGAAACAGAAATTATTTGTTTCTGAGAAAGCATAAAAAAGGCGTTTTATTCTTTTGAGGGCTCAGTTATATGGCCTAGCTACCACCATATGCATATTAGATGTTACTTGTCGCGTCAAGCCAATCAAAACGCACGGCCTTTGCCGCCGCTGCCACATGACGGAACGTCATTTCCTATAACGAAAATAGCCGATGTGTGTCGCTGTAGCCCGAAATCAAGGTAGTTTGTCCGGTGACATAAAGTTATTACAGCTTGCTTTTCGGCAATGCTACTTGCGCAACAATGTCGGCGCAGTCCACAGTACCAGAACAAGCGTTCAAAACGACATGCTTAATTTGTGTAGCAGGGCCCCTTTAAAACCTCACTGAGTGACAAGTGGTCAGCCATTGTACTTTCGTATTAAGTTTCACCTTTTTACTTCTTCTACTTTGACTAAAAGATCAAGCACTCTGTTTGAATAATAACACGTAGTGTTATTTTGTCCTGCTTGATCCGCGCCATTAATTCCCGTCTAAGCGCACTTCTCACGGTGTGGTTTTATGCTGATTTCGTAGGAGACTGTGGCAGTGTGACGGCGGTACCGCAGTTTAAAGACGCAGTCCAGCCGATGTTTTCCATGCTTCAGTATCGCTGAAGTGCTAACCCATTGGAAAAACAAGACGAAATAATCCTAGATTTTCTCTTAAAGGGACTGTGAAATGGTTTTGACGATTTTTAACCCGAAAGTGTTTTATGCCGGGGTCCACGACGGCTCTAGCCTCCACGGATATAAAGTTGAAAAATATACACTGTTAAGACGTTTATTGACGGCGAGATTGACGGCGACGATGCACAACGACAGAGCGCAGACTCGCAGACTCTCACGAGCACGAGCACGAGGGGCCTGCTCTCCGAGGATAGACGAACAGGGTGACCCACTAGGAGGCGCTTGAGAGGACGACCCATCAGAGCGTTCCAATGCTTCTCTACAATTACCCCGGGTACGAAAAGGGAGCCGCCTGGCGACCTAACAGCTGGTCACTATGAGCGGTTCATGGTAGGGCTTGAGGCGCTCCACGTTGACAATGTCGCGCCCTCGACGGCGCATGTCGGAAGATGGTTCAATAGGTTCAATCAGGTAGTTGACCGGGGAGGTGCGTTCGACGACACGGTAGGGGCCTTCGTATTTTGGTAGTAGTTTGGAAGAGAGGCCAGTTGTAGTGGTAGGAACCGAGAGCCATACGAGCGCTCCGGGGAGGAACGTGGTTGCAGAAGTGTTGGTGGCACTGCGAATGCTCTTCTGCCGCTCTTGGTCCTGCGTAGTAAAGGTCCTGGCTAGCTCGCGACACTCCTCAGCAAGTCTGGCTGTGGCAGAAATAGGCGCACACTCCGATCGATCCGGCGTGTATGGAAGGATGGTGTCGATTGTGTGCGACGGGTGCTTGCCGTACAGCAAGAAAAAGGGTGAGAAACCAGTGGTGCTTTGAGGGGCGGTATTGTAGGCGTAGGTGACGAAAGGCAGAATCGAATCCCAATTTGTGTGATCGGCGGCGACGTACATCGATAGCATGTCGCCGAGCGTGCTGTTAAAGCGTTCGGTGAGGCCATTCGTCTGCGGGTGGTAAGCAGTAGTTTTGCGGTGAACAACCTTGCACTCTCTGAGGATGGCTTCGACGACTTCCGACAGGAAGACACGGCCTCGATCACTGAGCAGCTCCTGGGGCGGACCGTGGCGCAGCATGAACCGGTGGAGCAGGAAGGAGGCTACATCGCGCGCTGTAGCCGCGGGGAGGGCGGCAGTTTCGGCGTATCGCGTAAGGTGGTCTACAGCGACGATGGCCCAGCGGTTACCAGCCGACGTCAGAGGAAGTGGCCCATACAAATCGATGCCAACGCGCCCAAACGGCCGGTCAGGGCAAGGTAAAGGCTGTAGACCTGCTGGTGACTGGTGCGTTGAAGCTTTGCGGCGCTGACAATCGATGCAGGAGCGAACGAACTTCTGCACGTAGCGGTACATCCCTCGCCAAAAGTACCGTTGGCGAATGCGGTGGTATGTTTTCGATACCCCAGAGTGCGCACACTGCGGATCAGCGTGGAACGATTCGCATATGTCAGAACGGAGACTGCGGGGTATTACTAGTAGCCACTGGCGGCCGTCGGCGTTATAATTGCGTCGGTGAAGGAGGTCTTCGCGAATGGCGAAATGATGGGCTTGACGACGCAACGCGCGAGTGGATGGTGTTGCCGATGGATCAGTGAGCAAGTCTATCAGTGAAGCGATCCACTGATCCTTGCGCTGTTCGGTAGCGATGGTGTGAATGTCGATGGAAGAAACGGCATTGTGAGACATTGAGCTGTGGGTATTGTCGTCAGGCAAGGGGGAGCGCGAGAGTGCGTCGGCGTCAGCATGCTGGCGTCCGTTGCGGTACAGCACGCGGATGTCGTAGTCCTGTAGGCGAAGTGCCCAGCGGGCGAGGCGGCCTGATGGATCCTTCAATGATGACAGCCAGCATAGTGCATGGTGGTCGGTGATGACATCAAATGGGCGACCATACAAATAAGGTCGGAACTTCCTAAGGGCCCAGATAATCGCCAGGCATTCCTTTTCGGTGACAGTGTAATTAGTCTCGGCTTTGGTAAGCGTACGACTTGCATATGCCACGACATATTCAGGGAACCCTGGCTTGCGCTGCGCAAGGACAGCGCCAAGGCCAACACCGCTGGCGTCCGTGTGTACCTCCGTAGGGGCCGTAGGGTCGTAGTGGCGTAGTATGGGAGGCGACGTCAACAAACGACGGAGCTTCGCGAAAGCTTCGTCGCACTCTGACGACCACGAATTTAGCGGCCCATTACTTCCGAGGAGCTTCGTCAGCGGCGATATGATAGTCGCGAAGTTTCGAATGAAGCGCCGAAAGTAGGAACACAGTCCTACGAAACTGCGCAGTTCCTTGACGGACGTAGGTTTGGGGAACTCGGTCACGGCCCGAAGCTTGGCTGGATCGGGGAGAATACCATCCTTGGACACGACGTAACCGAGTATTGTCAGCTGCCGTGCTGCAAATCGGCACTTCTTTAGATTCAGTTGCAGACCGGCCTCGCTCAAACGCGTCAAAACATGCCGCAGGCGTTGAAGATGCGTGTAGAAGTCCGGAGCGAAAACAACGACGTCGTCGAGGCAGCATAAGCATGTGTGCCATTTCAGGTTGCGCAGAACGGTATCCATCATGCGCTCAAAGGTGGCGGGCGCATTACACAGCCCAAACGGCATGACGTTGAATTCGTACAAGCCGTCGGGCGTGACAAAGGCGGTCTTCGGTCGAGCGTCATCAGCCATGGGTACTTGCCAGTACCCTGAGCGCAAATCGAGAGATGAAAAGAATTCTGCGCCTTGTAGGCTGTCAATTGCGTCGTCTATTCGCGGTAGTGGATACACGTCCTTGCGAGTGATCTTGTTAAGTCGTCGGTAGTCCACACAGAACCGCACAGAACCGTCCTTCTTCGCCACAAGAACGACAGGAGACGCCCAGGGGCTGTTAGAAGGTCGAATAACATCGCGGCGAAGCATCTCGTCGACTTGCTCGTTGATTACACGGCGTTCTGTGGGAGATACGCGATATGGACGTTGCCGCAGTGGCGGCTGGGTGCCAGTGTCGATGCGATGCGTAACGGCGGACGTGCGGCCGAGAGAAGTTTGAGCGACATCGAAAGAAGAGCGAAATTCTTCCAACAGGCCCAGAAGCTGGGAACGCTGGACTGGCGTAAGGTTGTCAGCAATGGAGGAACCAAATACATCAGCGGGTGATGAACCAGACGTGGAAACAGCACCGAGCGTACTGGAACTGTGGCAGTGCATTTCATCTGTTTCGTCCATAACTTGTGCGTCTTCGAGGGGTTCCACGCTACCGAGACATTCCCCTTGCACCAACGTGACACTGTACGGGAATGGATTGATAACAAAAATAGAGGTGCTGCCCTGAGTGACTTGCACGGCCGCGAAAGGCACCAGCAAGCCTTTCCTCGTGCAAACACGGTCAGATGGCGAGAGGAGTGCAACGGTGTCGGAAAGACTTGCGCAGTAGACTGACACCGCCGTTGACGAGTTTGCAGGCACCTTGGTGTCGTCTTTGACATGTACCTTGCCCGCAGCCGATGGATTGTCTGCCGGCGTCCAATCAGGGAACGGTGAGAGCTCTATTTCGGCTGGTGCGCAATGAATGACGGCGTCGTGGAGGGAGAGAAAATCCCATCCTAGGATGACGTCGTGAGAGCAGGCTGGAATTACGATCAATTCGACGGCGTACAGAGCATCCTGAATAATGACGCGGGCGGTGCACACCGCTGTAGGGTGAATACTTTGGGCGCTGGCTGTACGGAGGGAGAGACCGGAAAGTGGCGTCGTCACTTTTCGCAGTAATCGGCTAAGTTTGGCGTCCATGACGGATACGGCGGCTCCAGTGTCGATAAGGGCAGATGCGCGAACACCGTCCACAAACACGTCTATCACGTTCGATGGGCTTCGCTGAGGGCTTTCGCAGTTCGATAGCGTCGCAGCCCTTGCCTCGTGGACTGCGACGACTAGTTTTCCTGGTCACGTGAGACCGGACGTGGCCGCATGGGCGACAGTGAGCGACGTCGTGGAGACGGTGACCGGCGGGTAAATGTTGCGGCGCGGGACGTCGGTGACATAGGCGGCGCTTGGTCATAATAAGGTCGGCTTGATTGGCTGGGGAGGGCTGATGCGACCCAAGGCGGCTCCATGCGATTGCAGTAGCGTGCGACGTGACCGGCGCAACCGCACGCGAAGCAGATGGGGCGGTTGTCGGAAGTGCGCCAGCGGTTCGCGGGTCCCATCCATGTCGCAGAACGGGACGGACGACACGGCTGCTGATATGAGGGCATTGTGGGCAGGAGTCGGGGCCTGGGGACGACGTCGACGTACGTAGGCGGCACAGGCGCGTCGAAGGCCTGGGGTCCGACGACGGCTTCGGCGTAACTTCGCGATGCAGCCACAGGAATCGCTGGGGGCGGCCTGGCTACAGCTTGCGCGTAGCTTAGTGGCGCATGCACTGGAGGCGGTTGGTGGTATTCAGGAATGACCTCTGCGATTTCCTGCTGAATCGCTCGGCGGAGAGGAGGCAGGAGGGTAGTGGGCGGCTGGTCAACACGCTGCGGTGGAGCGAAAGCCAGTAGAGAGATCTGGCGGACAATTTCCTCACGCACGAACGACTTGATTTCGGCGAGCAAGGTGGAGTGGTCGGAAATGGCCGACAAGCCCGCGAGATCAGCATCGCGTGATGGCGGTCGACGGGTCATCAAGCGCTGCCGGCGCAGCTCCTCGTAACTTTGGCACAGCGTGATGACCTCTGCCACTGTGCGAGGTTTTTGGTCAGCAGCATGGTGAAGGCATCGTCGTCGATGCCTTTCATAACATTCCTGATTCTCTCAGACTCCGGCATGCTCGCGTCGGCTTTTTTGCACAAGTCAAGGATGTCTTCAATGTAGCTCGTGAACGATTCACCGGCCTGCTGTGCCCGTTCACGCAACCGATGTTCGGCTTGCAGCTTACGGACGGCAGGGCGGCCAAACACGTCGACGATGGCGGTCTTGAAATCGGACCACGTCGGGAAATCGGATGCATGGTTGTTGTACCACATGCCTGCCACACCCGCGAGGTAGAAAACCAAGTTGCTCAGCTTGCCTGCTTCGTCCCATTTATTTGGGACACTCACCCGTTCGTAAATCGTGAGCCAGTCCTCCACGTCGGTGCCATCCGCGCCGGTGAAGATAGGAGGGTCGCGGATGCGGGGGACACCGGGACAAGCGGTCGGAGCAGGAGGCGGCGTTTGCTGAGCGGCGTCTTGCGGCATGGTAGATGGCACGGTACGGGATCGAAGCTCCAGGGGCATCGAATGGAGACCGAAGTTGTGGTGACGGTACAGCACTCTCCACCACTTTGTTAAGACGTTTATTGACGGCGAGATTGACGGCGACGATGCACAACGTCAGAGCGCAGACTCGCAGACTCTCACGAGCACGAGCACGAGGGGCCTGCTCTCCGAGGATAGGCGAACAGGGTGACCCACTAGGAGGCGCTTGAGAGGACGACCCATTAGAGCGTTCCAATGCTTCTCTACAACACTAACAAATGCCAAAGTAAAAACTAGAAGATTAAGTTCCATCGCAGGGAGTCGATCCTACGTCCCCTCGCTCTGAAGCACCCGGCGCGAACTAAGTGGCCCCAAACGGCACGTTCTTCAGCATACTAAAGGCGTGTTATTTTTATACACCATTTACCGTTGGCGGTACTCAGAGATCGGTGGCACTTCAGCTTGTTTTCGTTATCGCTTGCCAGATTGCGCGAGGGGCTTGAAGGGCACGATTTAAAGATAGTCACCCCGCTCGTTGTGATGCGCGCGCGCTTACTTCGTGATGGAGGTGGTTTGTACGTCTTGTGCTCGCACCGCAGGTTTGCGTTGAAATTACAGAGAGCAAGAAGGTCACTTCGCTCACTGTAGTGGCCGCTTTTGCGAAAGGAGCATGCTGCTCACATAAAAATAAGTTACAACTGTGACGGTTAGTGCGCGCTCACCCTGTGTATACTTGTGTGATCATTTCGTGCGTCCTGCTTTGTGTTTGAGCAGCGTGCTTTAACTGTCGAGCTGTGACAGTTAGTTCGCGCTAATTCTGTGTACGTTCTTTCCGTGCGTCCTTTCTGCTTGACCAGCGCGCTGCGAGTTTTTAGCTGCTTGCCGTTCTTCGCGTGACATTACAATTTGTTGCTAATAGCATTCATTCCTTCGCCTTTATGCCGAAACAATGCACAACAAAAGCTCAACTGCGTCTGTGAAGACACGTTTCACTTTCATGTTGTACCGATTGCTATGACAGAGGGATCAGCCATGTTTCTTTTTTATAAAGGCATTGAGCCGGTAAAGCAAGTCCTAAGATTAATTTGCAGACCAATGTAAGCTCTTTGCGTCAATTGTGTAATTTATTACAAGACTTTAAACATGTGACTTGCTACAGGTCGCAGTGGCTCAGCCGAACGAGTTTTACACTTATCACGCCCTTTCCGCATAGGATTGTTCCATGTTACGCAGCACGCCGCAACCGATCTGATTGGGTATGTTCTGTCTACGTCATTGAACCTCCAGTTGGCCGCGAGCATTGTCTGCCTGTGTTACGTGTTCCGCATTGAGGAGAGCTGATCAAGTGTGTTCATCTCGAGGTTTCTTTTCTCGGACACCATGAATTGCCCCAGCTGTGTTGTGTGCCACAAATCTAGCGATTGGTGACTTGTAAAGCTGCGACATCGCGTAAGGCTCGTAAGGGATCTGACGGGCGGAGTCGCTCCAGCTTGTCGCTGCAGTGAGCGTCGGGCTCTCGTTATCCGGTCAACACCAGGACACACGCGTCTGCGGCTGTAACTTCACCCCTGAAGACACAACCACATTTCCCGATTTTGCGCTTGTCGGTGATCGTTCTCAAATACTTTTTGTTTGTCTGCATTCCTATGCAGGTTGTCGCCGGACAGTACAATGAAATAAGAATGGCTGGTAGCGTGTGGGCACCTGGCGGAGCAGATATCAACCACTTTGCACGCTTCGTCTCTGCTGCCATACACGCGCTTCCTGGAGCACTCGACGGAGGTCATCCTATCGAGTGCGCTTCAGTCGGCAGCGACGACATGGTGTTCAGTTAGTTGCGGGGGCAAGGCCGTAGTGAGGAGGAGGTTATAATATAATTGCCCGTAGCTGCCTTGGTACGCGATGGGTAGCTTAATTTGTAGTAGAAATGATTTGACGATGCTGTAGACTAAACGCTGAGAAAATAGAAAAAAAAATCCGTTTCAGGGTCCCTTTAAGGTTTCACGTAAGGAAAGATAAGAGAGGGGTTGCTTCTTTCCGGTAGCTGCACATCCCCTCTGTCTCGCTGCCTTAACCATGCTCGCATCCCTCCCAGGAGGAGCATAACAGGCCGCGTGTTTAGTTGCCGTGGATAGCGAGGATACGTTCGGATTTCTAGTAGAAACTGTTGGTGGGCCACTTATCATGTCGTGGTTGCTAGTTAGGACAATATGTATAATCAGTGATACTTTGTTTTCAAAATTAAGGCCTAGAATAGGTGCTTGGTTTAGACCACAAAAAAGTAATTGAACGGACACTATTCGGAGCACATCAGAACATGCCCAACTTGTTCATAGGTTACGCTCAGCAGTGCGCGTGGATGTGGTTTTTCTGTGTGGTGAGCTTTCTTCGGCTACTGGCCAAGGGTTGAAATTTTCTGCTTCCAACGCTGTATATAGAATAGGGCATGCGCCTTTGCTCATTGAGCCTATTCGACGACAACTTCCATCACTGGGCATGCACCACTCGGTATGCTTCTAAAAACTGGTGTGGGCTGCTAAGGATATGCAACTGGGATGCGTAGCTGCATTTACAAATATACTACAAAAACCGCAGGATGTACTGTCGGGAAAAGAGCACACTATAGATAGAGATAATAAATAAATTCTACAGGAACACTCATCGGGTGAGAAGTGTCGAGATAAATGCCTGGCTGTATTTGGCTCGAAAAATGAAGGCTATACAAACATACCAGTGAAAGATAAGTGGAAAATGAGCAGCATAGATATAGAACAAAAAAAATGTAAAGCGCTGAGCTACATAGAACAGAATAAGGAAAGTAAAATTGAAACAGTTCAGCGTAATTGTTGTCCACACAGAGGCTAGGACTACAAAATTATTTATTCGTTTATGTCTACGTAGATGCAAATTTACAAAACAACCAGGTGTACGGAAAAAGGGTAACTCTACCCGAGCCTGAGCTCCTGCAGCTTTCTTTACATTGGCTATTGTGTAAAAAGTAAAGGCCTCATTGGAGCGACTAAGGAACGCTTTTTTGTCCCTTTGTGTTTTTGTAAATGAGCGTATGAATTCTGAAATGTTGCGTCGAAAAGGACGTTCTTCAATATGCCGGTGTACCGGCATTATGGACCGGCGTATTCTGCGCAGGCCTTATAGCATAACGAGATCACGATGAAGAGTGCAAGAGCGAATGTTGTAGCTAAATTAGGTGGATAACGTACGGATGAAACACCCAAGCGACGGTGGTCCGTGCCGCTTTCCTTCGAATGAGTCAAGTCGCGTAGTAGCAAGTTGTATAAAAATTTGGCTGAGGCTTAAATCTTGCAAACTTTGTTATGTTTAGGTACGCACAGAAAGTATCTCACCAAGGTTAGGCTTCATTGCAAATCTGGTGTTGTGGCTCTTTGTGTTTCTTGAATGCTGACGAAGACGGCCTTATGGTCCGTCAAGTTGTTAGCAATGGCGGCAACTTTGGCTTATTTATAACGTGCTAACCTGGCATTCCTTTGCTCCGATGTTTCAGAAGGTAACTTTGCATTTTCTTGTGAACTCGCGGCCTGCCAACTAGATATTTTGCTGGTTGACTGAACTCAGTCGTTGCTTGCGCTGAGGAGCTTGCAGAGACGGCCTAGGCGGCGCACCATCCATGGATGGCTGAGCGGCCAAACATAGGCGAAGCAGCCGTTCAAAAACCCCTTAACTACCTAGAGATAGAAATTAAGCTGTGGTGTTGCAATTATGCATGAGTCTACAACAAATGCTAGCGGTGTTACTCGTGTTTGATAATAAAAACAAGGCCCTTGCTCGTTCCGTCCTTTCTTCGCTACCCGCCATTCATCGCCTCATGTCTCTACCTCTCAGAGTGATTCTCCTCGCCCTGGGATGAAAAAGAACAGGGAGCGCGCGTACCTGCTAGCAGATAAACAGGTTCTTGTTTGGCCACCTGACAACGTCTGCTGCTCCTGAGATCACCTATTTGGAGGACGAATAGGAGGAGAGGTTGAGGAGAGGAAAAGAAGCTATTTCCGCAGCCCTAGTTGGGAGCACGTCGAACAGGTGACGTCACGATGGACACTCGGTGTAGCGACAAGGAAAGCGGAGCATGCGACCATCTGTTGGTGGTTTACTTTTGCCTAGTGACGTGGTACTGCAGCGGCGAGGCTCCGAACGAGCGCAGTGGCCGCGTCTCTCCGCAGCAGATCACATGAAGTGACGTCGCGCCGGCAACAATTGCGCTCTGGTGGTTCGAGCTCCGGCGGCTCGAAGTCATTGCGACACGATGAATGACGCCCTAGACATGGCGTGGCGGAGCTTTCCGTCTAAATATCAAGAATGTACTAGTTTGGCTTTTCTCGTTTGACCTTTCTCGCATAAGAAAATTTAGGTTGCACACACGAAACTTCAAATGCGATGTCCACTCCACGTTCAACGTTTTCTGGAGTTAGCAGTACTGCATATGGTATGCGAGAATACTGGGGCCGTCGTCCCAACCTAGCGGGGGGGGAGGGAAAGTTCGGAAGAGGTCTTAGCCACTGTGTGGCTGTTGAAGAAAGTACGGTAGAAGTAATGTGCTTTTTGTAGCACAACTCCTCATGGCAGGATGGCAATGTTCCCGACGACTGGAAAGTAAGCCGCTTGGTGCCTCTCTTGACGCAGGGCAAAGCGCCCCTCGAACTCGCCTCATACCGCCCAATTGCACTAGCCAGCTGCGTAGGAAAGATGATGGAAAGAATGATCCTTGGCCGCCTTGAGTGGTATCTTGAACACTACAAGATTTACCCGAATTCCATGGCTGGTTTCCGACGTGACCGCTCTTCCATCGACAATGTAGTTGATCTCGCTTCGTATGTTCAGCACGAAAAGTCCCGTAAGCGACTATCTGCAGCTTTGTTCTTAGATGTGAAAGGTGCATACGATAACGTATTACATGAGGCTATTCTCGATGCACTTGCGGCGGTTGGCCTCGGTGGTCGAATTTTTTCGTGGATTGCAAGTTACCTGGCTGCAAGGTTATTCTTTGTGTTAACAGACGATGGCCCAACTACACGACGCTATACCTCCAGGGGCGTTCCTCAAGGCGGATTTCTCAGCCCGACGCTATTCAACCTCGCACTTATTGGGCTTGCTGACTACTTGCCAACTACCATCAAGGTTTCAATATACGCAGACGACATCTGTGTCTGGACTTCGGCAGTCACACGTCCTCAGATACGTGCGCGGCTTCAAAGAGCAGCAACTTTGACAGCTAGCTACTTGTGTAAACAAGGTCTCAGCATATCACCAGAAAAATGCGCACTGGTGGCATTCACTCGGAAACTAATGAAACCTTATGTCATCTCAATCAACGGGCGGCCCATTCCTTATGCCAGAACTCACAGGTTTCTTGGCGTAATCATCGACAGGGACCTATGTTGGAGCCCGCACGTGGCCTACCTGAAGCAGCGCCTGACAGCAATTTCCCAGTTATTCAAGTTCTTGGCAGGAAAGACGTGGGGGATGTCAGTAGACGCAATGCTGGAACTCTACAGAGCGCTCTTTCTCGGTTTTCTTAGATATAGCCTGCCCGTGCTGAGTAATACTTGTAAGACCAATATTCGTGTTCTGCAGGCAGTACAAGCTCAAGCACTCAGAGCGTGCCTTGGTTTGCCCAGATGTACGTCAATAGAGGCAACTATTGCGATTGCTCGTGACCATCCAATGCAAACTCACATTACGGTGGAAGTCCTGAGAACGCACGTCAGACATTTCGCACATGCTCCCTGTCATCACCTTGCAACACTGCCTTCAGAGAGGCGCCAAGCATCATTTTCTAAAACTATCGTCAAGTACAACGACAAACTTCCCTCGGGCTTCACCACTGCATCTAAACCACCGATGCCCCCTTGGTGTTTTATTCGACCCACAGTTCAACTCAGTGTACCAGGGATCCGGAAAAAATCTGAGGTGTCGTCACCTGTGTTGAAACAACTGTCTCTGCTTCTTTTGTACGAGAAGTATGCGGACAGTGTACATATATATACAGATGGTTCCACAAACATCCAGTGTTCGTCCGGTGCGGTGGTTGTCCCAGCAAGAGCTATTACCATCAGCTTTAGGACCGACCACTCCACGACGTCGACAGCTGCGGAACTAGCTGCTCTGCGCGCTGCACTTTATTTGGTTAATCGGGAACCACCTCAACATTGGTCTATCTTCAGCGACTCAAAGGCCACCCTACAATCTGTGCTATCTGCTCTGCGTCGCGGGCCATACGAACAGCTCGTATTTGAAATTCGAGGTCTTCTCCACTCTTCATATAAGAAAGGGCACCACGTGACGTTTCAATGGCTGCCAAGTCACTGCGGCGTCATAGGGAACGAACAGGCCGATAATGCCGCTCGGGCAGCTCATGAAAGCACACAGGAAGATACCATCCCATTTTCAAGGTCTGACGCTGCCAGCAGTCTTCGAGGCCTTGCACAGGAGATCACGCTCGCTCTATGGTGCCCACCAAGCAGCCAAACCAACCGGACTAATCGTCAACGCCACCTGTCCTCTTTGATGCATATCTGTATGCCAACTGGACTCCGCCGAAGAGAGGCCACACTGCTTTATCGCTTGTGGCTTGGGGTGGCATTTACGAAATACTATTCCTTTCGAATTGGAATGGCCGACAACGCTCTCTGCGATGCCTGTCGTTGCGAGGAGACGCTACACCACGTCCTGTGCGACTGTCCGGTATATAATGCTCAGAGACAGTCATTGGCGTCCGTTCTAGCGCGCCTTGACAGTAGACAAATGTCTGTTCAAACAATACTTGCATGTTGTCAACAGAAGACATCACAACTGAAGGCGACGAAGGCACTGCTGAGGTTTTTGAGAGCGACAAACTTGGCCAAGCGACTGTGACAGAAATGTCGCGTACCACGGAAAAGTGACCAACTGTCACGCAAGAGTGACCGACTGATACTATGTGTGCTGTGTCATGTGCTATGTTTCTATCTTTCTCTCTCTCTCTTTCCTCTCCATCTTTAAATCTCCCCCACCCTGTCCCCATGTGTAGGGTAGCAAACCGGTTGTCCTATACTGGTTAACCTCCCTGCATTTCATTCTCTATTTCTTCTCTCTTGTAGCGAAATCTGAGATCGGCAGTCCAAGAAACCTAGGATACTGTGGACAACGGGCCCATGAAGTTTTTTAACGGACTTCTTTATGCTCCCTTCTCTCGGCCAGCCAAAAAAAAGTGAAATAACAGGTCTTGGCGTGGGCTTACAACAAAAACCATTCTCCAGAAGAACTTTGTTTGCAGTAGAGTATGTAAGCTTGATGACTGTCGTGGACCTGTTTAGCTGTGCGGGCGATGTCAGCAAATCACGCTGTCGCGCAATCATGGAGCGAGTCTTCGATATCTTTTTAAATGTGGGATAAAAACTCAAGCGTGCGTCTCTTTCATTAAACAGTTTAAAAAGGGGACAGCTTTCGTTCTGACACCACGTCAGCAGTGCCAGAGGCCGGCATCTCTTCATAGCACAAGCTTGAAGTTTCATCGTGCCCAGGGGCTCAGGCATGCTGATTGAAATCTCTAAAGGAAAAGCCCACCAAAATAGCTGCACTTGTGGCTCCTGGCGGGACGTGGCGCCCTCTCCGATTTTTTTTTTCCTTCGTTCGTCATTCTTATAGTAAACCGATACGCCATCGTATTGCTAAACGAAAGAGGAGAATATTTTCTTCAGCATTCTAAAATAAACATTCTCGACTTGTACTCTACATTTGCATGGTAAATCTGTACTGAAGTCTGCTGAAGTTTCAGGTAAAATATATCAAAATATGTTTAAGCGTACGCACACTGCACTTCTTGGGGAATCATATCACCACGACGTTGTTCGTTCAGCAAGGTGGAGCTGCAAGGTAAAAAAAAAAAACAACAACGTAAATTTCGAATTACGAAGCACAGAAAAACACAGCACACAGTGTATAAGTACAGATCTTTTCCTATTGTTCGAAATGTCATTAGCCCTGTATTACGGTATAAGTTCCGCTAGAAGAAAGCTTTTGATGGCAGCATCCTCATCTGGTTGTTGCGGTTTAGTAATCGGTCGTTTGTGGTGTGCGGTTTGACGAACGGGTAAGTTTTCTTGCAAGCACCACCAAAGCATATTTCATTAAAGAATGCCTTCTTAGTCTGGTATTTGCGGTGATGATACAAATATAAAAAATTATTGGACATCCATTGCTGAATGACTACCACGATGTGTAAACGCAAATGTGAAAAGTGACTCCGTTGCAGACGTGATTTCATACTATGCCCACAGAGTTTTCCGTGCGCGAAGCGAACGATCGGGCCTATTGGCCGCGAGATCGAGCGGAGTCGCCGCCTGGCGGCTTCTGGCTGAACCGCGTCTAGTGTGAATTGCTCCATGCGTCGTCTGCTAGCCACGTTGTGTTTGCATGCGCGCGTACGTCATGCAGGTCCTCAAAAGGCGGTTTGTTCCGCTGCGTTAGTGCTACTTTAACCGCTCGTATGGATGCCTCACACGATGTAAAGAAGCATTTGGCCTTGACTGGCTGTATATGTACTGTAATAAGATCAGTGAGTGCACTTGTCGAAAGTGCTGTGCGTGGTCGTCGTATCCTCCGTTCACGAGAGTCATATCAGTGTAGGTGCCGCTCTGTGGTCCAAGCGCATTGCCAAGTGCATTTGGCGTTGTCCTAAAGATGAGAAGTATTAAATCTCATGTGAATATAGCCTTTTAGCGCTTAAAGATGGGTGATCGTCTTGGGGTGCCTCAAAATGTAACGCTGAAGCCTTCTCTTTGGCGGTTACGAGGAACCCACCACCGCTGTAGGTGCGGTTGTTGACGGCTACTCACTTAACTGAGTGATCTGAGAATCAAAAATTCTACTAAATCTTCTCACTGCAACATTCATGAGACTAACGGCGCATCACGTTTTAATTCAAGGTAATCGCTCTCTAGGAACGTTCAGTTGTTCAACTACATTGAACATCATGCGATGATATTCGAATACTTTTGTTTAAAAATGCACTTGATGGGAAATTGAGAAACAAAATTCAAATTACTTTTTTTTTCAAACCAGATAGTTAAGTGGTAATGCAAATGATATATCCACTACTTCAATTAACTTTATAAATTTAGCGAAATTAAGGACGTGTATTATTTCTCTGGCGTCAAGGCGTAGCAAAGTCTCACATAGGAGCATTCATGCAATTATAATTCCTTGACATATAACAATGCTGGTACGTGTGTAAGTCCCGGTGCTAAGGCTGGAACATTTGCGAAACGAAATAAGACTGCACATATTTCGTGACATACGTCAATATTCGAAGTTTTTATTGATTATCCAAAGCATTAATATGGCGTACTTTAAATATAAGTAGATCAGGAACTATGAACAAAATATGTCTACCCGGCACTGTTAAGTTGCGCCTTGATGTAACTTATAAGCTTGCGAAAATAGCAACGAAAGAATATTTAGGTTGTAGGACGAAAAGGCAATAAACATGGTATGTTACGCGGTGATCCTTAGTTTTTCTTTTTCCTCGGTTAAAAAAATTGTCGAAAAGTGTTTCAGTAACTTAGTGTGCAACTAGAGACGCTTCAAAAATTATGTCTATAAGTGATGAACACTAGACCATGCGTACTGAAAATGATAAGCCCCGATTGGAAAAATTTCTAACAAAATAGATTGAGTACTAATTCAGAGCCGAATTTCCTATTAATTTCACAATTATTATAAGCGACCAGTGAATCGGTGCTTCAGAACATTTCTTTCACTTGATAACTTGGCTGGCTGGTCTTGTTCACTATTTTTGCCATACGTTAGGGCGGTGTTTCATATGCAAGAGGGATGCTCTGTTATGAGTTTAATGACTACAGTAAAGTCACAGCTATACTAATGTATCATCATCATCATCATCATAATCGTCATGAGCCTGTCTACGCCCACTGCAGGGCAAAGGCATCTCCCATGTTCCGCCAATCAACCCGGCCCCGAGATTTCTGCTGCCACGTTGCACCCGCGAACACTTAATCGCATCTATCCACCTAACTTTTTGCCTCCTCCTCGCGCGTTTGCCTTCTCTGGGAATCCAGTCGGTCATTCTTATTGACCAGCGGTTATCTTGCCTACGCGCTACATGCCCTGCATAATAATGTATGTGACCACTATATTAGCCAAAAAATACGATACACGCTGCTATCTATTTAAACGTTTTGCTTTGCAATACAAAAGTTTGTACTTACTTGGTGTAGTAGAATACGATGCCTGTAGGCTCCGTCGCTTGCTCATTTTTTAGCTTCAAAAGGTTTTCGAGAGTGCCAGACGCATTTAGCGCGTTCTTCCCAGTGTAGTTAACAGCTATATTATCATCCTGTTGCAAAAAAAAAGCGTGAACGGTTTTCGTTTGTCAAATTCTCAACGAGGAAAGAGAATTCACAAGAAACTGTGTTTATAAATCATTGCAATAAGAAGCGCTAAAGCAAACATCTTTTGTATATGGACAAGCCAACTTTGCGTGCATTTATTTAGGGTATTTCGCTGGGTTTTTCTTTTGCAATATTTGTCGTAATCAATTTTTTGTTATAATAACGTGCACGTAATTTCTTACGTTAACTTTCTTGTCCACTTTATGTGATAGCGTTAGATTATATTCCCAGATCTAATTTGTGCACCTATAAAGAAGATAATTTTGTAAATTTTACTGCTTTTTATGTCTTCAGAGAATTGAGTGCTCTTTATTTCTAGGGTATTACTTTGTAATTTTTTCAATTACGTTTTATATTGTCGGACTTGAATTTATAATTGGCAGCTTTATAATGTGCCTCCATAAATCTGTACAGAGTTTACCCGTACTGTCGCCTGACGTCGTGCCCCTCTCCGGTGGATTGTTTTTATTGAAATCACATTTTGACGAACTCAACCTTGGACTTGTAGTTAAACAATCGCTACTGAAGGACGGACTCTAAAATCACTTTATTTGAAGAATATATTCGCCGAAGAGTTAAAGTAATATTGCGGATGTGCATCACTGTATTTGCTAACACAGAAATATACCAACCCCACCAGCTTTTGTGATTGGTGATCAAGGCCTTCGGTTTGTTGTATAACGCCTCGACAAGAGCTTCTTCACGTACCAGTATTAGCAGTTACATGTGAGCTTTCATTCAGTATATGTTATAAGGGTATTTGCTTGGGCCAGTGGATATCTATTCATTGTTATGTTGTTGCGCACCATTGTGAGGACGAAGACTGAGCCATGTATATGGTCTGATTCGTGCTCTTTAAATGTCGGAAAACGAATAAATAAGTTTGCTTATCTCCGCAAGATGCAGGCTGAAGGACGCTTTAATAATACAGCTGTCTCCATTTTATGCGACCCTGTTTATTTGTAAAACAGAGTGGGTTATGCGTAGAAAAAAGTACTACATTGAAGCGAGAACGATTGCAATGCGAGGCATAATGATTAATGAAACCGTTATCGCTAGCAAGACATCACTAATCTTCTTCCTCTATTCGGGTTGAGAGCAATCTTTGTTCTCTATTACGTATGATCACTACATTTACCTTGGCTGTCGCGCCTATATCACCTGATATCCATGGATTTCCGCAAAGGATGGAATCTATCTTCTTTTTGTTTGTCCGTTAAACCTTTTCCATGTCCACGTTCTATGGTTTATCTAATTCCGAAAGAAGGTGTTCATCATACGAAGTTGATTTCTTTCTGAGAATTCTAGCACAGCTTCTCTGCAATTTCCTAGAATTGCTACCATGTTGCCAGTTTATTGTTGACCTTCTTGTTTCCTCCTCTTTTCGTATTGAAATGGCCGTGGTACAAAACACAGCAAATACAGGCTGTGTAAAAGCACACAGCTTGTATAAGTGCCCTGGGATAGGTGCCGCGCGTAACCCACTGCAATAGCCGATGTAGCAGGATATTCTCAAAGGCCGCATTTGAATCATAATCTCCCACTGGAGGATCCCAGGTGCCTTCCGACACGGACGGCTCAACAGCTCTGCACGAGAGTATACTGGCAAGTGGAACCAGTCAAATACCGCATTCACACACAAAAACAAACATTTTTAATTCGCTGTCATTGTTTGAGATACGCAGAATGTGGTTTCAAAGCGAAAGCCTTAAGGCCCTCATCAGACGCATGATTTGAAAAACTGCAGCGTGCGATAGAAAAACTCGCGTGATCTTAATAAAAATCACAATAGAAATCAGGGTTTCAGCCGAAATCGAGACTAGGTATTCTGCATGGCAGCCAGCTATTCTACGACAGATCCACGACAGTGTTTACAACGGCAATGGAAGAAGACCCAATACAGTCGTCATGTCCGGCAAGGGGTCACGTTAACAGATGTAATACTGCGTAACAGAAGCGTAAAATTGCAGAAAGCTCCGCACTACGCGAATTGTGTAAGTAGTAGGTCATTGAAAGCGCCCAACCCATTAGAAAGGGCGGAGCTGTAATTCGTCACCATCATCAGCCACATAATCTATAAAGACCCTGGCCTTTAAGGCGTTGTGGGCGGCACAAAAAGTCACGTGATGTCCGAAGTTCCGATGGTGACGATTATGGCGTTTGCGTTCGTGCAGTCTTAGGCGAATGCATAAAGGACGCCGCGAGTTTTACTTCATTGGACGTGCACACATATAAGATGCAACACTTGCTAGGCCGGTTTTCTGTTTCCTAGTGACGCTTCTACTGTAGTGTACCACCACCAATTTTTCTTCGTATGTAGCCCGGTTGTCAGTGAAAGCCACTGCTAATCTTCTTTTATTACCATCTATCTCTGAAAGTGACTGTACCTGATTCCTATGCCTTGTTGTGATTCTGTCATGCAATCAGTGCTTGCGTATACTGGAACCATTACATTTAAAAATCGTGTGCTCCTCAACATCTAATTTTCGATGGTTGTGCCTTCCTTCAGAATTGCTGTGGGGCATAGCACCGCTTTTTCGGAATTTGATAGAAAACCTCTATTGAAAACAAGAGAGAGGCGCATCCCTTAAGGGGCTCGGCAATGGGGCAGTCCCTATTCCGGGACCCTATTAGCATCAGCCGCTAGCTTAACCCTCCGGTCAAGGCCCTGCGGGCCTGAAGGTCTGAGCAATCTAGCAGGGTCACCTCCCACTCCTCTCAGGTTGGGTTCGAGTTGGGGGAAGTGTTGAGTTCAGCTGGCAAGCCCAACCCATGTGGTAGGTGTCAGCCACCTCCCCAGGGTATCGACACTTGCCAGTGAAAGAAGAATCGCAATGTTTCAGGATTGCCGCGCACAATAAAGTGTTAGTGAAAAGTCGCAGCAAGATGCGTTCATTAGCCTGGCACAGGTTACTTGCAGGAGGTGGGTATTGACGATGCCTATCTTTTTAATAGGTTAATGTCTTTAAATGTAAGAAGATAGTTGTCGTCGGGTTTCAGGTACTCAAGATCTAACTGGAACGCCTGGGGAATGAGTGGAAAGCAAAACAATTCAATTTATAGTTTCATGGGCCTTAAGGAAAAGCCCTTTGCCATCTTCTCCTTTGTTGACTTCAGTTGCCTGAGCCATGAACTACCGAGATGTCGTGTAAACAAGCTCGAGCTGTTCAAAATGAGTGTAAATTTGACGCGCAGAAACGCCTTCCTCATAAACAAGATGGGAAAAAATTCAGCCAGCTGCACTTCGCGAACACTGTCGAAATGGCAAAGCTTATGGCCGTCCTCCATCAGGCTTTATCATACTTCTGTTTTTTCAAGTCTTCCGTTTGTTCGCGCATAGCTTCGGCCTCTCTTGCGCGAACATCGCGGTTGGCTCGTTGACGACATGCACTTCCTCTCGTCAACAATCGCTCATGCTCACGTCGGGCGGCTTCTTCCTCGGGAGAGCGAAAAAACGCCAGGCCTGCGCTGAAACCGCAGCACAGTCACAGCAAAAGCTCGAAGAGCGGCTTTTCTAGAGCCCGTTAAGCTCTCTTGGGACTACAATACAAGTACACTAGAAAGGTACCCACTACGCCATAAATCACAATTTTTGAGAAGTTGGGAAGCACTTACTAAGCCATTGTTCGTCATTCTGCGGAGAAGCGTGGCACCAGCTACACGTCTGTAAGGCATTGTGTGCACTTTGTTTAGGTGACGACTGATGACGATGAAGAAATATGGCTCAGCCCTTTGTAAAGGGTTGGAATCTTTAAACGGCCCACCAGTTATGTACTTTGCATTGGGTGACGCCCGGTCGCTATTTCTCTCTCCCGTCATGCTGTATAACATCCCTATTGCAAAAACCAGCGCCCTTCCAGTACCCCCAGCGTGATACCAGTACGTTTTTTGGCGCTGGACCGCACTGGGAACACTGGTATACGCTCGAATTCACTGGGACGTCGGTGAAAGCACTGGGAGAGAGCTGGGTCGCACTGGTAGAGCCACTGGCTTTGCCGCTGTGACGCTGTCGCTCACTGGGAAGCGCTGGAGACGCTGGAATTCTCACTGGCGTGCGCTGGCACATACTGGAGCCCGCACTGTTCTGCCAGTGCCGAGCGCTTTGGTATCGTTGCCAGTGCCGAACGCTTGGTAATGCTTTGGTATCGTTGAATATGGAATGTCTGATTCGATGGTACCGATAGATGCTATCCTAACGGGTCCCAAACATGTGTCACAAATTCTAGCTTTGCAGAGCAAGACGAGGAGATGCGTACTATTTTCATAATATATATGATATCTGTGAAATCACGGTCACTTTTATTGTTTCCCTGTCGAATATGGAGCAAAATATGTTAATAACCCAAAGCAGCCAACACTAATAATATTGCTTTCTACCACGCTTTTTTTTTTATTCATGCAGTGCCAATGAAGTCGTTAATTTTTGCGGAGCACGTAGCAGCAGTGAATACACATTTCGTGCATGCCGCTCATATATATCAGTTTTGAATTCGTGATGTGTAGCGATAATGACTTCATATATTAATGTTTATAAGTCTGGAGGCATTGGTCTGAACAAACAGAGCAAATTGTTACATCGCCGTGCAGTTGGCAAGAAGTAAATGAGCTCTGGCTTCGCGACCTCTCCGAACGGAGGGCAGAAAAACAGCCGTCGTTCGATATCGCCACACCGGAAACGCATCTCTGGCAAATCTCGCACTTCCACTTACTTCAGCAATACGTTAGGTAACAGTTAAAAAGGTTTCGAGGCTAAAATGCAGAAACTTCAACCATCGCAACTCATTTGCGCCGAGATCGGTCCAACCCAGTGCGGCTCCCAGCGAATGTTAGGCCTAGCGTACCGGCCGAGTCCGTCTACATGCCACCGGCGCATCTTGGTTTAAATACTCGTAATTCCAACGTGCAAGAATGACTGTAAAGTACAGTATGGACATCCGTTAACCTAAATTAATGATTTTTTCTTGTGCACGGTGTCTGCACAAGGAGCGATGACCATCGATGCGACGCGCTTTCAGCAACTGACGCAGGCTCACCGAAAGCAGCCGGCCGCACTCGCCGGTACTTCTCTGACTCATACGTCAGAACACATACCTGTCAACTGGTACGCGTTCGTAAACTAACACACCGGCATATTTTCTCAGCGAATTGTATTTGTTTTTGCTGAGCGGTTTTATAGTTGTAGGTATCGATAGAACTGCAAATCTGTATACAGGCGCACGCCCGCCCCGCGGTAATATCGTCGCTCGCGCGAGAGAGCTACTCGATATGAACTCATCTGCGCGCGTGTTTATCGAACGAGTCATCATAAAGCTTCTGTACACGTTTATCGTTAGCAAGGGCGAGAAAGGGCTATCAAAAATCGGCAGTAACAGCCGTCAAACTGTACCCTGCTACTCGGGCCATTTGATATTTTTCGCAGTTAAGACGATAATTCTTAAAGAAACTTAGCGCTCTACCCATTTTGGGCATTTCATTCGTTGCCGGTAACCCTTTGTTTGTGTCTAATAGAGAAGCAGGCTTGATTTGGAAAGGAAAACCGCGTCCTCCTTGAGTATGCGACAGCAAAATAGGAAATGAAGCGCTGTGTTACTCTTTCGACTAGCCCTTTTACAGCGGGGTCGGCAAGAAAGTTCTAGCTTATGCCGACGACATCGCCTTCTTTTGCACCGATAAACCTAGTGTTCAAGAAGCAGTAAACACTGCGTTACGCTTCTGTGAAATCGCTGGAGCCAGTATAAATTTTGATAAAAGCAGAGGGTTCTGGCTGGGAATGTGGGCTCAAACTCCCTCAGTGTTCTCAAATATCCATTGGAATGCGACTGCTATGCGGTATCTTGGTGTGCCTCTTGATAACTATCGTAACAGCGGCCCACATTGGACGTCCGCGATAACTAATATCCGTCGAAAGGTGTCAACATGGCACGGACGAGACCTTTCCATTTTTTCAAGAGCTAAAGCGTGCAATGTATTTCTTGCATCAAAGCTTGTCTATGTTTTGCAGGTATTGCACTGCTCTCGTGTGCACATTCAAGCGTTTCACAGGATATTTGCTTGTTTTATTTGGGGCTCTTCATGGGAACCTATGAGAAGAGACAACCTTTTTCTTCCACTTGAGAAGGGCGGCCTCAGTCTGGTGCATTTGTTTGTGCGACAGTTGGTGTTGCGGTTTTTTTATCTTAAAGACGTCTGTCACCCATTTCTGTTGGCAGTTCTTCGAAACCGTCTGAGTTATCATCTTCCTTTTCTTTATGTCACTACAAATGTTGCCAAGGAATCGCAGTTGTCGGGATTCTTAAAAGAAATTGTTGATACTGTCAACTTTTTGAAAACCAGATTTACATTAGAGTATTTATATAATATAGACAGAACAACGCTAACCGCTGCACTTGTGAATAGCCTTTTCCCAGAACCTGTATACCGACTGTCATATTTGCTTTTGCCTGGCCATGATGTATTATTCCGTGTACGTAGGATGTGCATATCGCCAGCAGCGAAAACGTTTTTCTTTAAACTGCACACATCCACTCTACCAGTGAAGAAATGGCTCAATGAAAAAGCAATATATGTGCCCTGGACTGTAAATTGTCGACTCTGTGACCAACCTGAGACGATAGAGCATTGTTTTATCCATTGTCGTGATGCATTTTATTTCTGGGACATTCTAAAGAGAACAATCAGAAAAGACCTTCCAATCACATCTCATGGTATTCGGTTCCTTCCTTTCAAAAAAAGCCCCACCAATAATACACCGTATGATTTATTTATGTTATTAGGACTTTATGCGCTATGGAAAAATCGCATGATCGACAGGCACGCCGAGCCACCACGATCGACGAGGTCTGTCTTCCGAGAAGAAGCTGCTCAAGTGCGCAGTGTTGTTGAGACTTTTGAGCCCGTTCCGGAGTGGCTTGCACTTTTGGACGCTTGTGTGTGTTTGCCTGACTTTTGAACAGCCTCTTACTGTAGGCAACAATGTGGGTGTTCTGAATGTTAAGGTAATTCTAATGTGACGAAGTATGTAGTGTGTGGTTCACAGCAATAACGGGTCATATTTCCATGAATTAAAGAAAAAAAAAAATTCAGCGTGGCGCAGTGGTAGAGTACTCGCTTGGGGATTGAGAGGTGGCGAGTTCGAATCCTGGTGGTGGAGTTTTTTTTTTTTCATACGGCTTTTTTTTTATTGCACTAATCCTTTCTATATGACTTTCTTTAGTAATATATTTATGTAGGGCACGTAAGCACCGCCGTTTTTACGCTCTAGAGCCGTTTTGCACTTGAGTACCCAGCGCCTCCCAGTAAAACGCCGCTCCAGCGGCCCAGTATCCAGCGCGACGCTGGGCCCATAATCAGGCATGGCACTGAACGCTGGTACCCAGTGGCGCTGGGTTTTGCAATAGGGATATGTTGACGTGGGACAGAGACGGAGGGGGGGGGGGTGAAGAACTTTACTGAGACCCCGAGGAAATTGATCATGTGCTTATGGGCTTCCTTGGCAACCAATACAAGTACACTTGCGAGGAACCCACTACCCCTATTGCAAAACCCAGCGCCACTGGGTACCAGCGTCCAGTGCCATGCCTGATTATGGGCCCAGCGTCGCGCTGGATACTGGGCCGCTGGAGCGGAGTTTTACTGGGAGGCGCTGGGTACGCAAGTGCAAAACGGCTCTAGAGCGTAAAAACGGCGGTGCTTACGTGCCCTACATAAATATATTACTAAAGAAAGTCACATAGAAAGGATTAGTGCAATAAAAAAAAAGCCGTATGAAAAAAAAAAAAAAAACTCCACCACCAGGATTCGAACTCGCCACCTCTCAATCCCCAAGCGAGTACTCTACCACTGCGCCACGCTGAAACACGTGAACATCGCTGTAAAAGGGCTAGTCAATACAGTAAGACAGCGTTTCGTTTCATATTTCCGTGTCGCGTATACAAGGAAGACGCGATCTTCCTTTCCAAATCACGCTTGCTTCTTTATTAGACACAAACAAAGGGTGGCCGGAAACGAATGAAATGCCCAAAATAGGAAGAGCGCTAGGTTTCTTTAAGAATTCCCGTTTTCACTCCGAAAAATATCAAATGGATCGAGGACCAGCGTACAGTTTGACGGCTGTTACTGCCGATTTTTAGCAGCCGTTTCTCGCCCTTGCTAATGATGAACATGCACAGAAGCTTTATGATGACTCGTTCGATAAACACGCGCCTGCATGAATTCATACTGAGTATTTCTCGCGCGAGCGACGATATCGCTGCGGGCGGGCGTGTCTGTATTCTGACTTGCAGTTCTATCGATAACTACAACTATAAAACCGCTACGCAAAAACAAATACAATTAGTTGAAAAAAGATGCCAGTGTGTTAGTTCACTAACGCGTACCAGCTGACACGTATGTGTTCTGACGTATGAGTCAGAGAAGTACCGGCGAGTGCGGCCGGCTGCTTTCGGTGAGCCTGCGTTCGTTGCTGAAAGCGCGTCGCATCGATGGTCATCGCTCCTTGTGCGGACACCGTACACAAGAAAAAATGGTTAATTGAGGTTAACGGATGTCCAGACTATACTTTACAGTAAATCTTACACGTTGGAATTGCGTGTACTTAAACGAAGAAGCGCCGGTGGCATGTAGACGGACTCGGCCGGTACGCTAGGCCTAACACTCGCTGGGAGCCGCACTGGGTTGGACCGATCTCGGCGCAAATGAGTTGCGATGGTTGAAGTTTCTGCATTTTAGCCTCGAAACCATTTTAACTGTTACCTAACGTATTGCTGAAGTAAGTGGAAGTGCGAGAATTGCCCGAGATGCGTTTCCGGTGTGGCGATATCGAACGACGGCTGTTTTTCTGGCCTCCGTTCGGAGGGGTCGCGAAGCCAGAGCTCATTTACTTCTTGCCAACTGCACGGCGATGTAACAATTTGCTCTGTTTGTTCAGACCAATGCCTCCAGACTTATAAACATTAAAATATGAAGTCATTACCGCAACACATCACGAATGCAAAACTGATATATATGAGCGGCATGCACGAAATGTGTACTCACTGCTGGTACGTGCTCCGCAAAAATTAACGACTTCATTGGCACTGGTGCCAATGAAGTCGTTAATTCGTTAAGTCGTATAAAAAAAAGCGTGGTAGAAAGCAATATTATTAGTGTTGGCTGCTTTGGGTTATTAACATATTTTGCTCCATATTCGACAGGGAAACAATAAAAGTGACCGTGATGTCACAAATATATATATTATGAAAATAGTGCGCATCTCCTCATCTTGCTCTGCAAAGCTAGAATTTGTGACACATGTTTGGGACCCGTTAGGATAGCATCTATCGGTACCATCGAATCAGACATTCCATATTCAACGATACCAAAGCATTACCAAGCGCTCGGCACTGGCAACGATACCAAAGCGCTCGGCACTGGCAGAACAGTGCGGGCTCCAGTATGTGCCAGCGCACGCCAGTGAGAATTCCAGCGTCTCCAGCCCTTCCCAGTGAGCGCCAGCGTCACAGCGGCAAAGCCAGTGGCTCTACCAGTGCGACCCAGCTCTCTCCCAGTGCTTTCACCGACGTCCCAGTGAATTCGAGCGTATACCAGTGTTCCCAGTGCGGTCCAGCGCCAAAAAACGTACTGGTATCACGCTGGGGGTACTGGAAGGGCGCTGGTTTTTGCAATAGGGACGCTATAAATCATTGTAATTTTACTGAGACCCCGAGGAAGTGGATCATGCGCTTATGGGCTTCCTTGTCAACCAATACAAGTGCACTTGGGAGGAACCCACTACGCTATAAATCATTGTAATTTTACTGAGACCCCGAGAAAGTGGATCATGCGCTTATGGGCTTCCTTGTCAACCAATACAAGTGCACTTGCGAGGAACCCACTACGCTATAAATCATTGTAATTTTACTGAGACCCCGAGGAAGGGGATCATGCGCTTATGGGCTTCCTTGTCAACCAATACAAGTGCACTTGCGAGGAACCCATTACGCTATAAATCATTGTAATTTTACTGAGACCCCGTGGAAGTGGATCATGCGCTTATGGGCTTCCTTGTCAACCAATACAAGTGCACTTGCGAGGAACCCACTACGCTATAAATCATTGTAATTTTACTGAGACCCCGAGGAAGTGGATCATGCGCTTATGGACTTCCTTGTCAACCAATACAAGTGCACTTGCGAGGAACCCACTACGCTATAAATCATTGTAATTTTACTGAGACCCCGAGGAAGTGGATCATGCGCTTATGGGCTTCCTTGTCAACCAATACAAGTGCGCTTGCGAGGAACCCACTACGCTATAAATCATTGTAATTTTTTAGAAGTAGGGCAGCAGGCACTGTGCCATTTTTCGTCATTCTACGGAGAGCGTTGGTACCTGCTAAACGCATGTAAGGCATTATGCGTACTTTGTTGATGCTGTGCCTGATGACGACGAAGAATTATGGCAGATCCCTTTGTAATGGGTTGGAAGCGTTCAACAACCTACTCGTTGCGCAATTCGCATTTTGTGACGCCGGTTTACAGAATTCGCGTTGTGCGACGCTTGGTGCTTATTTTACTCTTCTACCACGCTATATTGCATATGCTAATGTGGTTCCTTCCCGACATGAAGCCTATATAGGACCTTTTTGCAAACCAGTTTCAAGCACCGGCATGGCTCAGAGCAACAATAGTTCCACTCGTGAAATCCACTCTGGTGCAGCTCAGTGCTGACGGTTCATAATTTCACTTTGTAATTGTATAGCTCTACCCTGTTTTTGTGAGTATGTAAATAGTCTTGGTATGCAAGGAAATAAAGATAAAAACACCGGCATGGCTCAGAGCTTGAATACTGGCCTCCCACGCAGAGGGCCTGGGTTCGAACCTCGTTCCATCCTGTAATTTTTTTCTTCTTTCGTTTTTTTTCCTATTTCGAGCGATACTGGTTACGGACACCGGCGGTGGCGGCGGCAGCGGACAACTACGGCGCCAAATACGGCCGGTGAAATGATCTCATAACAGCTTTCGCTGTAAAATATTGGCCATCTTGAAAGCGCGAGCACTCCTGAACACTGATACTGGCAAGCTATTTTATACTCCACTGCGCCTTACCGTCACTCCATCTTGGCTTGTGCATCGAAGGTTCACCCCTTGACATCCTCCGCCCTCACCCTCGCCTCTCGCAGCACGCCCATGCTTCTCGCAGCACATGCAGCCCTCCCCTTCCTACTAAGCCTCACTCTACCCAAACTTCGAGGCCAGACGCGCTCACCGCTACCACGACCGCGTACATGAAAGCCTCGACTAAGAACAGCATCGCTGTTTTAAAATAGTATGCTATGCAAAGAGGGACGTGGATACCGCGTTACCTCAAATAAGATGCATGATTACTTCGGCGCGAGTGGCCGGAACATGTAAAGAGAAGAAAAAAATCAGTGACGATTGCGCTGCTCCATGATGCAAAATAACAGCGTGACTGCTTAGGTGTTCTGACTGCGATATACAAGGCAAAGAAATTGAGACAGACATATGTATCTCGGCAGCGGGCCATAATGTTCTGCTTCGGTGGTGCGAACCTCCGCGTCAGCGCGGCTGAACCGGTGCCGAGGCAGCTAATTCAGCAGCAGCGGCAGACAATGAACTTCCACTGATTGCATTGGTCATTTGCCAGAAGTAACTGGCTGAGTCTATTTTGCACTTAGATTAGGAGAACGCCGTGAGTAGCACAGATAGCACGGAAAACATGCTGTGCGCTAGGTTGCACAGATGCTCGAGCGCGTTTCACAAAAGTTGCCGCAGATAGACCAGCGCTCATGCAACGCTTGGTTTTCAATCATAGTTTATGCGTACACGCTCAGCACACACCTTAACTGATGCAGTCATCAGGCAACGGACGTTGGCGCACCACTCTGGCGCCATTTCTTAGTCGCCCAAGACAAAACTTATTCTTTTTTCAGTGGTTTAAGAAGAAGAAATACGCTTGTTTTTGTAGCCTGTAAGGCTAACCGGTGTTGGGCTGTCAATAAAAACGCCAGGCCTGCGCTGAAACCGCAGCACAGTCACAGCGAAAGCTGGAAGAGCGGCGTTTCTAGATCCTGTTGTAAGCTCTCTTGGGGCTACAATACAAGTACACTAGAAAGGTACCCACTACGCCATAAATCACAATTTTTGAGAAGTTGGGAAGCACTTACTAAGCCATTGTTCGTCATTCTGCGGAGAAGCGTGGCACCAGCTACACGTCTGTAAGGCATTGTGTGCACTTTGTTTAGGTGACGACTGATGACGATGAAGAAATATGGCTCAGCCCTTTGTAAAGGGTTGGAATCTTTAAACGGCCCACCAGTTATGTACTTTGCATTGGGTGACGCCCGGTCGCTATTTCTCTCTCCCGTCATGCTGTAAAACATACGTTGACGTGGAAGAGAGACGGGGGGGGGGGGGGCGAATAACTTTACTGAGACCCCGAGGAAATGGATCATGCGCTTATGGTCTTCCTTGGCAACCAATCCAAGTGCACTTGCGAGGAACCCACTACGCTATAAATCATTGTAATTTTTGAGAAGTAGGGCAGCAAGCACTGTGCCATTTTTCGTCATTTTACGGAGATCCGTGGTGCCTGCTAAACGCATGTAAGGCATTATGCGCACTTTGTTGATGCTGTGCCTGATGACGATGAAGAATTATGGCAGAGCCCTTTGTAATCGGTTGGAAGCATTCAACAACCTACTCGTTGCGCAATTCGCATTGTGTGACGCCTGGTTACAGAATTCGCGTTGTGCGACGCTTGGTGCTTATTTTACTCTTCTACCACACTCTATTGCATATGCTAATGTGGTTCCTTCCCGACATGAAGCCTGTATAGGACCTTTTTGCAAAGCAGTTTCAAGCCCCGGCATGGCTAGAGGTTGAATACTGGGCTCCCACGCAGAGGGCCCAGGTTCGAACCTCGTTCCATCTGGGAATTTTTTTCTTATTTCGTTCTTTTTCTTATTTCGATCCATACTGGTTACGGACACCGGCGGCGGCGGCGGCGGCGGCGGCGGCGGGCAACTACGGCGCCAAAAACGGCCGGTGAAATTATCTCATAACAGCTTTCGCTGTAAAAGGGAGCGAACGAAGGGAGCGGAAAGGAGAGACCAGATTCCCGATATATGAGTACCCACAGCCCAGAATTCCTGACCTGGCACCTCTCTCCCCGTGAGAAGAACCGGTGGGTGCTCGGCGACACTAGCAATCGAACCCAATACCTCCCGCAATGGAGGCGTACGCTTTAACGACGAGAGCATCACTGCAGTGGAAAGCTCTGCTCGTTACCACGCTGTTTCCTTGAGGGGTACACTCATCCTCCGCTTTTCCCGTCATGCCTCCGCTGAAATTTCCTGCGTATTTCGCCCCTTGCTGTTACTGTCATTCATTTCACGCGGGCTCCGCGCTCGCTCTCTTTCGCTCGCCCCGATGCCGATAGAGCGTTCGTTTACGCCGGCGAAGCGAAACGTATAAAGGAGTACTGACAGGAATTTTGTGTATTTTCGGATTGTTCCTTTAAACAATAGCACTGGAGTCGAGAATCCTAAAAAGAGCATTGTGGTGCCTGGGAATGCATCGAATATAGTTTTAATACCACTAACTTTGAAAAACACTTTCGGTTTCGATATAGAGGGGGCGGCGTCTCAGTGACGTATAATCCCAGTGTGACGTCACGTGGAGACAGCAACTCGCGACTTACTAGCGGTAGATCTATCATGATTCTCGTGGTGCACGTTAACAACGATGAGTGAATTGCGTCCAGCGACCCCGGCAGTTATTTTTACGATTTGGGCTGCATGCGGGACGCAGAATTCACCAATTCAGTCGAACTGTGTTGACTCGCCGGGATAAGGTCTATTGCGGTGGGGCTGGCTTGCTGATGCTCGGTGACAAACACTTTAAAATCAAAATAAAATATTTTATACGTGTTGTCTGGCTCCGGTGTGTGGAGAGCATAAACACTGCGTACTAAGGAAGCGTAAAATGTCCCTTTCGCGATGTCTCAAAATCGTGTCAGTATCCCTTAAGGGTCGCTTAAGCGCTGCTCTATAAGCAGCTATAAAATTTGTGAAATGAACACACAGGGTACCTGTTGTTATCTTGTGCTGTCATAAGCGAACAAATCCAATTAAGATACAGGAGACCTTAACAAAGTACACCACTTTCATTTAGGAATGTCCAAATGAATTATTACTTAGCGTTATGTACGACTGACTCACATATTGGTCAGCTGACTGGTGAACGTCCACAGCCGTCATCATATTACTAGTCAATGAGTTTTCTCTTAGAGACTGTTTTGTTTCTTGAAAAAATTGTGAGGACAATGTTTCCACGAGAATATTGGTGTTTATGCGAATGCAGATTTCTTTAACACAGAACGCATGCTATTTTATTCGCACCTAGATGTTACTAAGCCTGCTTTCCATTTTACCTGTCCGGAATTTCGTTTTCCTGTTCAGAAAGTGGTCGATGTGCTCAAATAAATCTTCCGGCGCAATAGCTTTTATTGCGATAGCAATTATATGGACAGTCTCGGCCGGAAAATGCCCGTCCCCGTCGCCGTCATGCACCGTATATGTATAAGTATGTATATATATATAAAAGCCCCAAAGAAAAATAATTCACAAAAATGCTTCCGAAGCGCGGAATCGAACCAGGGACCTCTTGCTCCGCAGCGAGTGGCGCTATCCACTACGCCACGAAACGCGGATCCTCCACGTAGCTAACGGCGAGCGTTATATACATACCCTTTACCGCTGGACGGACTCAGAGACGGTAGGCGATAATAAGCGTTTCTTCATTACCAGCGAGATGGCGCTAGCAGCACGACGGGCGCATTTAAAAGTCGTCGTCGATCTCGCTCGCTTCTTATATTTGCGCAGCGAGAACAATGCCCTTCCGTTGTCTGCTCGCGCGGTTCTCTCGCGGTGAGGGGAAGAGGAATGTTTCACGCTTTCACCGTGATGTCCGCGCTCATGTTACCGAGCGTACGAAAGTCACTTGAGCTGAAGGGACGCCGCTAAACGAACAAACAGAAGATGAGCGCGAACTATGAAGTGTCACAGCTTGACAGTTGAAGCACGCTAGTTTCCTTCGCTGCTTCGGCCGCCTTTGCAACAGGAACACTGTTCAAACTGAGAGTATCCATTGGCGAGCCTCACTTCGTATAGCATTAAATTCTTGCTATCGCATTCATTGCTTCGCCCTTGCGGCGAAACTGTGACTTTTTTTGTCCTAGTCGTTATTAGGTTGCAACCTGGTTCTTATAGCTTCATGTATATTGAATGCATTTGCGACCCACCGCGGTGGTTGAGTGGTTATGACGCTCGGCTGATGACCTGAAGGTCGTGGGATCGAATCCAGGCCGTGGCGGCCGCAGGTGAAATTCTAGAGTCCCTTGTACTGAGATTTAAGTGCACGTTAAAGAAGACCAGATGTTGAACATTTCTGGAGCCCTCAACTACGGCGTCCCTCGTAATGATATCGTGGTTTTGGGACGTAAAACAATTATTGTCACCAGTGCTTATACCTTGGAATATTTTGTACAGTTCGGTTCAATAAATGTTTAAGTGATCGTGCCGTAAAAAGCCATTCAAATCATGGGAGAAATATTTGATAATAAGACAGTGTGCAAACCCCTGAAGACAACAATCTGCAATGTGGGATTTGGAGAGCTTTCGGCAGTCGTTCAAGAATTCTCACCTCTTCGGTACTGTTCACGGAGAATTTTATTGTGACATTTTTTTGATGAAAATACTTCTGTACCTGAAAGTGGTGGAGGCATGTAAATAAGTTTTCCTTTCAATCTTACCCTAAAGAAGCACTAATCACTTTATTGTTTGATACTTGCAACGCATAAGCAATCAGTCATTGTCGCGCGCGTTTGAAGTCTACGTGTTTGCGATCAGATCTCTTTTTATGTATGCGCGTTTTTATATTCATGCTGTAATACCTTGTACTATCGTAGGATGGTCTAGCAGTGCTTGTTTACCACATGTTATGTATGAGAATACCATATCATTATGGTAGACACAAAGCTATTTAATTCTTATTAGCAATTCAGATCACCTCTTTACGTAACTAATCGCATCGAGAAACTCTCGCAGCTAAAATTTTTTGGGACCGTAATGGTGTAACACTGAATGGTAATATCAGACTGTGAACGGGGCGGCATTACTGACACTGCTAAAGCTCCATAATAAAAGCTCTCACTTAAGCAGAATGAGCGCGTAACTGCAGGCAAAGTCTGCGCTGTGGCCACGTCTTGCATGGACGGAAACACTCCAATTTCTTTACTTGAAACGGACAAGCAAGCTTGTTTATTATTGCGTAAAACGAATGCGCAAATAGACACTGCCAGTGGCAGAACTATGGATGCGGCATACATATCTTTTATATATGTCTTTATGTACATATATATAAATATATAGGAAAGAAGATGGCTTTTAAGGGCTCGTTTTTCTTTGTTAGACACAATAATAATGAGAACTAACAGACAATAATGCCAAGGAAAATGCTGGAGACACGTGTACTTAGATTTAGGTGCACATTAAGGAACACGAGATGGTCCAAATTTCCGGAGTCCTCCAATATGGCACCCCCCATAAACATATCGTGGTTCTGGGACGTAAAACCCCAACAATTATTACATTATCTTACAAGGATGTAGCACACAAGCAAGTTTGACATATTTTAAGTTGCAAACGCCAAAAGAACCTGAATGACGGGCAATTGAAGGACGACGCCTGATTGACTACAACGGAAAAACAATAATTCCATAAGGATGACGGTGGCATGATGGCCGTATGACGGCGACGTAATATAGACGATAGAACGATGAAGAAGGCATAAGTACGATAAACAATGCTTTAGGAGGATTGAACTGTGGGCGAGTTGGTACGTTAGTCGGAGAAAAAAAGCGGATAAAAAACTGGGAATAGAAATGAAGAGGTGACGACACGAGCGCTAACTGCAAATTGACAGTTATTTATTGAAACCACAACATATAAAAGCAAAGGCTACAGACATCACGTGGCAAGCCCTTACACGCCTCCAATACGAAGTCACTTCAAGTAAGCATGAAGGCACTGCATGTCCACTTTATGCATGTGTGTCACCTCTTTTTTTCGTGTTTCCTGTCTTTGTAATAATAAAAATTGTCAGGGTTAACTTCCCAAAACCACGATATGATTATGAGGAACGCCGTAATGGATGGCGACGGAAAGTACGACAACCTGCGTTTTTTAATGTGCACCTTAACCTAAGTACACAGGCCTCGAGCATTTTCGCCTCCATCGAAAATTCAGGTGCCTCGGCAGGGATACGATCCCGCGACGTTCGGGTCAGCAGTCGAGTACCACAACTACTAGACCACTGTGGCGAGTTGTTTCCCGTTTTTGTGCGAGATTTTCCTCCGAATGAAAATCCTGTGGTTGAAAGCGGTTAAACCAAGTTCGTCTGAGCGACAGCTCTGTTTGCCTCAGGAAAGAATAACACTAAAGATACAGCCCTATTGCACGTTTGGGTTTATGCAAGGCTGACGAGAAGTACACACGCTTCATTTACACGCCGCGACAACGGAGCCAACGTGTTGCACATCACAATACACAGACGCTGCACTGTAGGCGTTCCACACTCTTAATCTAGTTCCAGATAAGTTCCAGCTAGTAAGCGGAACTTTTTTGCAAAAAAGTTCCGCTTACGTAGGCGCAGCTAGTGCTCCAGATAAAGCTCAGCTATGCGGAACAGTGTTCGGTTACTTGCACTGGGCCCTACGCGCTCCAGCGTCCCACTTACTAGCTGGATCATAGTTCCAGCAGCTAGGTCAGTTTTAATAGCCCTATTCAACGCTCTTTGTAGAACGTTTATGTATATATATATATATATATATATATATATATATATATATATATATATATATATATATATATATATATATATATATATATATATGTATATATATATATATATATGTATATATATATGTATATATATATATATGTATATATATATATATATATATTATATATATATATATATATATATATATATATTAAAGAAATCGCAATGTTACGAAATCTATGTGAGGCTACAATTGTGATAGCTTTCGCCCATGCTTCACATGGGCATGATCTGAAAGCTGAAGCCTATTGCTGATGGCACTCAACCCTATGAAATACTACTCGCAGCATAACAGTACTGCTAACAAGGCCTGCTATTCCGGCTCGCAGTACAACATCAGTAAGATGTGTGGAAAACACTTTTGACTCCTTTATTTTCCAGAAGACCTTTTGCAGCATGGTGAGATGGAGACAAGTACAGCACATACAGGCAATGCAAGGCCAGACTAGAAACTCATGAGTAAACTATAGTACACAAGTCAGTACGATGAACATCAGCACACTTGGAATGAACACGAAACCTGCATATTCAGCTTACAGCCAGGTCAGCCTTGTGGCTTGTCCTCGTGAGGCAGCTCTTCAGCTGCTTCAACAAAGCTTTCAGCCGATGTCACATAAAGCATTGCTCAAATGTGTTGTTCTTTACTAGGATGGTTTGCAACAACCCTAAAGTTTGTCCAAACGCATGCGGATACGAGATCAAGTATGAAACAAAAAGTCAAACACAGAATCAGTCCACCTTCAACGGAACATCCAGGCACAAGGCACACAGTCTGTTTCTTGCATACAATTCTTTCTGATCCAGGTTCCATGATAACACACGGCCCTAGAAGAAGCTTGCTGGTATCATGCTGGTGCTAAAAGAAGTTTATTGCATCCCAATGTAAAGCCTTATCATGTAGCAGTTTTATAACATTTCCACCATAATATAACGAGCGCACTGTTTTGAGCCACTCTTAAAGGTTGCAGATAAACATTAACCCCCTCAAATAATAAAATATGTTCAGTCACATGTGGCAATCTACACTGAATAACAACAAGAAATGTGGAAAAAGAAGCTTATTAGCGGGTTACGTTTTTACTTATTGTTATTCAGGGCAACTTTATACATTTATGACAGGCCCCATAAACCATAAACTTAGAAGACTAGACTGTTTGGCGAGTTGGTAATTCATGATGAATGAAAATAGCGCGAACAAACGTAAGACAAGACAAAGAAGGCTACAGCACAAACTCATACTAACAACTGAACTTTTGTCAGAAAGAAGAAAATATATAGGAAGCCCAAACCACATGTTCACCACGAACAGAGCCAAAACCCCCAGATGTGCGCACCCAGGTATCTTATCTCTGCCTTATTTAACGCAAGGGAAGGCTTTGCCACACAGTCATCTCCAGCTTTCAAAATGAAAAAAAAATCACAGCATATCCACGGGGTGAATGATGATGAGTGGGGCGAAGCTACGGAGGGAATCATCTGTAAACCGTGAAACTCTTCCGTGAAATGCGCCCAGTACATAATATAAAGAGTGTGAAACATCGTGTATATATTAAACATCAAACATTTATTGTACTGTTGGTTTACGTGGTCCCTTCATTATCACTTGTGATCGGTGAAATGCAAGGAAGAAGTCCGCTCCCGAGCGAAAGAGCGCCAAGAGCGACCGCATTCCCCGCTCGCCCTGTGCGAATTAAAGGCAAGGCTAGAGGGAAGACAGGACGCGCGTTCCACGACGCGAGGTCGGTAGCATGCCCAACGAAAGCCAACGGAACGCGATCGTGCAAGTGCTCCGGCTTCGCATCGCCTCATGGTTCCATTTAGCGTCCCAAAACCAAACATATTGCTCAAGGTGTGCCTTGCGTTTTTCGTAGAAATAATTTCTTTATCATGTACATTAAGACGAAAAGTTGAAAGCTCACTAGAGTGTATCGCCCGCAAAGTATGTCTTTTAGTGTGATTTAACTCTCGTACGGCAGGGTCCTCGCGCCGTTGCCGGTCCACCTCGCCCGTTGACGATCGGGCGAGGTGGCTACATACAACTACTACTACTACACTTTAAGAAAAACATCTGGCGTTCTTTCGTTCTGCTTTTACAAAACATCTGGCGTCTTTCGTTGGTTTATTTCATCAATCAACGGCGTTTTGAACAAAATTTTTATTGTTTAATCACGCACAGGAGAAATCTCACCAGGCACTACCTTGGAGGTAAACAATGGCTGCTAATGGCAATGAGAGACAGAAGAAGTCGGCTTTTAGCTAACACTTACACTTCTACTTCTACTAACATTTCCTACTGGAACATGCCAATGGCTGCTAATGGGGAATGAGAGACAGAAGAATTCGGCTTTTAGTTAACGCGCACGCTGCGAACTTTTTATTGTTCAACAACGCACAGGAGAAATCTCCCACCGGCACCACCTTGGAGGTCAAAGCGTAAGACTTGTTACTCACTACTACGAGCACGACGAGGGACGAACGGGTGCCGCCTTAAGGAGCTTCGCCCCTAAAAAAAAAGCTTCAACGAGCTCACGTGCCGTCTGGTCCCTATCACGTGCGACCACTTTGGCATCAGACAAGCGAGGAGTACACCTACACTCACGGCAGTGCAGGGCCAAATTTGACGAAGGCTGACCATTCAAAGATCGACGGTGATCTTGCAGGCGCGCATTCAGACAGCGGCCTGTCTGTCCTATATAGCATTTACCGCACGTGAAAGGCACCTGATACAAAACTACGTTGACACAAACCGAAGGGCTGTCCCTGTGTTTCACCTTACATTCATGCCATTTCTGCGCAGTCCCGTCCACCTTCCTTTCAACCGCGGCGCATACTCTACCAAGCTTATTCTTAGCCGAAAAAACAACATCAATATCATATCTAGCACCAACCTTCTTGAGACGATGGGAAACACCGTGCAAGAAAGGGATGGGAAACACTGTGCAGAAATGGCATGAATGTAAGGTGAAACACAGGGACAGCCCTTCGGTTTGTGTCAAGGGAGTTTTGTATCAGGTGCCTTTCACGTGCGGTAAATGCTATATAGGACAAACAGGCCGCTGTCTGAATGCGCGCCTGCCAGATCACCGCCGATCTTTGAATGGTCAGCCTTCCTCAAATTTGGCCCTGCACTGCCGTGAGTGTAGGTGTACTCCTCGCTTGTCTGATGCCAAAGTGGTCGCACGTGATAGGGACCAGACGGCACGTGAGCTCGTTGAAGCTTTTTTTTTTCATTTTGAAAGCTGGAGATGACTGTGTGGCAAAGCCTTCCCTTGCGTTAAATAAGGCAGGGATAAGATACCTGGATGCGCACATCTGGGGGTTTTGGCTCTGTTCGTGGTGAACATGTGGTTTGGGCTTCCTATATATTTTCGTCTTTCTAATAAAAGTTCAGTTGTCAGTATGCGCTTGTGCTGTAGCCTTCTTCGTCTTGTCTTACGCTTATTCGCGCTATTTTTCATCACACACCATAAAACTTAATGTACTGCAAAGGACCATTCAGTTTAAGGTGTTTTTAAGTATGTTTAAGCTGTTCTGAATATCAAACTTATCTGTAGCAAAGCCCCTTTGGTGTGCTCACTGGCATTATATTTTTATTAGCCATTGTTCCCAGAAAGGATTAAGCACCTCAGTGCAATGAATTAATGCCACCTTATTTATGTTTCCTCCCAGGTGCTCACCATAGATATCAAAGCAAATTCTGATTTTTAGGACGTAGGTAGCTGTCAATATGAACAGAGCTGCTCAAGCTGACCTTTTCTAGCATTCTATGAAGTTCACTTTCCATAGGGTGCAATGATGGCCCAAACCTAATCTCAACCTCCATGCCAACTGAAAAGACTGTACACACGGCACTCAAATGTCGCATTCAATACGCACATACAAGGGCGGTCCGATAAGTACTTAGCCTCACCTTGAGAGCGCGACGCTATCGCATGAGACATATACTGACGTTGAGTACGCTCTCTTAGGGGGACACATGCAAAGGTCCAGTCGAATCGAACTCGCAGTTTTGTTTTGGCTGCTTCAGGAAGTAGGTGATTTTCGTGTGTCCGTTAAAAATGAAAAAAGAGCAATATCGGTCGGTGATCCGATTCTTGTTTTTGGAAGGGAAATCGCACAGCGAAATCAAAGAGCGACTGGATGCCGTCTACGGTGAGTCTTCTCCTTCGATGGCAGCCGTCACAAATTGGTTCAACGAGTTTAAACGTGGTCGCACGTCCGTTTTTGATGAGCCTCGCCCAGGGGCCCCGCAAATGGCTACCACGGCCGATAACGTGGCAAAAATCCACGACCTCGTATTGGCAGACCACCGACTGAAGGTGCGCGAGATAGCTGAGACAGTACGCATCTCAAAAGACCGCGTGGGTCATATCCTGCACGAAAGTTTGGGCATGAGAAAGCTGCCGGCACGATGGGTGCCGCGTGTGCTCACTCCGGACAACAAGCGCGTCCGTGAGACCACTTCAGAGCAGTGTTTGAAGCTGTTTAAGCGTAATCCGAAGGAGTTCCTGCGTCGTTTTGTGACCGTCTATGGAACATGGATCCACTGGTACACACCAGAGACCAAAGAACAGTCGAAACAGTGGACTGCACCCGAAGAACCTGCTCCGAAGAAGGCGAAGACTGTCCCATCGGCCGGAAAGGTGATGGGCACCATTTTCTGGGATTCTCAAGGTGTGATCTTCGTCTGCTACCTTGAGAAGGGCAAAACGCGGACAGGACCCTACTACGCCAAATTACTGGGCCGATTCAACGCCAAATTGCGAAAAAAAACGGCCACATTTGGTGAAGAAGAAGGTACCCTTTCACCATGACAACGCGCCAGCTCACACCTGCGCCGTCGCCACGGCCAAGTTGGTTGAAATGGGCTACGAAGTGGTGCCCCATCGAGCGTATTTTCCAGATTTGGCCCCGAGTGATTTCTTCTTGTTCCCAACTTGAAAAAGTCACTCGCCAGACAAAAATTTGAGTCGAATGAAGGAGTTATCGCCGCCAGAGAAGCCTACTTTGCAGCTCAGGACAACACGTATTTTTCTGACGGGATCAAGAAGTTGGAGGATCGCTGGTTCAAGTGTATAGAGTTGAAAGGGAACTACGTTCAGAAATAAATCGACACCATTCCAAAATTTTTGTTTTTCTTTTGAAGGCTAAGTACTTATCGGACCGCCCTCGTAGCTTTTCATAAAATAAATGTTTTAAGAAACACTCAGTGTATAAGTTTTTGAGTTAAGGTGGTTTGTTCTTGGGCACATTGAAAACTTCTATGAGCTCTTTTTAAATTAGTGAAGCTTACATACTTTGTAATAGAAGCCCCATTTTTCAACAATCTATATTTCGCGAAAAACGGTTACGTTGAATCTATGTTTTTTTTGCTCTCTTGCTTACAGCATAACTGTACGAATCACTGGGATTTGGCCTGTTCTAGTGATGTTTCCCGCCTTTTGCTTTTCATGCACCGTGCTTTGCAAATGTACTATGCACTAAGCATGTATACTCAGGAGTCTGTGCATTGAAAAAAGCATGCGGACAAAGGTGTGAACGCTGCTGTTTTTCAGTAGTGAAATGAAAATTTAATGGAAGAACATTTCGTTCAGTAGCAGCTTAAGAAAAAGACAATTCACAAATGTGAAGCCATACATGCATAATGTTACATGTTTATGGAGATATGCTTACCACAGCTGCATTCAGAAGGTATACAGGGAGCTCCTCAACTGGATTTTGCTGCCGTCTTTGAATGGTTGCACGCAGCAGCATGTTCATTCTTGAAAGATCAATTCGATCTGGGTCTGTGACAGTTTCTGAAAATGCCTGTGAATCAGTAAGAAATATTACGTAAGTGCTATGCCACAAATACCCGTGAATTAGGTCACAATAATTATTCAAACAATGGCATCCAAGATGCATGCCATTAATGCATCTGCAGAAACAATGGTATACGTGCAGTGCTGACTTAATATGAAACCAAAAATTTTTTCTCAGAGCAAATGAAAATGACCGGCAGGACTGGCTAAAAATTGTGGCCCTCACCCTTAGCTCACGCTGTGCTTCAGCGCACGAGATATCAGTTGTTAGTTCAGAAGTGTTAAAGGTTCAGTGCAAAACGTGGCTTAATTCGCAATTTCCGGGTTTTTCTTGAGCTGCTGACTGAACGCATGAACCCAATCTGCAAAAGAACATATATTAAATACTAACATAAAAAAACCTGCTATTTTGTGACAACTTTTTGGAAATGCCAAGAAACCAAATATTTTCTCATCGTTACATGCCAGAATAGCACTTTCAAATATATTCGGTGTTCACTATATACTGAAGCTGCGGCCAATTTTCGGCAGCAGAACACCACGTTGAACAAGATATAGCTGCAACATTAAATTGATTTTTCACTGTGCTTCATGACAGCTGTTCTAATCACGCAGCCACTTCATTTAAAAACAAAGCAACTAACGCTTCTTGATAACAACGGCCAGGAATGCTTCAACCAAGCTCACCCATCCAAGCTGCTGAAGTTCCTTTCCTTTCCATACCATTCGTGGATAAGCTTCATGTAGAGTTTCTGCAAAGGCACAGTAGTTCCACCTTCCGGCAGCAGGGTTAGAGCTTTCAATCAAGTTGTTCTACCTGAAACAGAATTTGTGTAATGCTCAAGAAGTGCATTAACTATGACTACGCCTCCCAGGACAAGTTATGCAATTTTTACTCACTCCAGCAATTCAGTGACTTCATCTATTAGGTGTGCTGTCATGCGGCGGCGTGCCATAGTAAGCATTTCTTGGCCATGAAGCAGTGGATTTAAGCACGTAGAGAAAGAGGGAAGCTTTTATTCAACTTCCGACAAGGTTCCCTGTTGGTTTCCTATGCATGGAATAATAAACACAATAAGTGACACAAATTTTTAAATAATAGTTCATAGTCATTTTATTTTAAAACAAGACATCTGAAAAACGTTAACAGTAACGTTTGTCAACAGAAGTATTTTCACAAGCAATGATATATGGATGAATACTACAGAGACAGCTTTTCACTGGTCAAGTTTTACTTAGGCTCCAAATGTTTGACTTAAACTACGAAAGATAAATACAGCTGAGAGTATGATGAAACACTTTCTCAAATTATTAATAACCAAACACACTTTTTGTGCACGGAACTTACATAAATCCACTCAACAAAATAATGAATACTTGCCAGATGCAGCCGTTAATGAAAGAGCCTAACAATAGCCAAGTACAATGCTGATTAAAAAATTGTAGGACAATTGTTACGGCAAGGAAGCATAACACCGCGAGAAACAATAAAAAATGCAACCATGCTCGTATACATACACAGGCCAAAGCAGCAAAACTTTTTTTTATTAGATGTGACTGTTTCATAGCTTGTCTCCCTCAAAACAAAACAGTTCAAATTTGAGTAAAAAAATTCCATGACCATAACAAGGCAAACAAAGAATACCTGCTTCAAAAACTGAACAATATTGACTATTTTCAAAAAACCCGGCATCTCCAGAAGCTGCCTCAGTCGTTCATTTTAGGAATAACATTGTCGCACATTATTTTTTGCACTGATCGGCCAACAGAATTTTGTGAAGAAACTGGCAAGCCTGCGTGAACAAAGGTCTAGACGGGACAGTATGATGCGGCCCCCGGTACGACCCGACGACCCCCCAACTCGACGCGAGAACCCCCCCTCTCGACACGAGGACCCCCCCCCCCTCTCCTACATCGTCACTTCTTTCATGGAGGTCGACATGGTAGTGTTGGCCTTAAATGAGGTTTTTGCTGTTAGCGTATGTTTGTAAACTGCAACCTCGTGACATGCGTGCTGAAAATAAACATGATTTTTACTTCAATTTTGTACATTATTGTAAATTCACCAGTTTTCTGGCACCCCCCTCCCTCCCCCTCCCCGCCTTAGACATGCCGTCCGGACCCGCCGTATCGACTTCGTGCCACTCGGCCCTTTGCCTCAGAAGTTTGCCGACCCGTGCTCTATAGTCGGTACCGCCACAGCGAGTTCGTTATTACGTTAGCTGTAGTGGGCGATAACATGTTCACATAACAAAACTGAATGCTTTAAAAACGTATAATGGTTGTGTGGGAAGTAGAGCTACAAAAAATGATTTTCGGTTATTATTCTCAGATAAGTTCGCGCTAGGCTCGAGCGCTTTTTGAAGAGATTGCAGCAGCAGTTGCACCAAACGATACCACGCCAAATAAAAAAGTCGAACCTCGCATCAAACACTACGCTGAGCACTACGTTGTAGCATTTGCCACCGTAACTCTGTAGCCTCCACAACGCTCCGCTAGTAAACGCTTGTCGGCTATAGCGCGCTCTTTTCTCACAAAAAAATGTAGTCATGAAGTCTCTGAGCGCGATGCGTACCATTTCGCTAGAAAGACTGCCGAGGTCAGCCAGGAATGCAAGAAAGGCCAGCGCGAATTCTGCTAGCTCGCTTACGAGCGCTATTATAGAAGCAAACGATGTAATTCACTGAAACTCCCCTACAAGAACTGTTTAATATAGCAAACCTCTCAGTGACCCGAGTTCACAGCTGCGCACACCTAATCGGAACACTCTCCCTGCCGTCAATGGCATTCTAAAGTTCGCAATTTCTCAGCTGATTTTGCACATAAAAGAGCTACATGGTGCTACAAATACGCTATTTACAATTGTCTGTGCGTTCACGCAGCCTTCTACAACACGTATAAATTTCTTTCATCATGCTGCGGTCGTTTAAAAGTTGAAGCCACACAAAACATTACGAGCTGAAAGCCAGCGGGCAGAATGGCGGAAAGCATGCCGGGGATCCCCATTTATTCCCCGACTCGTCACTAATTTAGAAGCAGTATAAACGTTCACCACTCACCTGAAGTGACCGCTGAATGAAACGCCAGGAGCGTAAACAGAAAAACTTGTGAACGATGGTCCAAGGATATCCGGAACTATGTAGACAAGCGTGATGAAATCTTCGACAAAGCACGCGCGTTCACCGGCACAGAAAACGGCGGGGCGGCAGGGCTCGGGCAGGCTTCTATTGCTTCTATAGTGCTGTGTCTCAGTAAGTGGAACTAGAGAAGCATTTGGCACCGTAACTGTGTAGTCTCCACAACGCTCCGCTAGTAAACGCTTGTCGGCTATAGCGCGCTCTTTTCTCACAAAATGCGCTGCAGAGAGACACGGCGGCGCTGCAGTCGTTTCTTTTCCGGCGTCAGTCCAGATCTTGGTGTGCTTTGTTTCGTTGCAGCACTGTAGTGGTTTCGTAATCGGAGAAAGGGGTGCGCTGAATGTAGTTTAATCTTCGTACGGACGGGCACGTTGCATTTTTTGTAGAAGGCACGACTGCGTAAGCAGGTTACCATATCACGGTTTAATTAAGTTTTGTTTTTCTCATTTTTATTCGCTTGCATTGCCACGCGGCTAAACATTCAAAATGAGTAAAAATACATGCACGAAGGACCGTTTGAGGCAGATACGACATAAGCCATTTATCAAAAGTGTAGTTCATGTCCCCATTAACCTGCAAACGGTGTGTCTTATTGGCTTTTGTATTTAGAGCTTCTGTTTTCTATATAATGTGAAGGAAAGAGAAAAAGGTGAGAACTGGTATAACAATTTACTTACGTCGGCGGAGATGAGAAATCCACGGCGGTTTTTTTTTTGTATACTATAATTTTATGTCGTCAAGCTTAAAAAGGCGAAAGGCGTAGATAATCTATTTTTTCTTCGATATAATCTCGAAAAAAAAATAGAGCGTGAGCGCACATTATTGCACAATTCTAGCGAACGGGAAAGTAGTCTTAATGAAGTAAGATGTGATCAGCATTACCAGCTGAAAAGGCAGTATGAAATTGTCAAAATTTAAATAAGCCATCGCGTTGGCTAGTAAACTAGCTGGCATCCATGGACATAGATGTTCGCTCTGGCATGCATCTACAATGCAGTAACGTCTCCGCATGTTGCTATTCTTATGTAGCCTTCATGAAGTGGAAAATTCAGCGCTCAGAAATATAAGCTGCACGGTTATGCATGGGAGATGCTGCCAAGCGCTCATATTATTAAGCCTATTCACTTGTTCCTAAATTGATGATTTTTCCCTTAAATTTATGAGTTTTTCTGCGAAGTTGAATGTGGCTAGGTGAAACCAAAAGTAGTCCTTCCTGTGTATATATGTACGCAAGAACTGCTAACGTTTATGTGCCACAGAAAGTGGGCAAGCTATAGTCACCACTGGTCCACTGAATATGAAAAAGGGAGCACACGGGCGTCAAACGCCAATTAAAATTTCTGGACAGACGTGACTAATAATGAAGAAAGGCTTTAAGGAGTCGACGGGATTAACCCCGTAATAAACATCGGGGCCGCACGTTTAAGGTTCGCTGGTTAACCATCTGTGCTGAGTGCTTGGGTGGGGATCTTTACCACATGTATTGTATTCGTACTATTATATCTGATTATACCTGAAGTATACGTTAGGTGTAACATGAGGAATTGCGCATGCGGTCTCGGGGCACACCACACTGGCCGACTCGTCACATCCTTGATTAAAGTCTACACATATCCGCATTAAGTATATGTATGGAACACACGATCCAAATACGACGTTGCCTCAGCGTCTTAAGTGGAACAAGTGGCAAAGCACGCCATTCGGTAACTGGAACCAATCGTTGCTTTAGGTTAAATACGACCTGTTCCACTTAACTAAGCAAAAACTAAAAGAAAAAGCAGCTAATGTTCCGGATAAAGCACGTTAATTAACCCAGTTCCACATAAGACCCATGTCTGTTACGGTTAACTCACCTCGAACACTGTGTTAAGTGGAACCTATGTGGAACAAGATTAAGAGTGCAGACACGAACAGGCAGCGAGCTTGGATGTAGCCAGCATCATGGCGGTGGCTGCACGAAATCATACCTTTGGCCGCAGGCGTTTTCGTGAACGCCGCACTAGCTATTTTCCCTGCGTTGATGTTGGTTAAGCGTGAAGGTCAGAAGCACGCAACGAGGTGTATTATTGGTTTTTACCGTGAGGAGTAAAGTTATCGCTCTAAGATGGTTTCATGGTGATGTCGTCGTGATCCGGGATCGTTGGAAGGTATACAAGACAGACAGCGTAACAGCACTGACATGCCCAGAATGGAACGAAGTTGATTTCTGGACAATAACGGTAAGGTGACCACTGTTTCATGACTATCAGATTACGGCACCGTCGTTGGTGGCTTAGCGGCTATGACTTATGGTCGTTAAGCACCAGACTGCCCGTTAATTCACGGCTGCGTCACGTGTATTTAGATAGAAGGAAAATCCAAGAATCCAAGTTGTGAGTTTTAGAGGCACTAAAAAACCTATGAGATCAGAGTTATTAAACCGTTTTGAACACGACGTGCTAGTATTCATAGTCACTTTTATAGGAAGAAGCACAGGATTATGAAAAAAATTCTTCCATATTTATTACCACTTTCCCACAGCCACGTAGAAAATTTATATTTTGTTTCGTAAGCTATTAACTGAGGAATCACATTTCTCCAATTAAGAAACGGCGACAGATGCGCCTAAAAAATGTGCGACCTCTGTCTTTTCACTAGTAGAATTCTAAAAATTTTGTACTTCAATTTGCAACTTATCATTTTTTGTAGTTTTTATATTTATTTGGGCTTAAGTAAAAACCCTGCTTGCCGCAGACGACAGAATTTGGTTTTCATGTTTCATTAGGTTTATTTAAAGAGTCTACTGCGAGCCACTACAATGCTGACCTAGAGTTTCGTGTTACGATTGTACATTTCACACTTTTCTTAAAAGCATACGTAAGGAGGTAAACGCTTTGTGTGCCCGAAACACCAGATTGAAGTGAACATGTTTTTCCTCAACGATCTCATTGAGAAAAGCAGTTGGACCCTACTTGAAGCATGCACCTTAACAATCTCCGGCTTGACCGCAAAACCTAATATGTGCCTCAATTTTTCACTCGAATTAGTACAATGAAGCGGAAAATGATAAAGTTATTGCACTTTTCAGTTCCTATTAAGAAGCGTTGTCTTAGTGTACCTCCTAATGTGTGTAAGTGGCTGCTCTTTCGTATCTTGAAAACAGCTGAGAAATATTGTAGCGTTATGAAAGCTGAGCCGAAGCTTCGTATAAGAAAGTTCATACTTTCACCTTTTGAAACAATTTTACAAATACATCCGATATTTCTCCTGTGCTTGCTGAACTCTCCTGTGATTCTGATGCCTCACCGGCTTTTTGCAGATACGTTGAGTTATAGTAGACATATATCTGAGCAGTAACGTTCTCGCCAATCTTGTCCGGTGATTTGGTAGTGGCTGAAAAGGCAATTTACAAATATATTTCATTTCAATTTTATTAAGAATTTTCTTAAGACGTATACTCTGCATAAGGGAAGGAAGAAATGTAACACAGGAAATTATTACCCATTTTACCTATTCGGGGACACCCTACTGCAATTGATTGGTGAAGGTAGCGGTGATGGGAACCGCGTGGGCGGCCAAGCTAACGCCAGATGTTTCACATTGCCTTTATCGAAAGCGGCTAATATATGCGCATTCCACGTGTCAAATCGCAACAGTGAAAGACAAGGCCAAGAGAAACTAGAAACACGACATACTAAGTGCTTTCGTCGTTTTAGTTCTGAGTTTATTTTTGTCCGCGTTTAGTCAGGGTATCTGTCACGGACTGCCATTTTCGCGACCCGGCGTCACGGCTAATTAACGGGCGCCGCACTCCCCCGCTGAACGGTGGGAACCGCTTGCTCACGAAAAGAGCGGAGAAGTGCTGAATGAGGTGTTCTTTGTACCTACGGCGGCGTCGGCAGGTTCGTGGAAGGCCGCAATGCGCCCCAAAGAAGCTGTAGACTGCAAGACTGAGAGCCTGAGAGCCAAGCAAACTGACCGTTCCCACGGGCACAACTTCTGGTTGACAAGCCGTATGACGGCACCCCAACAGGTTGTCACTCTCGCTCAGTTGAGGACCCTCTCCTAATTAAAAAGAGGTGTGGTCAATATATTTGTATTGCGGGGTTTCTAACAATGAAACGCATATGATTGAACCCATGTAGAGGTCTCTTTTCCCCCAGGAAAAGAATGAAGGGACACGAGGGGGATTTAAGCACAGGATTTTGCCCTGCTAAGCAGTCTAGTTGCGGTGTAGAAGCAGATCAACAAATATCCCTTCTAGAAGTTTCATTGCGATAGCAATTATATAGACAGTCTCGGCTGATTTTTGCCGTCGCCGTCGCCGCCGTCATGCTGCGTATATGTATAAGTATGTATATATACATCAATATCCCAAAGAAAAATAAATCAGAGAAATGCTTCCGAAGCGCGGAATCGAACCAGCGACCTCTGAATTCGCAGCGCGGTGCGCTAAGCACTACTCCACAAAGCGTACATCCCTCTGGCAGCTAACGGCGAGCGTTATATACACACCCTTTACCGTTTGCAGTCGTCCGAGACGGAGGCGCTTATAAGCGTTTCTTCATTACCAGCGAGATGGCGCTAGGAGCGCGCGGGCGCACTTAAAGGCGTCGGCCAGCTCTCTCGCTTCTTATATTTGCGCAGCGAGAAGCTTGCCCTTCCGCTGTCTGCTCGCGCGGCCCCGCCACGGTGGTCTAGTGGTTATGGCACTCGACTGCTGACCCGAAGGTCGCGGGATCGAATCCCGGCCGCGGCGGCTGCATTTTCGATGGAGGCGAAAATGTTCGAGGCCCGTGTACTTAGATTTAGGTGCACGTTAAAGACCCCCAGGTGGTCGAAATTTCCGGAGCCCTCCACTACGGCGTCTCTCATAATCATATGGTGGTTTTGGGACGTTAAACCCCAGATATTATTATTATGTCTGCTCGCGCGGGCGCTCGAACAAGCTACCGCAGTGTTCATGATTCTCAGAAGATGGAGCTACGTGGTAGCTCTCACCGCGCGTCGCGTGCGTGTAGCTAAAAGCGTTTCAGATGTCGTGCACGTAACGTACGTGTACTTTTCACGTTTGCGTATTCACGTTTGCGTATTTCACGTACGTAGTCCCTACGTACGTGAAATTAAAACTGTCTAGTAGCTGCCGGGTAGTGATGGACGCACGGTAGTCGCAGCGCGTCCATCACGGGCCGCTTTTCTTGCTATCGCATTCATTGCTTCGCCCTTGCGGCGAAACTGTGACTTTTTTTTAGTGTGGCTCTGTATCGGCTAGCCACTTAGCCGTTCGTCTAGTTGTGACGCGAAATTAACTTCTGCAACGTAGACAGAATGTGGGAAGGGCTAGGGTGCCCACCTGCACCACTAAAGTATCGCAGGTCTGCAACGTAGACATCGGGACTTCCCCTCGAGTTAGCTCAACCTGCCCGAGGTCACCTTCAAGCACTAGCCTCCCGGAAACGCCAGCGTTGCAACACCGCCGACATCGCAGTTGTGCCAGAACTCTCTGTGACTTCTCGCATCCGATCGTCGTGCACTCAGCGCTGCCGGTCATCACACATAAGCCTTCACCTGTTGATATCTTCGAACTTTCTCATCAGTAGTTCTATTGTTTGTTAGTTTTGTGTAGTTTGTAATACTTCTCTCTTGGAAGCTGATATATTGATTTCCAATGTATTTTGTTAGTTTGTATTAAGTGTTGTACTTGATTCCTTGTGCTGCAATATTACTACAGTAAAGTTGTTTTGTTTTGTTTCACGCGTCTCTGATTTCTTCACTGTCTCTGTTTACGTACGGAACAAACTAACCTGCTGTCATTCCCGTGGCCGACTTCGCGCTGGAGACGCTAGAGTGGCAGCTTGTAACAATATCATACGTCAATTACACAAGGTCAAACTTGTTAAGTGAGATTGTGAAGAACGCTAGTGATTACTACCAGCACGTAGACCGTGGAAATCGCATTCAAGGCAGATATGTTTGCTGCCGTGCGCAGGCGTGAAGCTGCAAAATATGTCTTGTGAGAAACAGACCAAACTGCACCACCTTACTACAGAAAGTGCCACCGCCTATAAGGTCATCTATAAATTCAGGCGAAATCTTGAATATAAACGTTACGTAAAAAAATGTGCAGTGCTGCTCGTTTGCATAAGAAGTTGTAAATGTTCTACTAATAAAGGTGAGCACAATAAATCAACAAACACGCTGCAATTCCATAAGCATTAGGCGCAGCATTTTAATCGTAATTTAGGCCCTTCTCTCAATCACAGCAAAAATTAACAGTTTATACATTACACGAAACAGTTTTGCTAGTCAGTTTATCTCAATAACTTTCATGACACTTCCGGGTGCTACACGTTATATGTAAGTGAATATGGACTAAGTTTTATCTTTATTAGTCGACAGTTTGTCTAGGCAGCATATTCAGAGCCGAAGAAAACACGGTTACATATGCAATACACGCGCTCTCCCTGAAAAACAAAAACCAAGGAAGGACACTTTGGCCGCAGTAACTTTTAAATGCCCGTGTGCATTTCTTTCTGCTCATTGAAGTTTTTACCGAATAAAACCATCAGAACCGGAATGTCTCGCACTCAGTTTTTTTTTTTTGTATTGTGAATCACTGTTTCGAGATAATTGTGGCTACTTCATTTATTTGAGCGGGAAACGGGGAGGGGTGAAGTAGAACATCTTTTCGTCAAGAACTGTGTGCATCTCGCGATGATTGTTAGACTACCCACCGAAACTGGTCAGTAATAAACTAATGCCTATGAATTATGAAGGTCATAATAATTATTCATCGCCTGGCTCTTTGAATAATCTATATACCGATGAAACCAAATAGGTTTGTGACCCTTCCTCCCCCCCCCCCCCCCTCGTGGACTACTTGATGCGCCACCGTGCGCCAGCTAATCTAGCCTATTAGAAAGTCCGCGCTCTATTAGCAGTGTGAAAGCAATGCGGTGAATATACTACTGAATTTAGCCACAGGTATTTGTCAAGTTACGTAGCAGATTGAAGTATATCAAACGAAGTAATCTTCGGTTAGCGCACCTGTCCTTCATAAAGAGGCAAAATACATGTCTCATGTTGCATGTGTTGCCAATGCTGTTTCTGCGTTTTTCGCTTATTAGTGTACCTTTTCTTTGGTCGCATTTATAATTCTTCATGCTCGGCTTTCACCTTTTAATCTGACATCATAGATTCCCTTTGAGAGTTATCGTACAACGACTGAATAACTTGTCTAAAACTTTTCGAGCTTTCGTAGTGCGGTGCGTGCTTGTGAACTACCTTTTTTTCATTTATTATGTTTTCCTGTTAATTGTATCAGCGACTTAGCGGTGGTATATACATTTCTTATCATACTTCGTTTTACAGTCAACTCACAAGATTATGTTCATACTAAAATAAATTATGGCGACAATGATCGTATTATTATATAAGCTGTGTCAAAAAGCAAGAATCTGCACACCACACGTGCGAGACTACAAAATCACTTTTGTCAGCGGCTGTCCTTCCAGCAATACATTTACTAATTCGTCATATGTACGGTAACTAGGTTGGGAATTGCAAGCAGCGTGTCTTGCAGATGGGACTGCATCAGTAAAACACCTCTTTATTTTCTGGCCAATTACGTGGTTGTAACGGGAGTAACAACCAAAGCAAAAGTGAAGTCACTTGAAGTACGGCGTAGCTTTCGTGTAGTTAGTGCCTGCCTGCTACGAAATGACGTGTTCGGTCTTGACGAAGCGCAACACAGAAAGCATTAGGTCGCTTCTTGCTCCTCTTCCTCGTGGCATCTTAATCCGCACAGTATGTTTCAGTGCGGAAGAATATAATGGGGTTATTTTATCTCGATCACGGAGATTTTCAATTGAGGTAAGTGCGGGCGCGAGTCGGCTGCTCTGTTATCAGTACCATCGTAAATGGAAGCAAGTTCTTGAGCAAGCAAGCAACAACGTCACATTATAACTCTAAGCTTTCTCTCAAAACAAAACAAGAAGGAAACAGGGAAGCCGACTGACTTTAAAGAATAACTCTGTTATTACGAAGGAAACATTTGAAGCTTCCTCACCTTTTGCGTTGCCGCTACAGTGCTGCGTCACGACGACGCATAGAAAACATAAGTATTTTTTAAACATACTAGAGAGCTCTGGAAGGTTGAAATTCGATTCACATCTAAGACAGGCAGAGTTGCAACCAAGTATATATATGTTCATATGTCATGGGGCGGTGGTCTTAAATGTCGACGGCAGCGATGATATTCCACGTCTGAGGAGAGCAGAAAAAAAAAGAAGCCTGAGGAAAGAAAATGACAAGCTGAGAGTGACCCATGAAATTTTAACTGAGCTTACAATAAGGATGAGCTGAGAAGGGTTTGTTATTAATCGTCTTTCAGACCTGGATAGTCATTTTCAGCAAGCCAACAACTGAAATGTATGTACTACGCTTGAGTGACGCGGGCCTAGAGAACTAATATCGAAAGGTTGAAAACATGCTTTTTTTCTCCTCGACTGGCGAAAAAGACCCTGACACGAACAAAAAGAAAATAAGCATCTAGATAGGCATCTAAGCCATATTCGTGGGCTGTAGTAGCAAGAAGACGCGTAAATGCATGTGTTTTTTTTTGTAGAATGACAGTGTAAAGATTCTCTCAGAAAACAAAGGGCTCACGATGCTGTTTTCTATACTTTTCCCGCCTTACCAAAACGATTTTGTACAAGTAAACAATGTGTAATCGATAGCAAGAACATCCACTGTGTTCTGTTGTTCATAGTGTTGACATAACATGTCTGTTTCTTATGCGCACTGGCACTGCCCTATGTTATTAAAACTGAAAGAGTTTGGACATGATTGTGAAATATGTTGCATGTCTCGCGAAAGAAACTAAAGGGTGGGTGTAATGAATTTGCTAGGAATGATTGGTAATTGACACTTTTTTAACTGAATAGACAGCTGCACAATTTGGACTTCAAAACGTAGCGTTGCTTAACTGTCATAGCATGCACATGTTAAATCACGTCAAAGTGAACGCACAGATATTCAAGTTTGCTTGTGTGCTGGTTACACGAGTATTCAAATATTTTAAAAGCAAAGCTGTTTAACGCAGCTGTAATTTGTGGCGCCTATTCTGTACGACCTGTCCTTTGTGGCCTATCAGGTATTTGCCACAGAAAAAGGGTAAGTCCCACTACTCACCACTGTCCACTAAAAATGAAGAAAGCAACAGTTAGCCCAACAAACGGGTATGTGCCACAAAAATTTGTGCGCCTTATCAGAAAGCTATCATCATTACAAACGGGTATGTGCCACAGAAATTGGGTAAATCTCAGCACTCACCACTGGTGCCCTAAAAACAAGAAGGCTACAGTTAGCCCAACACTAGAGAACAGGAAAGACCCCGAAGCGATGGAAGGCGTATGCCAACGAGAGCCTGCCCATAGATGTATAACAGATGCGAACGCTTGGTTTCAGCACGATTTTCTGTCTCTGGAGGTTGGACATCCGTTTCGTGTCTCTGACTGTCTGTAGATTAACTCAAACCTCGCTGCGCTGAGAATCACGTGAAAAAAAACTTAGCATCACCTAGCTGAAGCCTCGTAACAACTTTGAAGCAACCTAGAAAGAACCCTCATCACCTAGCTAGGGCCTACAAACAACCTAGAAGGAACCGGATTAGTCTTAAGAATGGTCCAGTTTCGTTCTGTCAAGCCTTGTGCGGTTTAGTGCAAGATTCACCAATTTTTGCGCGATTTATATGAATACTGGTCCTCTTAGGATGAACGCAGAATGAAGAAGTATATAGGTAACGTTGCAATCGATGTCGAACAAAAAAAAATGCAATGATAGAACAACTGACACTCTTCTAAGTCATGATAAGTTCAGCAGTCATATCGCTCAAATCGAATTTTCCCACCAAATGAGGCGAACGTGCGAACTATAATAAAGAAATTCGGGAAGTTTACACTAAGTAGCACAAAGCTTGGCACAGCGAAGCACGGGCTCATCGCAGTTCGCTGGGCAACCTGTTTCTTTATGTTTCTCTATAAAGGTGGGCGGCCCTTTTTGCTTCTCTTTAGTTTTCTCTTTCTTTCTCGCTCTTCTTTTCTTCTGTCTTCTTTCCGTTCTTTCTGGCTTTTTTCTCTGTTTATTACAATTTATTTATTTCTCTGTCTCTCTTCTTTTTATCTTTTTCTATAGGTGTTTATTCTCCTTTTACTTTCTTTCCTATCATTGTCTCACTCTCTATATTTTTCTCTCTCTTTCTTTCTTTCTTTCTCTTTCTTTCATTTTGTCTCTTTCTTTTTCTGCATTTGTTTGTCTTTATTTCTATCTTCCTCATTCTTTATATGCGATGCTTTACTCTCTCCCCTCTTTATTCCATCTTCCTCACCCCCACATGTCTCGTCCTCACCATTTCCTTCCTTTTTCTGCACCCCTGCTTCACGATAATATACAAGGCTATGCTATGCTCTGTCAGCGTGCATGGATTGCCCAGGAGAAAAAAATTGGCCGCGTATCTGCGTGCTTCGCTGCAAATGTCGTCTAAAGACGATAGAAGAGACGCTGCGTGAGATATGGACGCCATCTGGCAATACGTCGGGAAACATGACTGCTGTGTTGCGGGCTGGTAGTCCCGGCGCAGCAGCAGGCAAAGACCGGCGGTGACCAACGCGACCGGCGGGGACGCCAGCCAGCCCGAACACGCGGTTTGGCGCGAAGCGCTGAAGCAGAAGAAACGTCCGCACTCAACTAGTACTCTCCACACACTCTTTTATTTACACGTCGACTTGGGTAAAACAGGAATGCCAGAGCGGCGCCTCATGGCATTCGTACAGTGCAATACAGAACCAAAACCGAAACACAACAATGAGCTCGTGCAGATGGCACGGAGGAAGGCAAGTTTCAGCGCAGTCGCATTTTCAGCGCAGCTTAAGAAACTATAGGGTTTTTAGAACAACGTATGTATGCATTTTCTATTAAAGGAACACACCAACTAATACTTACCTAGTGATGTTGTGCCTCAGATATGCGTGATATTTACTTTTTGATCGACAGCGTTCACAAGTATGAACAGCCGTACCAGTTCAAGATGGCTGGCCCTTGGCCAAGTGGTTCAACTTTGGCCGAGTGGCTGAATCGAGTGACGTGCCGACAAACAGAAAGACAGACAGACCAAAATTTCTCCGTTTAAGTATCCCAAGAAAGACTATCGTCTTTAAAAACATATCATATGGCACTTCATCAAGGGCATGCATAGCTTATGGATGACACGTATGCAGGACCGTAACGCAGAAACCGCCATTTCTTCAAGCATGCACTTCATTCGCATGACTATTCAGCTAAAGCACATTTATGACGACCTGGACTTTAGACCGGACTGGTACCCCCTGTTGGTGAGGTGCTCGGCCTCACCACCTTTCCAGTATAACACGATGTGAAGAACTCTCACCGTTCTACTGCACGTTGTGTTAGCCATCGAGTGTGCCCTTAGTAGCGCTTGAGCGCTTATTGTCGCTATGTGATTGTACTTTTGTGTGCTTTATTTGTGCTCGTATTGTGCACTGTAATACTCATTGTGATAAATACCTTGAAAGAAAAAAGAAGGATTGCCCAGTGGCTAAGACGCTCGCCTTCGGGTCCTGGGTGCGCGGGTTTTTTCGCCAAGGTTTTCTTTTTTTATCTTTCTTTCTTTCTGTCTCTCCATTTATTTCACCCTTTCTCACTCTGCCCTCCTCCTCACGCTCACATCTCTCCTTGGCTTTAAGCTTCCTCCTTGGTACACGCCGGACAAATGGGAGCACGTGTTCTGGGAGCGAAGCAGATGATGAAGAGGATGATGAGAGCACGGGGCGGATCATGATGATGATAATTTTGGGTCGCGACATTTTACACCGAGCTACAACAGCTTCGCTGTTAAAGCAAAACGCCTGCTTGACTCACAAAGTCTAAAAACCCAGTAGTACATTTGTTTCAAATTTGAAGTAGCAATATCATCGTGTTCATGTGAAGAAAAAAGCGATAAAGTTGGGACTATATTATTCAGATCAGTGAGCTAGAGCGACCGTGACGAATGAAATTAAAATACACAGTGCTTTCGGGAAGGTTAACGCTCTAAAACCTATGGAGATATATTACTGCGCAAACGCGCCTTATAGAGGCGAATGTCTTTCACTCCTATAGTTACTGGTCTTCAATGCAAAAATATCAGCAGAAATTGAAGTCTTGAAGCAGACAACAGAGGAGAAACGAAAGATAGATTACAGTGAACGTTTCGGCAGACATCTTTCATACAGTGGAAAAGGCAACTCACGGTCATAACATCATGTGTCTTCAGCTGAGGCATCTATTGTTCTCTTCTCACTGATGCTGATTTAGTGATCCTTAAGAATTACAGGCGCAGCCATTTATTGAAAGGTGCTTTGCCGGTGCTATTGCTCTGACCTAATACCTCTCTCGCTACGCACTCTAGCGTTGCTGAGCAGAAGGAAAGGAGTGTATTCTGAATGTCACCTGTGAATTTTGGTTTAAATAGGGTCATTCAGCTCAATAGGGTCATCCATATGAAATTATCAGGGTCGTCTCCAGAAGGATCTCCGCAGTAAACACTTGAATCGCTATACGAAGTGCATGACAACCAACAGACAACCAAGCCAACGAAAGCATAACGGACGCTATTTGGAGTAATTATGAAATAAATTTGAAGGAACGGAACTGGACGAAAAAACAACTTGCCGCCGGCATGGACCGAACCTGCAGCCCTCGAATAAGGCGTCCGACGCTCTACCAACTGAGCTACGGTGGCAATAAAAATATCTGGGGTTTAACGTCCCAAAACCCCGATATGATTATGAGACGCCGACTATAAAACTGCTACGGAAATGGCTTACGTTTAAACTGTTCCGTTCTACTCCTAAACACAGCTGTGCGTAACAGACGTGTTAGGCGCCCTTGGAGGTGCTACGTAAATTGGCTCACGACTGAAAATTGAGTGCGTTTCTTTTTTTCAGATACGCAGAAAGAGTGAAAAAAAGCTTGTCGAACGCTTGAGCTTCGCCTTGAAGAGTAGAACGCAATAGCGTAATCGGACCCCGTGCGCATCGCCTTCAACTGCACCCCAAGCAGATGACCGTTTGTGCTCGTAACAATGTCCGTTTCAAGCTATTCTAGAATATATACTGCAAGTGTAGTTGCGAAGTGCCGACTACGATATAATTCTTCCCTTTTCAAACTGCCGAAGTGCCCACTACGCGTCCGTGAGGTGCCACGCACACCTGCCATGCTGCACACTTTGCAACGACTGGGCCGTTTTAAACCAGACACTCATTGTACAATTCACATGTTTTGGCGTCTGGTGCGATTCTACGATTATGCCACGCATTTAACATGCGTTAAGAACACTACTCCCAGTACATCAGTTTCTAATGGCGTTTTTTTATTAGAGAGCAGTTTCAAGCACTGGTGTGATTCTGTGGTAGAACACGTGCTTGCCACGTAGAAGGCCGGGGCTTGATTCTCACCCGAACTTAAGATTTCTATTATTTATTTATTTGCATCTATCTGAAATTTTCTCTCATGGCCAACGCTTATTTTTTCTCTTAGAACCTACGACGCGGGTGCCGACACCGGAATTTCTGAGAAACGAGGTCTTTAACGATGTCGCGCTTAAACGGCTGAGAGACAACTACCCTAACGGTGCGTTTCTAAGTAGGGCATCGCGTATTGTCCGTCGCAATGCCCTTTTGGGAGTCTACACACTCTTCAGCATAGTTCTTCTGTCACCAATGAACAAGCTGGAAACTATGAGAAACAAATTTCTTTTGGAATTGGTCTAAAATTTGCATACGGGAACAAGAAGGCACAGAGTTTTTGAAGCACCGAAAATTGATGAAAGCGGTGCTAGATCTTGAAAGGTCGCCGAAAAGAGATTGGATTAAATGCCGAAATAGAAATTCCGAGGAAGCAATAGCTGACGTGTGTATGTGCGCATGTCCTGCTCTATACAAAAATATGATGAAGCAAGGCAGTCATAGTACATTGGCCCCGACGCTCACTGTCCACTGAACTTATCAGATCTGTGCATTAGATTTCAGAGAAGCTGAATAACGATTTTATATTGACAAAACCACGCTCTTTGCTTCAAGCCACGTTAGACTAAGGCTAGTGGCACTGGGCTGCGTACGGCTTGTACATGCATGCGGAACTTTTGTGCAGAATTCAAACGTAACTGTGTGCGTCAATATGTTTTGAGTGACGGGCAAACCGTGATTTTGTAAATCCCACGTGGTCCTCCAAGGATTACGTAGAGACGCGCTAAAACGGGCATAAAAGATATACAGGGTAAACAACGGTCATCATTTATTACTGCGGCAGTCCTGGTCTTGCTCACTTGATACGCGCCACCACTTTGGAGAAGTACGCGGCGGTACTTCACTGCAGAGTGCAACATGACTTCAGATATTTCTCAAAAGCTTTTTCACAGGGAAAGCTGTTATGAGATCACTTCAACGGCCGTTTTTGGCGCCGTAGTTGTCCGCCACCGCCGCCGGTGTCCGTAACCACTATCGCTCGAAATAAGAAAAAAAAAAACGAAATAAGAAAAAATTTCCAGGACGGAACTGGATTCGAACCTGGGCCCTCTGCGTGGACGCCCAGTGCTGTACCTCAGAGCCATGCCGGTACTTGGAACTGCCTTGCAAGAAGACGCTACACAGGCTTCATGTCCAGAAGGAACCACATTAACATACGTAATTTAGTGTGGTAGAAGAGAGAAATAACAACCACGCACCACACAACGCGAATTCTGTAACCAGGCGTCACACAATGCGCATTGCACAACAAGTGGGCTGTTGGATGCTTCCAACCCATTACAAGGGGCTCTGCAATAATTCTTCATCGTCATCAGGCACAACACCAACAATGTGCGCATAATGCCTTACATGTTTTTAGCGGGTACCACGGCTCTCCGTTGAATGACGAAAAATGGCATGGTGGCTGTTATCACGGCTCTCCGTTGAATGACGAAAAATGGCATGGTGGCTGTTTCCCTACTTCACAGAAATTATGATGAGTTATAGCGTAGTGGGTTCCTCGCAAGTGCACTTGCATTGGTTGCCAAGGAAGCCCATAAGCCCATCATCTATTTCCTCAGGATCTCAATAAAGTTCTTCCCTCCTCTCTCTGTTTCTCTTTCTCACGTCAACGTATGTTATATTGCATGGTGGGAGAGTGAAATAGCAACCGGGCGTCACATAATGCGAATTACGTAACTGGTGAGCCGTTTAAAGCTTCGAACCCATTACAAGAGCTGAGCCACAATTCTTCATCGTCATCAGCCGTCACGTAAACAAAGTGCACATAATGCCTTACATATGTGTAGCTGGAACCTCGCTTCTGCGCACAATGATGAATAATGGCGTTGTAGGTGCTTCCCAACTTCACAAGTAGTGTGATTTATAGCGTAGTGGGTACCTTGCTAGTGTAGTGGTATTGGTAGCCCCAAGAGAGTTTACAACGGGCTCTAGAAATTCCGCTTTTCCAGCTTTCGCTGTGACTGTGCTTGCGCTTTCCGCGCAGGCTTGGCGTTTTTCTCTTATAATATGAGTGAAACGACAGATGGCGACGCCCTGAGAAACATGCAACTGCTGTTCTTTTATTGCCTTATACATCACTTAAATGTGTTAAGACAGTGGTCATATCTGTGTATCTCAATTAGAGCACTGCACAAGCCGTGATTTTCGGCCCGGGCCCTGCCCAGGCCAGGAACTCGTTCAAGTTTCCCCGCCCGAACCCGGCCCGGTGACTCAAAGCCAGACCCAGGTAGGCAATAATATTGCCTACCTCGCACCCGGCCCGGCCCGGCCCCACCGCAGATCGGGTCCAAAAGGGGCCCGATCCAATCATTTAGGTGGTGTTACCCGAACATCGACAGCAGGGTGTTTTAAGTGGCAAATATTTACGCTTCGTTGGCGCATGTTTCGCTAAAAATATTACTTTAATCTACCGTAATTTCGTTTAAAAAAGGGGCTCACGGTGGAAGCAGTTGAGTGGACATACTGGCTACAATGTTTGTTCGGCAGTGATATACTGCACCTATTTTTGCTGCATGTACAATGGGGATCGTCAAGAGCGTCTTGTAGGAGATTTAGCAAGGAAAGTGATTTGCAGCATATGTTCAGTTTCAATAGGGAGCGCAATAAAACAGAGGAGACGGAGAAGAGGACGCTCGCTTCACTTTGTTTTTAATGCGCTCTATTGAAATTTAAAGCATGTTATGCACGGCTTGCACCATGCTCTTTTTTCCCTAATATAGTGGTGTATGCTTTCCTAAGGATGACGTAGTGGTAGAAGTGGGTCATTGGAATACGCGGGTAGGACTGGCAGGAGATGGACGAAGGGATTTGGATCTATTTTCGGCATTCGTTTCAGTTTGGTAGTAAAGGCGCGAATAAGGTTGTAGCCGCTTACGCATTGGATTCATATGGTTCGAGATAAGGGGAGACAACACCAGGCACCGAATTCGTAATTGTCATTTTTCAAGCCAGATATTTCGTTAAGCGAATATATTTTCCCCCATGCCTTGTTTAATGGGTGTTAAGGACATCTTAGTAGAAATCAAGAAGAAATGAAAATGGGCAGGGCATGTAGCGTGTAGGCAGGGTAACCGCTGGTCATAAGAGTAACTGACTGGATTCCAAAAGAAGCAAAACTAGTGAGAGGTAGACAGAAAATTAGGTGGGCAGATGAGATTCAGAAGTTTGCGTGTATAACGTGGCAGGAGCAAGCGCAGGACCGGGTTGATTAGCGGAACATCGGGAGAGGCCTTTGCCCTGCAGTGGGCGTAGTCAGGCTGATGATGATGAATGATATGTTGTTGGAATCCTGCCGCCAAATACCCTTCAAAATGACTCATATATGAGATATGGGAAAGGCGCGTCTTTCAAATGGCAGCATTAGCTGACATTTTCAAGAACGTTGCCCTGCTTTGGAGCTCTCTGATCGCTCTTTCGATGAAAAGTTATAGATACAACATTATTACATAAATTTATGATATTACACTTACGGCTGCTATTACGAAATAACATTTATGATATAAAATAATAGCGAATGTAATAAAGCACTGAACAGTTTAGTTGGGAAAAACATGACTACAGAGAATAGTGAGATTTTAACTATATAAGCGCCTAGACTGTCAAGTAGCCCCATATGCAAGAAGCAACTAAAGTTCAGTACTTGTTTCTCATAAAACTTATCCAAATAGCTTGTCCCACGTAAAAAAACGTGCTTTTGAGATTCAGTATGGGAACATATATGTATGTACAACGTACGTGGAACAATCTTGGGAAGTGAGCAATGTCGAAGCCCGGCCCGACCCGAGCCCGCCATGAAAGCTACTTTACTTGGCCCGGCGTGGTCCACGGGTCGGGCCGGGCTCGGGTTTTTGGGTAGGCCCGAACGGGTGCAGTGCTCTAATATGTGTGGCAATCTGTCAATGAAATCGCCTAAAGAACTACAGCTCCTACGGTTCTTGAAGAACTAGTGGCTAATAATTGCGTCATAACAGGCGAAGCTTTAGTCGATACAGTAAATGAATATTTCGTGAATGTGGAAAAACATGATAGTGGAAATGTAGATAGTGAATTGTCAGTGCAGGCCTTTAATTCCTTGTCAAATACTATATTTTTTGAGGCAGTTGACTACTTGCCAACTACCATCAAGGTTTCAATATACGCTGACGACATCTGTGTCTGGTCTTCGGAAGTCACACGTCCTCAGATACGTGCGCGGCTTCAAAGAGCAACAACATTGACAGCTAGCTACTTTTGTAAACAAGGTCTTAGCATATTACCAGAAAAATGCGCACTGGGGACATTCACTCGGAAACTTATGAAACCTTATGTCATCTCAATCAACGGGCTGCCCATTCCTTATGCCAGAACTTACAGGTTTCTTGGCGTCATCATTGACAGGGACCTCTGTTGGAGCCCGCACGTGGCCTACCTGAAGCAGTGCATGACAGCAATTTCCCATTTGCTCAAGTTCTTGGTATGAAAGACGTGGGGGATGTCAGTAGACGCAATGCTGGAACTCTACAGAGCGCTCTTTCTCGAGTTTCTTAAATATAGCCTGCCCGTGCTGAGCAATACTTGTAAGACTAGGGTAGCAAACCGGTTGTCCTTTACTGGTTAACCTCCCTGCCTTTCCTTCTCTATTATTTCTTCTCTTTCTTGAGGCAGTCACCACGCAAGAGACGGAGCTGCTGCTTAGTAAACTGTCAAATGACGTTTAGGCAGGATACGATGAAATAAAAGCGGAACGAGTGAAGCATGTCGCCAGCGTCATAGCACCGATTCTTACTTACATAATGAACTTAATGTTTCAAAAAGGCACATTACCAGATTGCCTAAAGATAGCAAGGGTAACTCCTATCTACAAGGGAGGAAACAAGAATCAACTTGGCAATTAGAGACCTATTTCAGTGTTACCACTGTTCTCAAAAATATTTGAATGGGCCATAAATGAAAGATTCATGAAATTTTTATATAAATACAACATAATATCCAACTCCCTGTACGGTTTTTTAAAACAAAAGTCCACGGAGCAGGCATTGCTCCATGTGAAGTAGAAAGTTATTCAAGGAATTGAGCAAAAGTATTACACGCTGGGTTTATTTTTAGACTTACGAAAAGCATTTGATTCCGTCAGTCATGAAGTGCTGTGTTGAAGCTTCAACAATATGGCATAAGGGGCATTCCACTAGAACTCATTACAAATTATTTACGTCATCGGTATCAATTTACAGCAATGAATAACTTTTGCTCTAGCCGATTAAAAGTCACAACCGGAGTACCACAAGGCTCGATACTCTAGCCAACATTATTCCTGCTTTACATCAATGATATAGCGGATATAGGTAATAAACAAGACGTCGTAATGTATGCAGATGACATCAGCGTATTTTTCAAGGCAGAAGATATAAACTCACTAGAAGCAATGGCAAACTCTTATCTAAAGAATTAACTATATGGCTATATCAGAATAAGTTACACTTAAATGCCAATAAAACGCAGTATATATTATTCGCACCGCCAAACAAGCGGGACGCAGGTGGTCTAGTAATTAATTATGGATGCGCACAAATAACACGAACAAAGGAGCAGACATTTTTGGGAGTATGGTTCCATGATAACATGCCATGGAATACACACATTCTACATTTGACGGCAGACATAGCCAAAACCATAGGTTGCATTCGTAGAATTCATTCGTTAATACCACTGTGGCTAAAAAGAAAGCTTTATTACTCATTGGTGTATTCAAAACTTACATACTGTATTTTAGTCTGGGGAACAACTACGGACTCCAAGTACAATAGGTTATTAGTTTTACAGAAAAGGGTACTGCGACCATTTGAAAATTATGTAGGAGACATACGCGACTTACACACACGAGAATTGTTCTATAAACATAGCATATTGAAACCCAATCAGATCTATTTATTTAAGCTATTGCTGTATATACACAAAACAAATGCTTTTAAACAAAACACTCCTACCAAAAGAGACAGATATAAATTCAGGAAAGTTGAACGTTGACTACCTAAAGTCAGGACAAATTACGGAAAACAGACAATACATTATCAAATCGCGCATTTCCTGAATAAATACGAAGGCATAGTCAGCTGGACTGATTCAGCAAAAAAACGAACCATATATTCAGGACACATCTCTTAACTTCTGAAGTCGGTGCTTAACGGTCTCTGTACTGTCTCCAAGTTAGAAATTCGTAGGTATTACTTCTTGTGTTCCATAGCACTTTAAAACTATAACTCTTGTTAGTTCAGTATGTTTCATGAAGTGACCATAAAATGGCCCGTTCTAAAAACTTCTCCTGGAATGTTGAGTACATCATATATCTCTTTTGCTAATAAATATGAGCAGCGGCGAAGGAATATGAGCAGAACATAGACAATTGTCTTGAAACAACATTTTTCATGTGACAAAATGTTTCTTTTGTGTGTGCGCGCAAGTGTTTTTTGTTTCTTTTTTTTCTTTTGTTTTTTTTTCAACTGTGGTCAACACTTTGCATCATTGTAATTACTACCGGTGTATCATTTCATTACTATTCCATTTTGTATACAATTATTTTCTGGAAACGTATAGGTTTACTGTTTTGCTTTCTGTGCTGCACCTGTTGCGAACCCCGGGGTGCAGAGGCCACCGTCAGGCGACTAAAGCCTTTAGCCTCTGTCTCCTCCGGAAATACCTGAAATAAAGCTGAATTGTATTGAATTGTATTGTATTACTAAAATCAAGATTCTTTACAATCATGTATTTTCGTGCGGATATATTCGTGCTATGAAATCTGAATACAAATGTTGCTTGCCCAAGATCGCAGAAATTGCTGCCTTGAAATACGCATGAAATCGTTAAAAGCACAATACTGCATAACAAATGTTGGCTAAAGAACCTACCTTATTTAAGTAACAAGGTTAATAGCGATGTATTACAGTTCCTGAAGAATACACAACGACAATGGGACTTTGTTCACTCTATTACGCTAATTGAGCTGCGCGTTTTGGGGTGTATTGAATTTATGTTGTTTATTTATTCAACAATAGCTTGAAGTAAGACCGAAAGTCGAGCTAGTTGGTACAAATTCATCTTGAAAAGTTTTTAGCGCATACACATCAGGGGATCATCTTGCATCAGTCACCCGTCAGTAACGATTTCTAACAAAGAAGTTTCGCTCCTAAAGAAAAGGGGTTAACGATAGGTATGGAGAGATAGTGCCTTGGTTTGCACCGTTGACCGTGCGCATGTGCCGCGGGTGACGTAGTCCGAGTATATATGTTTTCTTCTGGCCTAATAAAGCCTTCAGTTGATAGTTAGCGCTGGTATTGTTCCCTCCCTCTGTGTCCCTGTCTTTTTTGCGCTGAAAGCTTTTCAAGATGAATAGCTTGAAGTCGCATAAATTTTGTATTCGTATCTCTAAATAGAAATTTTCGCGCTATCTCTCTTTCAAGTTGTCCTTCCCAGATTTATCTCTACATCGCAAAACCCGAGAGGGGAACCACTGCATATACATTCGCGTTGGTGGTATTGCCAACCCAGCTGGTTGGCAGTGTAAATCTTTGCACAATGTTCATGAATATCATTATGCAAGGAGTTCTACTGTGGAATCGAAGAAACGCAGAAGCAGCGATCGAATGGGTGACACAGCGTTCGAAATTAAAAATATGGGTGATTGATGGTTGTAGCAAATGGGCACATCTGATTATTAACAGACATTATAAAAAAAGTAATGCAGTTTGACAGGTCCTGCAGTCCGCATACGTCATTGTTCTTCTTATATGCAGTTAAAGAACCAAATTGATCCTAAAGAATGGTTGCGGATGCTATTGGGGGTGCGAGAAAGCATCGCAGTCATCTTGGTGTGGTGACTTCAACATTTCATACACAGCTTTTAAAGAGCTGGTAAAGAACTGGAGGTTAAAAGGAACTGAAAGCGGATGCACTGATACAACAGTACCAAAACAATGTAAGAGTGGAAGACTGGGCGCGTTGCTTCTCCATATTTTGAAATGGTAGGCGCAACGACAACATCAAACAGAGGGAGAACGGACTCGTGCCCCGTGTGTGTGTTGCATGTCCCTCTGTCTCTGCTCGCATAGCGCCTTACACTTCAAAATATCGAACTAAATCCCCAGTCGCTCAGCCAACGCTGATAGTATGGTGTACTGGAATGGGGTAGTGCGCCGTCTGGCGCCGAAAACGTGGCTCTTTTTGTGATGATGGCCTCTGGCGCCAGAGCACACCGTACTACTGTGTCGCCATCTGTAGCCGCCACCTGAAGTAATTTATGATAAGCTGAGATACAAGGCCTCAGAGATCGGTAGTTGTAGTTGCGGCGCGGGTCGTGCGTGCACGTGGGAAACTTGTTGATTGTTCCCTTCTGTTTTTCATGACGCGTTAGCGATTTTTTTCGTGTGCATGGCAGACTCAGGAAGCTGATGCATTCTAGTTTTTGCAGACCGATTGGATCTACGAGCTTATTCACATGCGATAAATCCAACACACCGAATATATCGCGGTGCATTTAGCTGCATTCCTGCGCTTTGGCGCCCATTTGAGGAGTAAAATCTCTAAAGAAACGGAGTAGCATTCGTGATTCAGCGTTCTATTTTTTCTGTCCAAAGCCTTGCGACTGCTCTCGTGGTTGATGCAGGTGACGGTTGGTCATGCAACTCACCCGTTGTTGTTAATGTTATGCTTCCTGACCTCCTCGTGCGTTTCCTCGCATAACTTCAAATTACTGTGATAGCTAGACAGACGTACATATGCATGGAATGATCAGCTATGGGCTTTTTATGCCTTTGGAATCAAAACAGTAAGCATGCAGACAATCCGGGACGCTGCTCTGCGACAGTAATTGTGCAAGCTCAGACGACGCAGAAGAATCTTTATTTATTGCATTATTGCATCCAAATGTGTTTTAGTGTTTAAATCTTGCAAATATATTTAGTTTCAATCGTGTTACGTGAACATTTTACTCAAGAACGGCAGGAATTTTAGTAATGCCTATTTAAATTTCGCGCGCCGGGCACACCGTTCGATTATGGCGCCCTCCTGGCGGCATCATCGTAAAAGGGACCACCGTTTTCCCTTTGTAAATGCTTTGTTGGGCACGTTGGTTCATTCTGTAATAGATTGAGCGCAAACGGACGAGACACAAGAAGACGAGACGACTACACGAGCGCTAGTGTAGTCGGTCTTGTCTTCTTGCGTCCCGTCCGTTTGCGCTCATTCTATTACAGTTTTCCCTTTGGTTTGCTGCGAAGATGACACTAACCAATTCTAGTACACCATACTGATAGAGTGCTCACACGAAGCCCTATGCTCTCACGAGAAGCTGCTTAAATTACACTTGGTTAAGTTAAATTCACTCTAGCGTTTCGTTCACTTTTTTGAAAAAGATTTCATCTTTTTTCATACTGCTACTAGTACTAGTACATGCATTGGCTTTCTTTCGCATTTGGATTATCTTTAATTTACTGTTTTTACATGTAATTCACCTTTCACTCATCTTTCTTTCCATTTAATTCAGCTACATTCACGTTTGATTTCTCTCGTACTAATTACGACTTCCAATCGCTTGGCGCACTCTTGCTCAGCTCAGCCGGTGCTGCAGCACCCGAGCGATTGGCCCACCTTTGTTTACCGTTCTTGTTCAGCCCGCCGGACGCCCAATGTTTCAGCTGATGAGCTATATAAGGCGTCTTCCATAATAAGCTTACCTATAAGTGACCGATAAGTGCTTACTGTATTGACTCGAGAAGTTCAACGCGGATATAGGTCGACCTCTACACAGTGTGCTCTGGGAGAAATAAGAAAAAAATATTCCATTATAAGTCGACCGATATTTTCGACAAACGGAAAGAAATGGGAACATTGTGGACCTTTATATACAGTGTTGGCGGTAACGCGTTACAAGTAACGGCGTTACCGGTAACGCGTTACTTTTTTCGGTAACTTAGTAACGTACTCGTTACAATTTCAGAACTGTAACGGGTAACGTACTTACGTTAACATTTTTCGGTAACGTGAGGTGTCACGTTACTCGTTACTTTCTCATCCTGCAGGTGCCAGTTTCCCAGAGCTCGCCCCGACGAATTCTTTTGTCGCAGTGTCAGACTGCTGTCGGCCTGCCAGGCATTGACAAAGAAAGCGCGGGTGGAATCGCTTTTGTTTGTGGAAATATGGGGGGAAAACTTCTTAAGGCCCGAACACACGTACGCGTTGCAGCGCGTCAACGCGTGACTTTTTGACGCGGCGTCGTGCCCTCTCCCTATGGGGAGAGAGGGCGCGTGGCTACGCGAAGCTGCGCGCCCTCCCTCTCCACAGGGAGAGGACGCGACGCCGCGTCAAAAAGTCACGCGTTGACGCGCTGCAACGCGTACGTGTGTTCGGGCCTTTAGGACGCACCGATTTCCTGTGCGGAGAGTTTGACCATCGCCCCACAAAGCTGTGAAAGCCGCGGATTCCTCAATGAGAGACTGTACGGACATGATTTTCGTGGAAGTGGGCTGTAGCAGGTGGATTGCTGGCACCTGCGCCTTTCCGTGCCCTAAAGACTGGCCGCCCGAAGAGAAAGCGTGAGCACTGGTCTACTCCATACCACGTGCTGAATGTGAATCTTCGTACCTGGGGGAAGCAAAGGACTTCCCCGAAAGTCGTACTGATATAGCGCAGCTCAGTTTGAGCATGAAGGAAAGAGGCAACAGCGGAGAAGGAAACACAATCAACAGGATGAGCGCTAATCCTGTTGTCTGTGTTTCCTTCTCCGCTGTTGCCTCTTTCTTTCATGCTCAAACTGAGCTGCGCTATACCAGTACGATATTGTAATGCACCAACTTGCCCACTCTGCAGTACTTCCCCGAAAGGCTGCGACAACATAAAAAACACGTCCGCAAGTTCGAGTGACAGAGGAGTGCACACGCTAAACACAGCGGGGTGATGGACGACCGCATCGACTTAGAGGCCAATTATTATAAGCGGATTTTTGTGGAATGCTGGCACATTGAGGCGACAGCGGGTAACGCCAGCCGGTCTGCAGGTGCGCTGACGATCGAGCGTCTGCCTCAACGGAATTCGGCACGTCGTGGACAAGAGACGTGACCCCACGGCAGTAGCAAAAGAATCGTGTTTTTTTTTTTGTATTCTCTGCAGTGCCAACCGTGATAAAGAATGCGAGTGGGATGCAAAACGTCGGATTTTGGTCTTGTAACGTGAAATATTTCTTTTTACTCAGTAGCTTGGTTGTCGTCCCTCTACTTCAACCAAAGCCCACTAATACAGCTGTCACACGAACAGCCGTAACCGTGGCTAGGCTAAATACGGTTACAGGTACAGCTATTCCCGAAAGCAAGAGACGACTCGGGGACAATAGGAAACACGCTCTTTAATAAAAAAAAAGTAATAACTTGCGAGGAGGGAAGCAAGTGGGCGAGGGTTGGAAGAATATAAAACGCAGGGGCAACATCAGGGAGTGCATGCAGTCTGCCCACCTCGGACCTTCGTGTACCTTCGAAAGATGGCCGCGACAACTTTGCCCCCTTCGGCGTGGCCTGCATTGAGCAAATTTTTTATTGTTGAAAATATCAAAGATGAGAACTTCACTTTCAAGTGCCTTCTTTGCCTGCCAAAACTGAAGCTGCTGAGCTGTGGAAAGTGCTCGAACTCTAACTTGAAGAAACATGTGAAGGTAAGCGTGTCTTTCGAATTCGCCTTTTCGATTTTAGTTTGCGGTGTTGAATTTCCGGTGTTGACCTTTCGACTTTTCTAATGACTGCTTATTATTTATTTTATAGAAACTGCACAGGCAGATGCTTCCTGAGTTTGAGATGCTCGCAAAAAAAAGGAGATACTGCGAAGAAATAGATAATCGAGAACAAAATGCGCCCAAGCATCAGCGACAGGGAACGCTGGACTTCAGTCACCAGTCAGTGACGCAAGAGAGGCTTGACGGGCTGGTTCATCAGCGCAACGCAGCCCTTTTCGGTTGTAGAAGAGCCATCATTTGTAAAACTCATCACAGCAACTACCCCAGGAAGAAGAGTCCTTACGCGTGCCAAGCTCATGACTCGTCTCCATGCGCGCCTCCACACGATGAAAGAAAACTTACGATCAACTTTTCAAACTCTTCTTCATGTGGCTGTCACCGCGGACTGTTGGACACACTTCCACAGGTGAACATTTAGCTCAATTAATATTTGTTTAAAAAGAAGTGCGTATAATTACAAATTCTGCGAGTTGGTTGATGGTCGCCTCATCGTGGAAATTATGCTCATCGGGAAGGGTTAAATGTAGCTAGTAAAATGAGAACGTGTATTGTGTCCGTATTTACCCTTCGGGCTGAATATCGCTTCCACGATGAACAAATGTATATTTGGCGCATTAGTTATCCGTACCTCCGCGTTAATCCAAATTAAATCCACCTTCCAAATCATGCATTTTTACGGACTTGTTTAGTGCAATGTCTTATAAAACATGTTTTCCAGCTGTTACCTTGGAGTTACCGCTCTATGGCTCGACCCAGTAACTTTAGACCGAAAGGTTGCAGCCTTAGCCTGCCGCCGAATGAAAGGGAGCGTAACCTACGAAAGCCTGGCCACCACACTTGAAGAAGTGTTCAGTGAATTCGAGCTCCATGGAAAGGTCACCAAGGTGATCACAGACAGTGGGTCGAATTTCTTAAAAGCTTTTCGGTAAGACAGAATTACTTCCACACCCCTCCCCTCTCTCTTTTTTTTTGTTAAATTACTGAGTTCTGGTGCACACTGCAATATATTCTATTTGCACTTCGCAGGGTCTACGGTAAAGATGAAGAAGACGAGGAAGGCGAACAGAACTGCGAGCCCGTACAGTTATGTTCACTCATCGACAGCGTCGAAGAAGGCAAACTCCGACTTCCACCACACCACCGGTGTTCTGCGCACACCATGAACCTTATCGCAAGTGTTGACGCAGCGAGGGCGGATTCAGTTGACACTGATTACGCTAGGATAAAGCAAAGTGTGTTCAGCAAGTGCCAGAAACTTTGGAATAAGCAAGGACAGTCGGCGCAAGCAGCTGACCTGATTAAGACCCACTGCGGGATCTACTTGCCACACCCGGCTGTTACAAGGTGGAATTCAACATTCAGAGCTGTAGACGCCATCAACAAGTTGCTGGAAAAGGGGCAGGACTTCGATCTCATTTTCTCCAAGCTTGGAATTCCCAGGCTGCAGAAACCTCACGAGCCCAGGTTCATAGCAGAGTACTGCAAGGTATGGAGATCCTAGGCAAAATTCTCGCAGTTTTTGGTTCAACATGCGGTTTTTACACTGCAGGTGATGAAGCCAGTGTGTTGTGCCTTGGATGTTCTACAAGGTAACAACTACAGCGGCTACTTGCTTCCGACGCTGTATGTTCTCATCAAAAAGGTCGAGTGCGAGCAAATCTTTGGACTGCACTACTGCGGATCTCTAGCTGAGTGTGTCTTGGAAGGAATTCGCAAGAGGTTAGTTTTTAATATCCATCGTTCGCTCGTTAAGAATATGCTGTGGACTGTTTTACATCTAAAACCGTCATGCCAACATGAATCGCACATTAAAATGTTTCATGTGGTCACATTTCACCCCATTGCTTTCATGATTCTAAGGAACCTATTTTATACAGTCAGAGATTATCATTTAATTTAAAACCATCTGGCTGAAGAAAGCGTATGATATCGCGAAATACAGGGTATGCCAAGTTCATGGATATTGGAAAACTTTTCTGTAGGTTTGTCGGAGAAACACATTTTGCTCATGTCAGTCTTTTGTTGGCACAGATTCAACGATGTTATCGATCAGAAGGATTTCCTTGTGGCGGCTACCTTGATACCGAGGTTCAAGTTGTCATGGATTGGCGATGAAGCAAAGCGAAATTCGGTCCTCGATACCGTCAAAAGCGAGCTGTCGAGATTTTTTCGGCTTGCGAGCAACGAGACTTTGAGTACAGCGACCCGCCTGAGCTCCAGCTCAACGGAGGATGACTTCTTCGGCAGTGGCTGTTCGACGTCATCGCGGACCGACGAAGAACTGTCTCGGTACCTTTTAGTGCCGCGGGACTTTGCGCTGAGTGGGATCAGGGAAAGCTTTCCACGCATTCACCAGCTCTTCCTAAAAGTGAATACAGGAGTACCATCTAGTGCGTCCGTCGAGCACCTCTTCAGTGTAGGTGCGGACGTATTCACTAAGAAGCGAGGCAAGCTGTCCGATGACAACTTTGAAATGCAGCTATTGCTTAAATTCAATGTCAAGTTGTAGTTATTGAAAATTTGTCCCTGAAATACTCTATAGTGTTGCTTATCAACTTTGTTTTGAAAATAAATTTTGCTTCTTTCTATCTGCAACTGCAGCTACGGTTCTGGTTGAACTCCTGAGCGAGGGAGGCTGATTTTGAACACCTTCACATAAGCGCGCACAATTTTTGGGGTAATTAGATAGGTTAAAAGTTAACAAAAAAATGTCCATGCAGAAATATTTTTTCCCGCGACTAGGCCATTAAAGCAATTTATTACTACAAAATTTGCGTATCTATCTTGCTAGTATAGAAGCACGCCGTCAGAATTACTGAAAATTCGTTGAGATATCAGTGATGCTTTCTTTGCGGAGAGCTTTGATGATTGAATCTCATATTATGTATAATGTCACATTGAGACATATGGCTTCACCGTGTACCACAGAGTCAGAAGTCATCACATGTCAGAAGTCATCACAACTCTACAGGCAACTTCAAGCCACTATAACATTGTGAAGGTGGGGTACATATGTGCAAATAATTCTCGTTAAATCAGCATTTTCGGTAAAATCATTGTTCGGGTTAGAAGTTTTATGCGAAACATAAATGTGGGATCAAATAAATTCTTATTGTGGGTTTCTGCATTAAATACATGTTGACTAACATTTATAATGGCGGAGTAACGGCAGAGGTAACGTCCGTTACTTTTTTTCGGTAACGGTAACGGTAACGCGTTACATATTTTTGTAGGTAACGTAGGGCGGTAACGCGTTCCTTTTTTTCTAGCGTAACGAGTAACGTATTTAGTTACTTTTTTTCGGTAACGCATACAACACTGTTTATATAGAACGACCACGCGAAGAACCCATGACGTGTCGGATTTCCGCGAGCGAAAACATGACATTTGAGATCTGTGTTTGCTCAACTTTTGGTGACAAAGAACTGACTTACAGTGATGATTGTTTTGTGGATGACACCGTTCTCACTTCCGCAGTTTTGTCAGTCCAACAAACATCTTGGCCGAGTATGCTAGCGTGTGCGGCTGCGGTGGCGGAGTCGGAACTGTGGTTGGCAGCATTCACGGTGATCGTCGAACTTTTGTATCAGATATTCCTAACACAGTTTTATTTTTAGCTGTGTTGTCCAAATTTACTAAAAAATATATGCATTACATCACTGTAGTTGGCGCTGCTTGAAGAACGGTGGGCGCGCAGCGTAACTCTATTAGTTCAGTACTTATGCTAGATTTGACCACGAATGTAGGTCGATAGCTTATTATGGTTGACATTTCTGAAAATGAAAGGTGGACCTTTATTCGAATAAATACGGTGTATTGAAGTAGTCCCCAGGAAGCCTCGAATATACTGACGAAAAGGTTTCAGTGACAGGAGTGTAGATTTGGGAAAGGAAATGTGCACTGCCGTTATTGTTTCAAATTGATATATCGACGTGCCAGTAAAGCTTGAACTGACATCCATCTCTTAATACCTTTCGATGGAGAGCGACGTGAAACTGAGTGATGCAAGCGCCACGAGTACAGACTAAGTAGGAGCGGTTCTAGCTAATCAAATTTTCCAGCTCCAGATAATGCCAAAAGTTTGCCTGACATTCACGCCTGAATTCTTGAAAAGTTCTCGTTGTGATAATTAGGATATTGTACTCAGGTAAGGTTATTTTGTTGACAGCTAGGAAGTTCTTGGGAAGTAAAATAAATCTACACTTTCGACTGTATAGGTAACTTGATATTTAATCAATTCCTCACGATATGACAAGCTCACGGCATGACGGAAACCCGCACTTACCTTCAAGCTCAAATGATTTTTATCGAAACGAAGTGTAAGCAGCGCTCGTTGGCCTATTCCTGTGGTGACTAACAATGCCAGTCTATATCTTGTTCGTTGAGAGAAGTACAGTACTCACGAATATAAACGTGATACCGTTATTCAGTATTACGGCTGCTATCACCAATTGCTCGTGATAATCGCGTCATGTCTCAGCAAATGCGATGGCTTAAGGTAATATTGACTATTACGCATGTGACACGAGCAGAAACTGCTTTTGCTTCCCGAAGAAAGGCTTCGCATTTAATAAATTAAGGAAACAAACTCAGTTCACTGCGAATAGGACGTTTTATGACCCCACTTCTTCCTATCATCATCGTCAGTTTGTCATATCCTCAGCAGGACGATGGCCTCTCCCAATGTTCTCTATCCTATCCTGTCCTGCGCGAGCTGGTCCGATTTTATGCCTCGAAGCTTCTTAATTTTGTAACTCCACCTAATCCTTTGATTTCGTCGGCCGTGATTTCCGTAGCTTCCTTTCGGTATCCATTTCAATGCTTCAACTTAATATCTGTTGTAGGTCATTCTCATGGCGTGACTTGCCTAAGTTCATTTTTTTCTCATAATATCTGCTATGACTTCGGCACACCTGTTTGTTCTTTGATCCACTCTGCTGTCTCCCTATCTGTGCAGCTACGGCTATTATTATTTTTGTCATATTTCACGCTGTTGGACCTTAGTTTCATCTCACTCTTTTGTTATTCGCTTGGCATCTGCCCCATATGTTGGATACAAAACATACGTATGTGATAAAAGGTACTTGTGGAAGATGCATATGCAAGATAAAAAAACTTCTGCACCTACATGAGAAAGTAGGCCTGCGTGTGAAATTTCAATTTTAAATTGAACAAAACAAAGAAAAGCTCAATTTGAATCTGCTAGTGCCCGCATAGTAAGGTACCGAGTTGAAGTTATGTCGTCTCGTCAGTGCCCTTCGTGTAAAGTGAGTGTAGTTACATGAGCGTCATGAACATCGACGCAGTGTATGAAACTCAACGTTTTAATGCTGCAACGTGAAGAGAGCGAGCTCAAATTTAAACGGCTATGCGCAGAAGAGGGTCATAAGCCGCGATGATCACAGTGGCATATAAATCTGACAGCTGTTCTCGGATTTTTTTGTATGCGTTATTGCCACGTTGCTGACTGATGTTCTAACGGGCAGATTCTTTGTCAATGAAAAGGCGCACAAGCGCGTTCTAAAACAGTGGCTTACTATGCTTGGTATGTATAAGAGTGAATAAACAGCCACGTTAATCAACTACGCTTCTTGGTATGCATTGTGCGTTTCAATGGATTCGTACTTACGGGCTTCAACGCAGTGAGATCACTGTGCTAAGCAGCAAGAAAACACACATGTCTATTTCTTAATTTACCTGCCTCATGGTCCGTCGATTGTTCTAGCCTGCACACGATCTGGACGTGCTGTGGCCCTGTTTATTTGGCCCTCTGGCAAGCTTGTTAGCCTTCGTGCTTGACCTTATGAATGTTTCATGCTTTCATGAGGCCGAGGCTAGATGAACGTTAGTAGTTTGCTGGTCTGAGCTTGATTTCGGGCTTGGAATATAAGGTAAATAAGGAATAGGTGTGTCCAAATATGATCAAATGTAGGAAATTGTATTTTCCATGTGTTACAAACATCTGAAAGGCAATAAAGTTGTAGTGATCCAAAAGAACTGGTTGGAGAAGACGGAAAAGAGGAGGCTAGAGAAAGAGGAAGAAGAAGCCAGAAAAAATGTAAATAAAATGGCTGAAAGCAAACTGCTTTCGTTGGAACTTTATATTTGGCGCAGCCTTTGACAGGATCCGGAAGATGTGGGTGACCTTCTACCTCACACAGCGGGACGGTGAGCCACTGATCGCAGGCTACGAGCTAGATGGCGAGAACTTCGTTGCGGCGCCGGAAGAGATGACAACACCTGGCCGAATCGAATCCATCGCCACCATTGCCAAAGAGCCAATCAGCGACGTCATCGCCAGAGGCACTGTGAAGGTAAATGTACCTTTTTCGGTGTTCCAAGCCTGGGAAAAGCAAAACACCATTAAGGAGCACCTGCCGAGCCATTCTGATGCAATTACAGATACGTCAAGCTGGTCGAACGTTCTCTCTCAGCTCACTTGGTTGCAAAAGCAGCAACTACAGCAGCAGCAAGCACTCTTGACGGTTCTGGCATCAGACAGGACTCGTCACATGACAGTAAACCCGGACATCTTTGACGGCAGTTCCGGTGTAGATTATTGGTTGAACACATTTGAGTGTGCATGTGAACAGAATCATTGGTACACGGACTGCGACAAAATACGAAATATGCGAGCATGCCTTTCTGGAAATGCCAAACAATGGTTTGACTTGCGTTTTGCCCAACACAAAGAAGATTCATGGCAGTCATGGAAGGACAGCTGTGTCAGTGCCTTCAGAAAGAATGAGGTAGAATTATGGGACAAAGCCATCAAGTATGAACAAAACAGTGAGAACCTAGTCGACTATTTCTTCGTAAAACGACAATTGCTGTATAACGCTGATCCGAACCTACCAGAATCGTGCATCGTGCCACTTATAATACAGGGAATGAAGAAAGGAAGCCGAATGCAAATGGAACTCAAGACACCTATAACGTCTGAGGAGGTGCTTCATGGTTTGAAGTACATTAGTTCTGACTCTACAGATGCAATCGGGTTGAAAAATCCCCCACCGCAACCTCATGAAGCGGTATCCTCTAGAAAAGGTGCCTTCCCGTACGAGAATTGCGTGACAGATCATCCGTCACATCAATTCTATGAGACTGACACTTCACTTGGAGAATCGTCGCATAATTGTGTGCAGGGGCATTTATTGGAGCGAGAGACCGTTTTTATTGTAAGCCCTAACATTCTCTTCGCTGCGATGGTTGTCAATGGTTCCACCGTTTCAGCGCTGATCGACACAGGTGCTTCAGTGAGCCTTATTAACGAGGAGATGGTACCTAAAGATGACATCTGTCCAGGAAAACCAATCAGGGTGTGTAGCTATGACGGAACTTGCAGGGAGTTCAGGAAATGGACCGAGGCAGAAGTTCGCTTCAGAGGCCGCGTAGTACGGGTGAAAAGCCTCGTAATGTCGGGTGTTAATTTTGATTTTCTTCTATCCCGACCCGACATGAAACTTCTGAAAATAAACATACTGTGGAGCGATGTCATAACAACTGACAATGTCGAAAGTTGCTCCCATATTACAGGAACGCATCTTAAAATTGTAAAGTGCGCCGAAGAAGTCACGTCGAAGTACGCGGAACTCATCTCTGTTGGCACTTATCCAACAGCTACCACAGCAATCGAAGTTCCCTTCGAACTACGCGACAAAAACGTCGTAAGAAAGAAGCCATATGCCTTGAGTCACGAGAAGAAGACTTGGTTGAGACAGGAGCTTCAAGGCATGCTAGACGCGGGCATCATTCGACCATCCACGTCTTCGTTCGCGTCACCAATTACGATCGTGCCTAAAGAAGATGGATCGTTCCGGTTATGCACAGACTACCGACTCATCAACCGGCAGACAGACTTGTTTCCTTTCCCAATGCCGAGAATTGATGAGATAATTGATGAGACCGGCGGGTGTGAATGGTTCTCCAGAATAGACTTGTGTAAAGGATATTGGCAGGTACCTTTGAGGGAAGACACAAAGAAGTTTACGGCGTTCGTTACACCATTTGATGTGTACGAATACAACCGGCTCCCGTTTGGGTGGAAGAATTCAGGTGCATTTTTCCAGAAAATGATGAACTCAGTACTGAAAGATTTTATTGGGCAGTTTTGTAATGTGTACGTCGACGACATCTTAGTTTATTCAAGGACCAAAGACGACCATGCGATCCACCTGTCGGCAGTGCTGCAAGCGCTCAGTGATGCACAACTAAAAATTAATGCAAAGAAGAGTGAATTCTTTTGCCGGACCGTAGTATTTCTCGGCAGGCGCTTTGACGGCAAGACAAAGAGTACCAAGGAAGAAAGTGTGCAGCGAATCAGATCTCTTGCGAAGCCCCATGACGTTCATTCCCTTCGTGTGTTTTTAGGCCTTGCAGGACACTTCAGAGCATTTATAAAAGACTACGCTAAAAAGACGAAGTGTCTCACCACCTTGACCCAGAAAGGCGTCCCGTTCCTGTGGTCTGACGAATGTGAACGAGCCTATTTGGAACTGGTTACAATCATTTCTTCAGACCCTGTGCTAACGCTGCCAGATTTCACGTTACCCTTCGAGCTCTACACCGATGCTTCACACTACGGAACTGGAGCTGTTCTTTACCAGAGAGATGACAAGGAGCCGGCCTCCCGACAACTACAAGTAATCGGATACTTTTCGTACACGTTTACGAAAGCCCAAATTAATTACTGTACCACCGAAAAAGAAGCTCTGGCAGTTGTCATGGCCCTGAGATATTTCAGGACATACTTGGAAGGCAGATGCTTTAAGTTGTTCACCGACAACCAGGCCTTGACTTATCTGCTTCATCTCGCACAGCCAAAGGGAAGAATTGCACGATGGACAAGCGAGATCCAACAGTACACCTTCGAGGTAGCTCATCGCCCTGGACAAAATCACCAGGATGCTGATGCCTTGTCCAGACTGCATATACCCCAAGAAACAGAAGCTGAACACGTCAACTTCATAAGGCTGTGGGAAGGTACAGGAAAGTTGACATTTAAGAACGGAAAGGTACACGTACCGGCGACAGAAGTGCAAGCTATTCTGAGGCTGTACCATAACAGTCCAGAATCTGGAGGACATGATGGATTTTGGAGAACGTACAGAAAGCTCACTGCAAGATTCACTTGGCCGAACATGAAAGCGGATGTCGCTAACTACATTAAGACATGCCACGAATGCCAGCTCTTCAAAGCAAAGTTTAGGCCACGAGGGAATAAGATGGTAATGCCGGTGTACTCGAAGGTTCCTTTTGAAGTACTTCACCTCGACTTTGCGGAAGTCAAGAAGAAAGGCGAGGGCGTGCGAAAAACTCAAGCGTTTTTGGTTGCCGTGGACGAGTGCACACGATATGTTGCTGCTAAGGCCGGCCGGGAAGATGCGAATGCAGTAATATCACTCCTGGAGCGGAATGTTTTCAAGGATGTTAAAGTTATTGTTGCCGACAATGGACCAGCTTTTCGAAGTCTTAAGCTTCGACGATGGGCGGAAGAAAGAGGTATTAAACTACGTTTCCCAGCACCATACCACCCTGAAGCTAATTCTCTGGCAGAGAGGATGATTAGGGACTTGAAGATGTTTATGTCTTTATACCCAGACTTCAAAGGCGGGTGGAAGTGTGCTTTGGAGGCGGCTGTATCCCATCACAATCGCTCTTATACTGCAGGACTTGGATGCAGTCCCAACTTTGCGGCTTTCGGAAATTCAAGCTGGTTGCCTGCTGATGAAGAGCTTGGGTTGGTTGACAAGATCGTTCTCAAGGAAAAACCCATGGCAGAGGAAAAGAGACAACGATATCGCCAGACGGTGAAAAGGAACTTCGATAAGCGTCATCGATCAGAGATACCCGATGTGCAGCCTGGAAGCATGATCCTTGTGCGCAAAGGTCTCGACTCGAAGTCTCCGTTTACGGGTCCCTACTTCGTCACGAAGATCGCAAAACAACAAGGCATACTGAAGACAGTATATTACCAGGGACCTCGCGGCAAGATCGAAGAGGCGTCTCTCTCAAATATACTTCCATACCATCTCCGGAGAGATGGAAACAGGAGCCTGGGAGGATGTAGTGATCCAAAAGAACTGGTTGGAGAAGACGGAAAAGAGGAGGCTAGAGAAAGAGGAAGAAGAAGCCAGAAAAAATGTAAATAAAATGGCTGAAAGCAAACTGCTTTCGTTGGAACTTTATAAAAGTGTGCACGTTTCAGCCAAACCTTAATGTCACAGGAAACTGGATTCCTTGTGGCAATCGCCAAAATGTATTACCATGCTCCTATAAGATTTTTTTTTCTTCTCTCATAATCTTGGCCTGCGAAATTCTACGATCGTGCGCTTTCTCGACGAGATGAATGATCTGGATTTTGTTATACGAAAGAACAACACAGAAAAGACGATTCCTCCGAAGCGCTGGTGCACTCAATTTCTAGAACCCGCCACGGTGGTCTAATGGTTATGGTGCTCGACTGCTGACCCGAAGGTCGCGGCATGGAATCCTAGCCGCTGCTGCCGCATTTTCGATGCAGGCGAAAATGCTTAAGGCCCGTGCACTTAGATTTAGGTGCATGTTAGAGAACCCCAGGTGGTCGAAAGTTCTGGAGCCTTCCACTACGGCGTCGCTCATAATCATACAGTTGCTTTGGAACGTTAACCCCAACAATTATTATCATTATTCTTCTTTTTCTGTCCTTCCGCCATGTCAGGTTATGCAAACGTGGATGGGTTAATGCTTAAATTGCGCGAAGTAAACACATCAGCACAAGTTGGCCCGCCAAGGCTGCCCGAATAATGACTACATAGCTCAATAGAGGCATCCAAATAAAATGGTCAGGGTCGCCTCCAGAAAGATCTCCACGGTGAACAATTGAATCGCTTGAAACCTGTACATAGTCTCCGCCACTGTTTGGCCAATTAATGTAGGGAGCAGTGAAAGTGAATTAGTAAAGCTGCAGACAACTTCTTTACATTTTTGTGTTCTCTATAAGTGGATGAGTGAATTATACAGCAATGATAAGCGCACAGTGACACAGCGCACTGCCCACAGAAACATGATGGACTGCAAGCTGACTTACACATATAACTCTTGTCGCACTTATCAACTTTACTTGGGCTGTAGGTACCTGCAGAATGCATTAAATTGAATGTGCCAATCTTGAAGCTGGTAAAGCCGCAGTCCCACGTGCGCTACCTGGCGATGGCTCTTACGAGCTCTCGACGGAAGCTCTTCAAAAAGGATTGATTACTTTTACACCTTCCAGAATCTATTAAATGGCTTGATTCATGTCCTTATCGAAGCAGATAAGCTCGATCTACAAAAGGGCCATCTTCTACAAATCGAGGTGATTATTTGCGCTCTCTTTATTCGATAAGGTTTCCTTGTTCGACTTTGGACAGGGGGCTGAGGCGCCGCATTTTACATGGCGGTGAAAATGCTTGAAGCCTGTGTACACAGATTTAGGCGCCCGTCAAAGAACCACAGGTGGTCGAAACTTCCGCAGCGCTCTACTACAGCATCCCACATAATTATATCGCAATTTTGGAATGTTAAACCCCAATAATTATGTTAAATTATATTATATGTCGACTTCGGTCGGCGTAGGTCGATTCGTCAATACGAAATTTCGCGAGATTTCTCAGGAAGCTACATATCAAGCTGTAAGTTATATGTTAGAAATGGGATTGCTATGTACACAAAATTGGATTGCCAAATGGTAGCATGCTCATCTGTACCCTCAATACTTATAAAATTATGATTTACCGTCATATTTTGACGATGTATTAGATAATAACAGTAACTGGTGAGGTTTTACGCCCCAAAACCTCAACATGATCATGAGGAAAGCCGCAGTGGAGGGCTCCGGAAATTCCGACCATCTCGGGTTTTTAACGTCGACCTAAATCTAAGCACGCGGGCCTTTATCCTTTTGCCTCCGTCTAAATGTGGTATTTCTTATTCGGCTTATGTGATTACCTGCATGTCGAATTCCTGTCATGTAATATCACTGTGTTTTCCACAAGTTCAGTTTAGCTTGAACAATGTTTCAACATAGAATTATGAGGGACGGGCTTTGAGGCAATTCCCAGGAGAGATATTTCGTCCTTGTCACAATAAAAAAAAAGGCTTCATCGCGACGCCTGACACTGAGCTATTTGTACAACCCTACACTGTGTAGCAGAACACACATCTTTTCCGCCTCACACTACAATGTACTCTACTTTTATTCCTCAAATTAAGTATCCTAAGAAGAAATATATGAGGGAGCGTAATTAAGCTGATGCCCTAAAATACACGTGTGTTCTTTCAGAACAGGATCCGAGAGACAACATTTAGCTTTGTAATCAAGCTTTTGTTAAACCTTCTCTGCACCTTCTGCATGGAAGCTCATAAAGCCATGTTTGACGTCTTAGCGCAGCTGGTTCTATTTTTTTCACGTCCTGAATTCTCTGGTTGACAGAGCGAAAAGGGACCATGAAAATGACATTGACAATTCCGTTGGTGAAGCAAACAGGATAAAAAGCTCGGCTGCCAGTCACCAGGTAAATAAAAAAAAATATACGAAAAAAGATTCACACAAGATAATGGCGATATAGTGAGTAGTATTTTAGGGGGTTTCTAACTGGCCTTCTATAATGTTTATTCCAACGGCAACGTTTCAATGCACGATGTAATCCCCAAAACGGACGTAATAATCAGGGATCAATGCCTAATACGCACGCTATGAGGTACCATCGATACCATAGATACCATCGTCTGTGGGCATTTTTGAACATGAATAGGCTGAATTCTCGAAAGCGTTGTCAAATTATGTGTATACTAGCAATATTATTCTCCAAAAAACATTTTTTCTCACCTTTCTCACATATTTTTTTCACACCGGTAGGTTAAAACGCTGCGAATTGTTCCCTTCATGTGTGCGCTCACACTTCGTGTAATTCGTTAAAGGTTCGGGCTTTTGTGTTTGAAGAACCGGGTTTATGCGGATTCCATTCCACCTATCATCCGGTAAATATTAAAGAACGGCTATAATGGCCGTATGTGTAATCCGTTTCATGCAATAACGGTTATTTGTACAAGCATTAGCTGGTGACATGTTCCAAGTGATTAAACTTGTACCAAGAACGTAAAACGTGCGAATAATCTGCAAGGGAACGTAGGTGATCTTCATGAAACAATCTGATTGCCGTAAAGTGGATCATAGAAAATAATAGTTTTTAGTTTGTTCGTACATTTTTCACGTTATCGTGTTGCCGAAATAACGGATGGAATCTGAAAATGTGCAAGCCTTTACAGAACGTAGACTCGCTTTCACGGAACGTAAACTGCTCTTCGGATACGGTTTACGTGCACAGCCTCATCTCAGGAATTCACGAACGTCGTTTGTAGCTACCGGCGAGATTTGCTTCAGGGAGACTCAAGCTCATAGTAAGCCGACATGCGAGTGCCACTTGCGACCACGTTGCTTGAGCCGTGTTACCGTAGCCGTAAGCGTGAGACGCCAGATAGGAGGTGCCATCTGGCGGCGCTGAGATGAACGAGGCAAGCACAAAATTGTTATTGTAGAAATGGTGCAGTGTAGTTCTCTGCTGGTGTATTTTGCTTGCAGCGGCGTAACTCCGACTGACCTGCCTTTTTAATATCTTTTCCCTCAAGAACACTCGATGAAAACAAACATGTCTACAATTACGGTTGCGCGAAGCGCCACGAGATGTCGATACCATCGTCTGGTAACCCAGTATTCTTCTACTGCCTACACCCCTTTGCGTGTACAGGAATACCGTACACGCTAAAACCTCTATTACGATTTTCCTGTACAGGTGATGGAATCGTATATCAATATTGTTTAAATGCAGTTATCGATTAGTGGTTTGCGCAAACGTAAACGTAAAGGTTTACTTATCGCGAGCTAAAACTTCGGTAAAACATGTAGAGTGGTAATACGGTAACTTTAAAAATATACGGACAATCTAAATACGTCCAATATGCTCCCACTTTAACACGAAAGTGTTTTCTGCCGGGGCCCACCATCAATTTTATGACGTATATCAGTCACGAATAATAATAATAATACCTGAGGTTTAACGTCCCAAAACCACGATGGGATTATGAGAGGCGCCGTAGTGGAGGGCTCCGGAAATTTCGCCCACCTTGGGTTCTTTAACGTGCACTTGAATCTAGGTACACGGGCCTCTAACATTTTCGTCTCAATCGAAAATGCAGCCGCCGTGGCCAGGATTCGACAACGCGATCTTCGGTCAGCAGTCGAGCACCATAATCACTAGACCACCGCGGTGGGGCTCCGTCACGGAAATACGTCAGCGAAATGCACACGGTCACATGGCAATGAAAAAAAAAACTAGAGAAGTTCCGTAATCGGGAGGCGAACCCACGATCCCTCAATCCACGACGATAGCGGACAGACGCTTTAACCACTGCGCGACGGCCACTTTTTCTTTTGCTTTATTGCCGCGCCACGGCCACACATGCAGGACGCTTCACGAACGCGCCTTTTATATCTCACACTTCCCTCTCACAGTGCTCTTGGTTCGCGGGGTGGTGTCGCCGTCTGCGAGCGGCAGAGTGAAGTAATGCGCGGCTTCACCATAAGCTCCGGCAACGCGCCATTCCATCGTTGCTACGGCCGTCCTATTCGGCACGTCTCCAACAGAAGTGTAATTTTGCCAACGCTTTACACCGCGAGGTGGCGGCTTTAGCCCGAGCCTCGCTTATAGCACTCATCCATACTAAAGAAAAGTCAGAGTTTCGCCTCAAGGGCTAAGAAATGAATGCGATAGCAAGAAATTGGAATGTCACACGAAGAACGGCAAGCAGCTGGAAACTTGCTGCTGGCTGCTGAGGTACAAAGGACGCAGGAAAAGAAATCGCACAAGGCGAGTGCGAATTAACAACTGTGACAACTCGAGGCTAGCAGCGCGCTGCTCTAACGCAAAGAAGGAGGCACGAAAAGAACGCACAGGTATACATAGGGCGAGCGTGAACTATCACAGTTGTTACTTCAGCTAGCCCCTACTTTGGCTCTTCTAGCTAGCAGATCACTCCTGTCGCAAACGCGGCCGCTGCAGAGAGCAAAGTGACCTTCGTGTGGTGTATAGCTTCAACGCAATCTTTGCGGTGAAAGCGCAAGATGTACAAAACTTCCCTTCAAGAGATAATCGCGCGAGCACGGCCGACCACGCCCTGTGTGTGAAAGTATAATTCGAAGGTGCACATCCCAACTCCGGCGAAACACTAGACCATTTTAGAATTGGGGACCCAAGAAATTTGCGAGCCGCCAGGACGCATGCGCAGAACGCAAGCCACTCTCGGACTCTTGCGCTCGCGTTGTCCCAAGACCCTGCAGCGCCTTCCTTTTGGCGGCGAACAAAACCGCAGTGCGCGCGACCTCCAGAGAAGAAAATAAAGAAGACGCTTGGCAGTGGCACGCGAAGCCTCGGCTCGCGTTCTTTGAGGGCGTCGATTCTGGTCACTTAGATAAAACTTCTCTTGGCTCTAGTTGGTATATATTCCTAAGGCTTCTCCAATCATATGTGCACCGGACCTACGGAACTCCCTCGCACCCTTACCTTTAAAACTCCACGTTTCGTTTGTAAACAATCTTCGTGGTTCTCTCTTCTCGACTGATCCTTTCTTGTGAAACCTGTAACTCCCGCTACGACTGAAAATGGAGGATTGGTTGAGCGTGTGGGCATGGTTATAAATATCGCAAATTGTCCTATGGTGTGCGTCAGCGGCATAGCCAGAAATTTTTTCCGGGGCGGTGGAGGTGGTTTCATGCATGTTCATGCGTGTGTTTGTATGCGCGCCAGTAGTTTTCATAACCGTTGTGTTTTCATAAACGTTGTGTGACAGTCAGGCTCCTGTCATTTTCGCGCATCTACTCTAAGTGGAGGCGGAAATACTTTGCCCCAAGCAAAACTACACTGGCGCGAATAATCAACAACTCGTTCATCCACTTAATATTTACTGAGGCAAGTAGATAATATTAGAAAGATATAGTGCATGCCATTTATTGCATGCCGATTTTTTCTTCTTTTTTGAAGTTACGATAAACCGACATATTCAACTTCGAGTTTTAAGGTCGATGTCGAAACTGGGAGCGCCCGGGGCGTAGGAAACGTGGCGTCTCTGAGCTACACGTGACAAGGAAGCGACGACATTTCAAGCAAAACTTGGTGTGCAATAAATTTTGATCCAACACAACATTCTAATATAAATAGCTGCACTCAAGTCGGTAAATAAAAAGTAGTTCACAAGTTCTTGACAATTAGTGTCACTTCAATTAAGCTTATTAAGCAAGTACATGCTCTGCGTGTTGCCGTGTTTGTGTCTGAGAAAAATTGGGTCAGATATTTGTCTTGTCATTTAATATTTTCTTTCCTTCATGGACCACACATGTTCTAATACAAATTCTTTCAACAGTGAAGTAGCACCATTGCAAAAGCCTCTTATCCCAAATGGTTTAGGCTGTGCTGGTGCGTCGTGACACTACCTGGTTGTGTTGTACTGTACAGTTTTTGTTTCACTTGGTTCTTTGCTAAAGAAGGATGAAATTTGAAGGGGGCTCTTATTTTCAGGATGCAAAACTAAGATGTAGCATTCAGTGAAACTGGTCAATATGCTGCTTTAGTGGTTAATTGGAGAACACGATTTATGATATATGTATACATATTTGCAGGTCACAGTGAGATTACTGGTCCTCTGACGTGTTACAGTACTGAGAAATTGAACAAGCCGCCAACGCCCCCACACTATCCCCTCCCCTTCTCAAGACAGGGGTGAGTGTAGAAATGAGTTGGGCCGTCTACTCCCGGAAGCGATGGATGCCGTGTACCACTTGCCTTGGCCCCAGCAGGCCACATAGAGCCGACTCGCGCACGTCGAGCACTCCGTCACGGACTCCACCACGGTTGCAGGATCCTCGGCGTTCTTGTCGTCCTTGTCATCCGTCCCTTTCCCGTCGCTTGGTGTGTCTTCATTCTGCACTTGCTTCTCGTTGGTCTCGCTGCTGACGAGCACGTCCTTGATGTGCCACTCGCGTTGTCATCTCGCTCCAGGACGAAACCATTGTTAACGAAATTGTCGTCATCAACTTCTTCGGCCAGCCCACATCCGTCAGCGCCTCCATACTGGTTAAATACAGATCTATACATTCCTTCTGTATCGTGATGGTAATTCCTTCTTTCTAGTCAAATTGGATGTAATTGGTAGACCATATGGTGCGGAGAAATAACATAAGTGTATTTTTTTTCTTTCACAATATAAGCCCTCTATTATTATGAAGCGTCATGTCGGATTGCGCAGTATGTTTCTTATAGGCGTTTAGCGAAGGCTTGAGCTCTTCTGAGGCAAATAGGCGTTTATTTTTTTTACTTTGAGCAGTTTTTCACTTCCTTAGTTGTTCTGCTTGTCGTTTGACGCTATGGAATGTTTATTTGTAGCAAAGGAAGCTAACAAATCTATGAACTGGAATTATGCCCGAAATGCACGCTCAGGGTTTCGTCTTGTCGCTAAGGTTATTTCTCAGTAATGGTTGAGAGTTTCGCTGCTGCATCGACCTTGTTCCACATGTCACTATCATCTTTAAAATGTGCATACGTAATAGTGCCACCTTTCTGTCCTATGTTGGCGACGCCGTTTTCTTCGCGGCATATTCACTTGCTTCAACATTCAGCTTACACCAGTTGCAATGTCGGGAAGAAGGCTCTAAGCTTTGTTTTGCTACATGGCGCTGTTGTTTGCGGAGCACTAATGTGTGTCGTTTGGAAACAAGCGCAGAGGATAGGGAAGAATGAGAACTTCCAACCGGTCACAGTTTCTTCCCAATGTACCTCTTTTACCAGTAATTGAGGATTTCTGCACTGCAAGAAAATCCACAGTGAACTACTATCAACTCGCTCCGACTTGCAACTTCACTTGCTCTGCTTCTAGCAATTTTTCTGCACTCATAGACCCAACACAGAACGCGCCGAGTGATATAAAGTCTGTTTGGTCGTGGAATGCAGTCAGCTGCAGCTTCAACAACGAGAATGACAAAGTACGTTACCGTGCGTTGTACACGCTGAGCACATGCATGACTTGTCCTCAGAATAATGTGTCAATTTTCTGACCAGCTTCATCCGCCGCGGTGAACTAGTGGCGATATTTGACCGCTCGCCCGGAAGTCGCGGGATCAGATCACGTCCGCGAGGCTGCATTTAAATGCAGACAAAATGTTAGAGGTCTTGTGTTCACATTTAGGTGCACGTTAGTGTACCCAAGTTTGTCAAAATTTCCTGAGTCCTCTACTACGGCGTCTCTACTAATCTTATCATGGTTTGGGGAGTTTCACCCCAACAATTATTGTTATTGTGAACAGCTTTCAATCGGCTGAGTCAAAATTCAACCGAGAAGCCACGGGCAAGCATTGATTCTGTTTTGTTGGTTTTAACACTATGAGAGAGCTGTGCATCACTACCCGTGCGCCAAACGGCGTTTCAATGGTGAGCAATACGCCACCACAATAATACAATTAGCTAGGTAAAGGCTCGCTGCTCGGTAAAAGTTAACTAACCGCGCATGCAAATAGGAAGGAAAAGGAAGTGAGTTGGATACAGGGCCGAATAATATTTGAATGACTCTTGGTAAAGTGGGAGAGAAAGGAGGCTAAAGTGTGCATGGTAGCTTTTTTGCCGGTTGTGTAAACCATAGCAGCTATAAGCCAGATTGGAATGGATGATATGGATAAAGTAGGGGTAGCAATGTTCAGGGCACGGACACCAGAAAAATTAAGGCACCTTCGCACTTGGGGTGCCAAGCCTGAGGGACGTGCGGAGCTGGGCCGCCTTCTTCGTTTCTCTTCGATTTTCTTTTTCCTCCTCTCCTTCTTTCTTGTTCTCTTTTGCAGTTTTTTGCGTTTTATCCACTTCATTTCTATTTCATTATATATCTTTCTTTCTATATTTTTCATTTCTTTCCCTCTCTTTCTATTTCTCGCTTGCTTCTTCTTTTTCAATTTTTATACGTGGTTTTGCCTGCGCTCGAAGAAGAAGAGAAAGGAGATTTCTCTTTGGCGCGAGCGCGTGCTAGATATGCTACAGTTGCCTATGCTATAGGGAACCCAAGCTCAAGTTCGCGGCGCGACGACAGCGCCGCGCCAGCCGCGCTGCGGCTCTGTCGGAAAGCTCTGAACCTTCGGCGCGGCCGACTCAGCCCCTTTCACGGTAGCGGTAGTAGCGGTAGCGCACGTGCGCACGCGTTCTTCTTTCGGTGCGGGTAACTGGGGGGCCGTCAGCTGGGTACGTTGAACCGAGAGGCTTGCTGTGCGAAGCTGCGCATTTCAGCGATGGCAGAAGCGACCCTGCGGAAGCGCAAGCGTGGTCCGAAGCATTGCGGTTTAGCGGCCAGCCACAACAGTGCAGACAACACCAAGCCACGCGATTCACGTGTTAAACTGAATCGTTTCCCGGGCGTGTCGTGCGAGAAATAAAGGCGGCAAGCGTAGATAGCTGACAGCGCTGTCTCGCCTTCTATTTTGGCTGTCCGAGTTAATCGCTTTCGTTCGTTCCGACTACCTGAATCGGTAAGTAACGCGGCGCATGCACGCAGCGACTACATTAATGATTACTCGCTGTCTTCTCGTATTGTTAAAGTCCAGTTACGTTTGTAGGTGAAGCAACTTTGTGTTTTGATTCCCCGTGTTCGTGAGACCTACCAGTCGTTGTTGAACGTTCACATTCGCGTTATACCGTTAGCATTGCGCGGTTGGTTGAATTCAACTGAACTCGGCACATCGTCAGAAGTTCGGCGCCTGCATTTCACGCGTCGGGAAGGCTGCTTTATCATGCCGGAACGGACGTCTGTGCATTTGCAGCAAGCTTTGACATCGTTCTGCAGGTTTGCTTTGTTTTTGTCACTTTATTAGGGTGATATATATTTAAGCCGCTAAATATAACTGGCACTTAATACATGCTTTGCAATTGCAACCTTGAAGTAACCACCTTCTGACTTTGTACGATTTTCTAGCCGCGTTCACGCAGCAGGTTTTATACGCCTGTTAAGTCGATATCATAAAAAGAGACTGCAAGCATGACGCGAGAGCCGAAAAAACGAGGCGAGCAGTTCATCTTGCTTCACAGTGGTTAAAGCTCAGCTAGCTGCCTCGCGTCTTAATCGGCGGGTGATTCTCCAGCGGCACGGAGGACTTGACTATAACCTTCTCAGGAAGCAGCGCCATGGCCGTATAATCTTTTTTTCGCACGCCGCAAACGTTTGTTCACGAAAGTACACGGCTGCTACTGTAAGCATGCCATATCAAAACAACAATCATATGATTCGTAGTCCACGCCGCAGAACATCGATAGCGTGTACGGCTTCATTTCGGAGTGCATGTGGACCATTATTCATCTTTAACATGACAGAATGAGACTTACCTCGAGGTATACGTCCTACACGGTGTAATCGCGACTTGGGAAATGCATTTCGCTTTGAGTCGGGCGTCGTTGTCGTCGATCGTCTGCTCTTCACCGTTAACGTGATTGACGAGCCTTTCTCATTTTATCAAGTTCGCTTTTCGGAAGTGCCAGTCAAGCTTGAAAATCATTTTGTAGCCGCACTGCAAGCGGTACATTGTGAGGCGGCGCAAGTGCACCGCGAGAGCTCTGCACGTGCAAAGCGAGCGGCAACGCTGTGGAGAGAAGGGAAAACGCGCGCTGCTAACACCCCAGTTTCTCTTTTTCTGCCAGAGATGGCGCTGCCTGTCAAGAGCAGCAGCGCCGCTAAGCGTTGCTTGGGAAGCCTATACGTGGTTTTGCGTGCGCTAATATCATCATTAAGGCGCCCGAAGAACAAGAAGAAGAAGGCTTCTATTTGGCGCGAGTGCGCGCTCAGATAGCCACACTTCGCCTGCGTTACGCTAACCAACGACGACAGCATACGATCACAGCTTACGACAGCCCGGGCACTAAAGTGCTCCGCACTTAAAAGTGCAGCGCACCCGATACGTTTGAAAGGCTCTTCATTAGGTTGTTGACATCAATGAAGTCAAAGCGGGAAGGAAGACGACTAATTTGAGAGACCCGAGCGTTTGTCCAGCGGTTATGGTGCTTGATTGCTGACACGAAGGTCGCAGGGTCGAATCCCGGCCGCGGCGGCGGCATTTCGATGGAGGCGAAATGGTAGGGGCCCGTGTGCTTAGATTTATGTGCACGTTAAAGAACCCCAGATGGTCGAAATAGTGACAGCCCTCCGCTAGGGCGTCTTTCATAATCATATCGTGGTTTTGTGACTAAGCCCCCCCCCCCCCCCACACACACACACAGTTATTATTAAATGCGAGGCATTTCTTAGGGAACCTTTGGCACTTTGAGAGTTTCTATCTATCTATCTATCTATCTATCTAGCCGCCTACGTCTGGGTGCTCTCATGATCGCCTCCTTAACTTGGTGTAGGCCGAGAATGGAATGGGAGGGTAAGAGGACTTGACGAATATGACTGTCGGGTCATGACATGAATAACGTGAAACGCCTCTCGCGTACGTCGTCGAACCCTTTCCTCCAGACACGTGTGGCACATACCCGTTTACCCCGGGCCACGGTGTATGGGTATGCGCCACAGGTGATTGACAGTTTATATCGACTCAGAAATGATGAGAACAGACATTGTTAATTGAAATGAGAGAGTTTAAAGAAAAAGCGACATAAGCAGCGTTGACCCGACGAATTGAAGAATGAAAACCAGGATCCCAGCAGGAATCGAACCCAAGCATTCTGCGTGGCACTCAGGTATTCTACCGCAGAGCCACACCAGGTCTGTAAACCGTTTGAAAAAACAGCCTATGCAGACGTAATGTCGGTGCAACGTCAATTGTGGTTGGGGTGATGGCTATCTAATTTTGCAGGAAAGCAATAAACACTGCATGTGTACTCCTGCGATACAGGCGTCATATCAGATTAGCGTCTGTGGTTCCAGTGTTGGCTCCACTTTTATAGCAGTCTAATAAACATTACATTTTGCTCCTACCGGACTCAACAAGCTGCATTGAAGCATTGCTCGACCACAGTGGAATACATTAACGAAAGTTACGCGTGATATTAGCATGAATGGACCATAAAGTGGACTTCATTTCGACAATACTGACGTATGTACCCGAACGTGAGGGCTCAAGTTTCGTCTAACCATAAGTTACCCTTTAAATGCCGGTGTTGTCGACGTGCCTGGTAAGCCCACGATGTGCACATAGGTACTATACATACAAAAACACGTCGATCTACCTCGTAACGCTTGGCTCAAAGCCATGAAACCGATTCCCACAACGCCTGGGATCAGCTGAATGTTTCACTTGTTGTAAGGCTATATAGCACCGGGATTGGCCGATATGTTAGTTTTGTCGTGAAAAAAAGACAGTATGCAAATAAATGGGGTTATTTGTGCTACAACGCAATACCATGTGGCATACAGCCACAACTTAAAACAGCCTGGCTGATTTAGAATCGCTACAAAATGATTGGACTTTTCAGACATTACAGTCTCGCACCAAAGACAGTATTGTCAAAGCCCCTACAGTGTGCTTATCACAGCCATATAATGACGCCTGCTACAACATGCCGCAAGTGAATGGCAAATTAAAGATGTTGTTGATGAGACGAAACAATGCGGAAAAGAATATGAAGCGCTTTGGGCTTGCATTGTAAGTTTTCTGATGAACCTGGGTAAGATATATGATGCTGTCCGGCATTGCTATTTTATATGAACATTGTTCCCATAAGACTATGATATTACGTACTTCGCCCAACATTTGGGGGGAATATAAATGTTGGACCCCAGCTATACTTGAGCCGACAAATAATTTTCGGCACTCTTTATTTAACTTTGGACTTAAGTTTCCCGCTTGCATATTATATTGCTTGTGCAGAAAGTAGGCCTTCAGACGTCGCAGTGCAGTTCCTGAAAGAAAAGAAAGCAGAAATGAAGGCGTTGACCATTTTCCTGCTGCAGGTAGTCATGGATGTTTTATGGTGCACAGCAAGTACTGCAGCGCTTAGCAACACATTCCGCATACTCGTCACCAAAGTGCACGCCTGCTCATTCTAAAGTGGAGCTAAAGGTTTGCAACAATACCATTTTTACCGTAATAAGAATGACGAACTTTTATGTACCTGAACAACTATATAATTAAGATGTGCTTCGTAGGCCAGGAGTGCAGATTAATTTTGATTACCCGGAGTTCTTTTCCGCGCAGGTATAACTCAGTAAACAGGTGCTTGTTTTTTCGCATTTCGCCCCTATCCAAGTACGCTCGTCCCTAGACAGAATAGACCATGCCTTCTCTACAGGCCCGTATAGCCAGGGGGGGGGGGGGCTAGGGCCCCGCCCCCCCCCAAATTTTGGTCAAGTAGGTGTTTCTACCAAAAATAAATAATAGAAATAAGTGTTTTTCTCAAGCAGTCAAGGTTATTCGCATGGCCCTTCTCCCCCACCCCCTTCCCCGAAAAAAAATTCCTGGCTACGGCGCTGGTTCTCCAGCTTAGCTACGCGACACATTGAGTTCTGAGATACCATGGCGGGTGAAATTCGTAAGTGCAGTGGCAGGCGAACTTCGACTGACTTGAAGCGACGTCTATATTTCTATAGGCCCTCTACATTAAACACTCGCACGATACTAAACGTGATTAGCAATTCTTCAGCTACCACGCAGTCACTGACCTACCGGCGTATAAAAGAGCTGACGGCGGTTGACAATACAGACATGCGCGCATGCGTGCGCACGTGAGCGCATTGTATATGTAAAATCTTGAGCGAAACCAGACGGTACAACGAATTCGTGTTTAATAAACATCTTGCTGTTAAACATTGCTCATGGTTATTGACAGCGTCATGATGCAAATTATTACGTAGAATTAGCCGGATCCATACCTAGGTAGCAACCTCTCCTCAAACACATTGAACGAAAACATCAAAGACTGCTTGTAATGCACGGATGTGAATGTGACGTAATCAATTGATTTCACAAGGGTGGCTTGGGCTTGTTGGTTGTTCATGACAGTGTACTACCGGCGCGAAGACATCAGGACGAGAGAGAGGACGACACACTGCGCTGGATGTCGTCTTCCCTCTCGTCCTGGTGTCTTCGCGCTCGTAGTACACTGTAATGAATTGCACCTTTGGATTGGATTCATGCAACGCAAATGACATTAATGTAATGTAATCGCAATGAATTGCATTCATGTGACGTAATGAATTGCATTAATGAACAACTATACACTTGTGAACTGCGTTTAGTCGCATGTATTTTGAAACGTAATCTAAGTCTTCCAGCTCAGTTGCTCACTACTGTGCATAAGATAAGTCATAGGGTACCTTAGGCATTCGCTTAGGACGACCCCAAAAATAAATCCATGTTCTTTTTGTTATTGCTCTTTATCGTCTTCATTATCTTCTCAGTCGATCGTATTGATTTTCTAAACGTCGTGCTGTCATCACAGATGACGTAACTATGACGTAATCTGTAATCACGCAATAACTAGGATGGAATACTGAGTGATCACGTATTGATTTTGAATCCTTCGTGTTGACGCCGACGGTCACTTTTCGCTTCTCATGAGACATCTTAGGCATCCGCCGTAACCTTAATATACACGAAAAAGTCAAAAATGTTCTGAGAGAGAGTGACTTAACCTGGTGGCTCTAGTGCGGAAGCCTAATGGTATAACCACTACGCCGCAGGTGCATGCCTCGTCAGGTAGTACAGAACGTGTTTAAGAATGTCTCGCACGGAAGCATGGGCACAAATTGTTACAACTGGCATGTTTTAAACAAAAGTGCTGATTTCCTAGAGTATTGCCTCTTTGCAAGCCGGCGAGTTCAGAAGCTCGTGACGTTTTTGCGACTCTGACGAAGTCTCGCTGATTCGTTAATGAATTGAATGTTGAAGCACACATTCAAAAATAAACCATTCACTCGCAAAAAAGCGGAACACATGAATTGTGAGTATTAATGCTCACAATCGATGCGTTTCGCCTTCTTTTAACGACATTTGTCGTTAAATTGCGTCTGCTACGGTCTTTAAAGCGAATCTTTCGTTGCTGACGCCACCGTATAGGTTTTAGGCCGATCGCAACCAACCGCAGGAATTGGTCAGGGATCGCCCGCAACTGCCCTAGGCGAATGGGAAAAAGCCAACCTGCGAATGCACAGGTGGGACGCTGACCACTGATGGAGAGTGCGGCGGATCACAACAGCGGTATATCGGCCGAGCTGACACGCAATATATTCACCTGGAGGATGTGGTGCCGCGTTGCGCATGGTTTCGGCTGCCGGGAGTCGGAAGCCACATGGGTGCTCATATCTACGCCTGAAACGCAAGTATGGACACCCCAAACAAATGGTGCTGGTTCCTAGCTTGGCTTTGCGAACACAAACAAGGTGACTTGCTCGCAAAGGCGCGTGATAGTATATTGCCACGTGCGTTTCTTTATCACTTTTGCTGTATTCGGTTTTCGGCCACAAAGACTGTCGGCAACGCTCAGCGCGAACCGCGCCTCATTGTTCGAGACCCTTCGCGATCATTGTAGATCGTTTTGTTAAGATTGCGCGCAAGACGCGCACACTCGAGCTTATTCTAGAATTTGCAGGACAGCCAGCGATAACGCTGGAATATTCGACGGCACATGTTTAAATGCCGACGCGCTTCACCGCTTGTCAGTTGATCGACGGACGACGCCCTGTTCGCCGCTATCTTTGTACAGCGTGTATTGCTGTAGTTCGAGTTCTCATTTTCCGGCCACAAGTTCGGCCAAATAAACAGTTTCATCCTGCAAACGCTGACTGCTGTCTTCGTCGACGTCACGACCACGTGACATCTGGTGGAGGTGCTGCTTCTTCCATGATCCGGACGCCCCCGCGAAGCGCTGACCCAAGCCCAAGCCGCGAGGAGGACGACAGCAAAGAAAACCCGGATCGTCGAACAAGCCGCAGGCAGAAGGGACTGCAGCCAGAGCACGGGCTCCTTCCCGAACAAACCAGGCAGCCCAAGGTCCCAACACCCACCGCAGCGACGATGACCGACCCCGTGCAGCCTGCGCCGATCCTACTCCGGCAGCCGAAGGAGCCGCCAACCTTCCGCGGGTCGTCATTCGAAGACCCGGACACCTGGCTCGAGACTTTCGAAAGGGTCTCAAAATTTAACAACTGGGACTCCGAGGACAAGCTGCGGCACGTTTACTTTTACCTTGAAGACGCAGCAAGGACCTGGTTCGAGAACCGGGAGTCCACTCTTCGAACTTGGGACGCCTTTCGGAGCGCTTTCCTGCAGACGTTTGCAAGCGTCGTCAGAAAAGAAAGGGCCGCAGCCTTGCTGGAGACACGGGTGCAACTACCAAACGAAAGCGTGGCCATCTTCGCAGAGGAAATGACCCGACTGTTTCGCCACGCTGACGCTGCCATGCCCGAGGACAAGAAAGTCCGCTTCCTCATGCGAGGGGTAAGGCAAGAGCTCTTCGCTGGGCTGATACGGAACCCACCCTCGACGGTCCAAGAATTCGTCTCAGAGGCAACCACGATTGAGAAGACGCTGGAAATGCGTAAAAGTCAATATAATCGCCGATTGATTCAAGACAGCCCAGCTGTTCATGCCCTCGGCTCCGACGACCTGCGTGAAACGATCAGAGCGATCGTGCGGGAGGAGCTTCGCAAGCTCTTACCTTCGGCGCAGCCTCAAGTGGACTTGATCGCAGATGTCGTTCGATCAGAAATCCAGCAGTCCCTGGGCAACCTTGAACCGCCACTGCCTCAGCCGCAAGCCATGAGTTATGCTGCTGCAGCCCGACGCAACGCCGCCCCTCCTCGCCCGCGTCAAGACGCCGCGCCGCCGCAGCAGTTCCGACGTCAGGCACCGCCGCCACCACCACCGACGCCATACCGCCCGCCGACAGGACAACCATGCGCCCCTCGAAAGACCGACGTTTGGCGTGCCCCTGACAACCGACCGCTCTGCTATCATTGCGGGGAAGCCGGCCACACATACCGCCGCTGCCAGTACCGACAGATGGGGCTTCGAGGATTCGCCGTCAACGCGCCGCGCCCGCAGCCAGGCGAACGGCCTCGGGACATCGACGACTACCTCACCGGAACACACTGGCAAGAACGACGACCTTCCCGCTCGCCGTCGCCCGGCCGCTACATGTCTCCGCACCGCCGGCAGTACACTGGCCCAAACCGGGGCCGGTCACCTAGCCCGTATCCGGAAAACTAAGGGCAGCAACCGATGGAGGTGCGGTTGCTGTACGACGAACTACCGAAGATCCTCCGCCGCCGACGACGACGCCGCAACGAAATCTAAAGAACACGCCGCAAGACGAACGAAGCCCTGACGTCGAAACTTCACGGCCTGAGGAAGAACTGACGACGCCACGTCGAAGCAGCGGAACAAACCGACGCAGCCGTGACCCGACGCCGCGACCCAATTGCAACGCAAGACGACGAACTAACGACCTCGACGTTCTCATTGACGGCCACAACGTCACCGCTCTCGTCGACACTGGAGCCGACTATTGCGTCATCAGTGGGCCTTTCGCCACGAAGTTGAAGAAAGTTAAGACTGCTTGGGAAGGCCCCGAAATCCGTACCGCTGGAGGCCATCTAATAACGGCGTCTGGAGTCTGCACAGCAAGAGTTACAATCAATAATCGCACGTATCCTGCGAGTTTCGTAATCTTGCAACACTGCTCCAGGGACGTCATACTTGGCATGGATTTCTTAAACCATCATGGCGCCGTCATTGACTTAAGAACCAAGTCGATAACCCTATCGTCGGACAAAACGACACCGCCGGATACGAATCCATGTCACCATGCCCTGAACGTGCTCGAGGATCAAGTTACCATCCCGCCTCGCTCCAGCATTATAATTCCCGTCAGCACCGAAAAAGCTGAAGACATCGAAGGTGTCATCGAGAGCGATCAGCGTTTGCTACTAGACCGCGACATTTGCGTTGCAAGGGGCATTGCTCGGTTGCATGAAGGAAAAGGAAGCGTGATGCTAACGAACTTCAGCCAAGAATACAGACACCTGAGCAGGGGCACGACGATTGCATACATCGAAGAAATCTTGGCCGTCAGCGATGCGTTTGCCTTTTCAGACCATGACGAAGCTACGACGACTACCCCAACACCTGAGCCACCCTTCGACGTAAACCCAAGTCTTCCCGCTCGCCAACAGCAACAGCTTCGATGCCTTCTGCAGAAAAACAAGGACTGTTTCTCGTCGTCATCGCGGGTCCGACAAACGCCCCTTACTAAGCACCGCATTATAACAGAAGAAAATGCTCGACCACTCCGTCAGAGTCCCTACCGGGTTTCGACACGGGAACGGGAGGCCGTGAAGAAACAGGTGGACGAAATGCTACGCGACGACATCATCCAGCCGTCGAAGAGTCCGTGGGCATCCCCCGTGGTGCTAGTGAAGAAGAAGGATGGGACTCTCCGTTTTTGCGTCGATTATCGTCGCCTGAACAAAGTCACGAAGAAGGACGTGTATCCCCTTCCCCGGATAGACGACACCCTGGATCGATTACACAACGCGAAGTACTTTTCGTCGATGGACCTCAAGACCGGTTACTGGCAAATAGAAGTCGACGAGAGAGACCGAGAAAAGACTGCCTTTATAACGCCAGACGGCCTGTTTGAGTTCAAGGTCATGCCTTTTGGTCTTTGCTCGGCACCTGCGAATTTTCAACGGGTTATGGATACAGTACTGGCCGGCTTGAAGTGGCAGACATGTCTCGTGTACTTGGACGACGTCGTTGTGTTTTCCTCAAACTTCGACGAACACCTTCGGCGCCTTGAGGCTGTACTTCAAGCAATCAAGACCTCCGGACTCACTTTGAAGCCTGAAAAGTGCCGCTTCGCGTACGAGGAGCTCTTGTTCTTGGGTCATGTGATCAGCAAGGATGGTGTTCGCCCGGACCCGCGGAAAACAGCTGCCATCGCTGACTTCCCGACGCCCACCGACAAGAAGGCCGTACGCCGTTTTCTCGGCTTGTGCGCCTATTACAGACGTTTCGTCAAGGAATTTTCACGGATCGCCGAGCCACTGACGCAACTCACGAAGGCCGACGTCGAATTCAGGTGGGAAACGTCGCAAGTCCAGGCATTTCAAGAATTGAAACGACGCCTGCAGACGCCTCCGATACTTGCGCATTTCGACGAGCACGCCGATACGGAAATCCACACCGACGCAAGCAGCGTAGGACTCGGCGCCGTCCTTGTGCAGAAGACCGACGGATTGGAAAGGGTCATCAGTTATGCTAGCCGGTCGCTATCAAAGGCAGAAATCAACTATTCCACAACAGAAAAGGAGTGCCTGGCCATCATCTGGGCTACATCGAAGTTTCGCCCCTACATCTACGGCCGACCCTTCAAAGTTGTGAGCGACCACCACGCCTTGTGTTGGCTAGCCAACTTGAAGGGCCCTTCAGGTCGCCTCGCGCGGTGGAGCCTAAGACTTCAAGAATTCGACATTACCGTCGTTTACAAGTCCGGAAGAAAACACTCCGACGCCGACTGCTTGTCTCGTGCCCCCGTCGACGCACCGCCGCAGGACGACCACGATGGTGACTGCTTCTTGGGAACCATAAGTGCCGACGACTTCGCTGAACGACAGCAAGCCGACCCGGAACTCAGGGGCCTTGTGGAATACCTCAAGGGCAGGACCGCCGTTATTCCAAAAGTATTCAGGCGGGGATTGGCGTCATTTCTCTTGAAAAACGACGTCCTCGTAAAGAAGAACTTCTCTCCGGCCCGGGCCGACTACCTCATCGTTGTTCCTTCGGCACTGCGACCAGAGGTTCTGCAGGCCTTGCATGACGACCCGACGGCTGGCCACCTCGGCTTTTCCCGCACGCTCGCGAGGATACAGGAAAAATACTACTGGCCACGCCTTGCTGCCGACGTCGCCCACTACGTTAAGACTTGCCGAGATTGCCAGCGACGGAAGACACCGCTGACTAGGCCAGCGGGACTTCTGCAGCCAATCGAACCACCTCACCGGCCGTTCCAGCAAATCGGGATGGACCTACTGGGGCCGTTCCCGACGTCGACTTCCGGCAACAAGTGGATCGTCGTAGCAACTGACTACCTCACCCGTTACGCCGAGACAAAGGCCTTGCCCAAAGGCAGTGCCGCCGAGGTAGCCAAGTTCTTCGTGGAGCACATCGTCTTGCGTCATGGCGCCCCAGAGGTCCTCATAACAGACAGAGGTACCGCCTTTACTGCGGAACTAACTCAGGCGATCTTCAAGTACAGCGAGACGAGCCACCGCCGCACCACCGCCTACCACCCACAGACCAATGGCCTCACAGAGCGTCTAAATAAGACCATCGCCGACATGCTGGCCATGTACGTCGACGTTGAGCACAAGACGTGGGACGCCGTCCTTCCGTACGTGACCTTCGCTTACAACACGGCCGTCCAAGAAACGACGCAGATGACGCCGTACAAGTTGGTCTACGGAAGAAGCCCGGCGACGACGCTCGACGCCATGCTACCCAACGTCACCGACGAAGACAATCTCGACGCCGCCGCTTACTTACAGCGCGCCGAAGAAGCACGACAGCTCGCCCGCCTACGGATCAAGAACCAGCAGACGAGTGACAGCCGCCGCTACAACCTTCGACGACGCCACATGGAATACCAACCCGGTGACCGTGTATGGGTATGGACGCCAATACGCCGACGGGGACTCAGTGAGAAGCTTCTTCGACGATACTTCGGACCGTACAGGGTACTTCGACGCCTCGGCGCACTCGACTACGAGGTTGTCCCTGACGGCATTACGAACTCTCAGCGGCGCCGTGCACGACCTGAAGTCGTCCATGTCGTGCGCCTCAAACCATATTACGCACGTTAGCGAATCTGAGGACTGTCATTTTGCTTTATTATTGTGCTTTCTTTCTTGTGCTTATTGTTTATATTACTTTGTTGCTTTATTCTTGTTATTTATTGTTGCATGCATTGGCCTGTTCTGTTTAAAGCATCGGGACGATGCTTTTTCAGAGGGGGGCATTGCCACGTGCGTTTCTTTATCACTTTTGCTGTATTCGGTTTTCGGCCACAAAGACTGTCGGCAACGCTCAGCGCGAACCGCGCCTCATTGTTCGAGACCCTTCGCGATCATTGTAGATCGTTTTGTTAAGATTGCGCGCAAGACGCGCACACTCGAGCTTATTCTAGAATTTGCAGGACAGCCAGCGATAACGCTGGAATATTCGACGGCACATGTTTAAATGCCGACGCGCTTCACCGCTTGTCAGTTGATCGACGGACGACGCCCTGTTCGCCGCTATCTTTGTACAGCGTGTATTGCTGTAGTTCGAGTTCTCATTTTCCGGCCACAAGTTCGGCCAAATAAACAGTTTCATCCTGCAAACGCTGACTGCTGTCTTCGTCGACGTCACGACCACGTGACAATATGCAAACACGACAAAACCTGACAGTTCGAGCCGCCGAGCAAGAATGACTCCTATATGCCGGGAAGGGAAGCTTTGCTGTTTATAAATTTCGGACGAGCACGTTAGATCTCCCGTAATTTTTTATAGACTACACTGCCTCCATTTAGGAATGCTGAATATCCGGTAAGGTGTTTGAAAGCACGCCCTGTAGAATTTTAAAAAGAAAGCAGAGCATGAGCACTTGAAGATGACGGGGACATCTTTACTTACAGGAGTTGTTCCTTTAGCTTTTGCTTTTGTGATGGATGAACTCCTCCAGAGTTGAAGATAATGCCGAAGCTGTGAAATGAATGCGCAAACATTAACAGTTTACCAAAGAAATTGTTCTGAAGCTACTTATCCAGAAGTTAACATTAACAAATCTATATTTCAAAGGGAGGTGGTCATCGGTGTTATTCTACGCGATACGGAGTATCCTAATAGCAGTAACTTAATTTTATGTCACGATTTCTGTACGCTGTCACACGCATCTTCACAAGCTTAAACTCGTATGTTAGCGTGTTAGATTTTTAGGTTGTTTTTGGACCTGAACATGTATGCAGTCCTGAGCTAACTCGTATAGGGCAATATTTCTTAACGAATTAGCATAAATAATAATCACAAATTTATCACACTATGTTTCGGTTGTTGGATTCAACTCCAGAAGTTTTGTCACCGTCATATTTCCCGAAGAGAATAGGAATAAACGTATACTTACATGTCGAATAATGCGTAGATCGTGAGCATAAAATCCCTCATGAGATACTCATATGTGACACTTACAACCGCGGCAGATGGGTGCCAAGTACAAAAAGTATTCATTGTCGCTAGGTCTGAAAGGAATGGGAATAATAGTATAAATGAGTTTTCAAACAAGTTACTTTCTCGATGCGCATGTGTTATTAAAAATATTTAAAAAAAGTAACACCGTTTTAGAACTTGCTGCCTAAGCTTGCGCTTAATAAGAAAGATTGGAGGTTTCTGTTATGAGCCGCGGCATCCTTAGGCAGCAACACTGAAATTGCCTGAACAGTTGCAATGAAACCGCGACAACTCTGTGCAGCCATTTTACTTGAGAACATGGAGCATGACAGGAAGATGTGTTTGATTCTTTGTAAGTAAATACTTGGGTATGCAGAAATAATGAACCAAGAATCATTTCATGCTAGTTTCTTGAATAACGTATATGCCACATTTGCACGCCTCACACTCTACGACTAATTATCGGTTATCTTTATCGGCTGCATCTAAGTGTTGCATCTAAGGCTGAATCTAAGCCAAAACTGATGTCGCGATAGGCTGCTCGCCCTGCCGTACTCAAATACATTGTTTTCCTGTTCCTACCCATTTGAATAAACTTGTGACAAAGGGTCGTTGTAGTGTTAAATTGGGTCTCACCTCTTCACTTTCTCGTGTTTTGACAGGGGGTGTCATATACGTCGATTTACTTCTGATCCTCACTGCTGTCACATCGTCACATTCAATATTTCAATGGAATGGAAAGCAGGTGCTGCAGCAGTTATATAATTTTTTTTCTACGTTATGGCATATTCTGTTGGTATGTCACGTAGCGCATCAGGTTGTGACGGTGGTGCGATTGCCATAAGTACCATTTTTAGGTATAATAGAGTTAAATAAATAAACAGTAGGGGCACTGCAGAGAAGGTAATAATTATAATAAATATGAGAACCTTCGGCCTACAAAACAGCAAATAGATCAGCAATACAGTAGTGATGTCCTCTTTTTAGCAGAATCTACCGTTTCTGCGATAAGAAAAGTAAGGGAACAAAATAGAACCAAAGCCGTCATTGAGCGAGAAGTACTGAGGTACATTGATAAAGGGGGTTTATATTGTAAAGGCATTTATCGGATGCTGGCGTATGAGCCGACTGATATTTCAACCAACGGCTCGATTCACGAACTCAGAGCAGCTCGCTTACACAAATCCGCGACGTCTTCAATATAGCTAGTGAATGATTTGCCCGGCTCCTGAGCTCGTTCCCGCAAGCACGATTCTTCGCATCTTGCGCACGGCTAGGCGACCAAGCACGGCAAATACTGACGCCTTGAATGCGGTCCATATCGATATTTCTGTCTCGTGGTTGGCGTACCGGAGGCTGGCCACGCCAGCGAGGTAAATGAGGACGTGGCACAGCTTCGCGACATCTTCTCAGTTGTGCAGAACGCTTGTTTGTTCGTACGTCGACAGCCAGTACTGCACGTCGTTGTCGTCTGTGTCATCGAAGACAGCAGGGTCCTTGTGGCCAGGCGGACCAGAGCACGCGACGGATGGGGCAGGAGGCTTCTGCTGGGACGTCTGTTGAGATGCGTCTTGAGACATGATTGAGTGGATGGTACGGGATCGAAGTTCGGGCATAAGTTAGAGAGTAGCACTATCCACCACTTGTAAAGGCGTTTATAATGGACGCTGGAGTAACAGTCAGTGATGGCAACCCTAGGGCTTTATCCCTCAATCTAGGGATCTTCTGTCTATTTCAAGGATTTAGCGTTTTCTATTGAATCGAGGGATTTTTGTAAGGCTCTGGTTTATGTTACATTACGCGGCCTAGTGACAGTCGTTACTGAGTAATCAAGCTTTTTCAATTAGAAATGCTATAAAAAGGACCATTTTTGCTGTTTGGTGTCCTTCATATAAGGGAACATTGGTGTTCTGCTGGCCTGAGTAAATGTGATAGCAGTTCTGTGACTGGAGATTATTATATGCTCAATATTTGGGGGAAATGAAACTTTGTCGTGGTAAGTGTTTAGCATGCACGCGCGTATCATCATGAGCGCACTGTGTAATTGCTGCTCTTTCTCTTTTCTCTTTTAGGTCACATGAAGACGTGCCAAATTCACGCTCGCCGCGTGCTTCACAGAGCAAAGTCTCCATGTCAAACAATTTCTGGACCCGGAGACATTGAGAGAAAGAGATCGGGAGTAGGACGGACAATTGGGCGAGTTGGTATAGATTCATCATTATGAATTCATACCCACTCATATTATCTACGAAGAAATGAAAAGACTGCCCGTGTGTTTTCATTCGTTCTCTCGCGCTGTTTTGATAAGCGCGAAAATAGCGAGAAAAATATTTGGCCAAATGGGAAGCTGATTGAGAGTATACAGGATGGTTATCAGCCAGTTCTTCATCGTTATCAGCTGTCGCATCAACAAAGTGCACATAATGCCTTACAGATGTGTAGCTGGTACTTCGCTTCACCGCAGAAGGACGAATAATGGTGTTGTGGGTGCTGCTCAACTTCACAAAAATTATGATTTATGGCGTAGTGGTTACCTTGCTAGTGTACTTCTATTAGTAGCCCCAAGAGAGTTTACAACGGACTCTAGAAATGCCACTCTTCCAGCTTTCGCTGTGACTCTGCGCGCTTTCCGCGCATGCCTGGGGTGTTCTTTGCCTAATATGTCAAAATTACAATTTGTTATATTGTTTCCACGTTATATTTGTAGTACCATACATGGTCGAATTCAGCAAAGCGATTTGGCTTTGTGCATCACGATAATGAAGATTGTAGAGCAGTACTGATATCACATAGAACAGAACGCTTGCGGCAGCTGTAGGCATTTAGCATAATAGCTTTCGTTCCCACGCGATGTATTTTATAATTAAACTGATTGGTCATGTCTTCTGTGATATACTGATATACAGCTTGCGCACTCGCTGTACCTATATAAACTTTAAAACTTGTGGCGTAAAAGAGTGAGTAATATGGAAAGAAATATTGAAGGTTTTCTAAGCGTAAGAACAATGGCGGATGGGGCATACGAGCTTGCACTGCACTGACAATATTCACCAGTAGTCAAAGTAGTTGTGACAATGAGAAGTTTTCCGCCCTGAGTAAATGACTACATTTACCTGTCATGTCATGACCCTGGTGCCGCAGATATTAGTGCTTGCTTGAATAATTCAATTCAACCGTACATGGTGTTTGCCTTCAAATAAATATATACTCCACTTAACGCGAGCAGCAGTCCCCTACGAACCCGGTAGACATGGCAGTCTCGAACCGCGAAGCGCGATGGGAGGCGGCTGTGCTCAGCCACGACCTTGCCGATCAACTGTGGGCCGTCCGGCACCCCCAGGATGCCGCCCGGGTCCAAGGACTCGAGGCCGTCACCTAGGCCGGGGTGCTTGTATCCCCACACCGCTCAATGACGCCGGACATGTTCAATAAAGTTTTTACTCACTCCACTGAACGCAGCATGCATAAGAGGAATAAAAAAATAAATTACGGAAATATCTCACTGAAATTTATGAAAATATAACAACTTTAAAGCTTCTGTTACCTGTGATAACGGGCTCTTCTATCGTAGCCTTGTACCTGAAATTTGTGACTGAAAACTGTCCTCCATGGTGGTACTCGCACGACTTAAACAACGCAGACCGGAGACACATTGTCACGAAGTCGTGCGAGCACACCATGGACGACAGTTTTGACGTACAGGTTTCAAGGCTCGCTGCAGCCGGCTTGCCTTCGACGGCCTTAAAAGGTGTGTGCGAATCTTTGGTCCTGAAGTTCAACATATACCTGATTTGCATATGAAGCATTTCGTGTGATTGCATTTCATGTGATTGCTTATACCGCAGGCAGCCCGAGGCCGTGCAGAAAAAAAATACCATTGGTTCTGCCTTACATGCACAAGATTGCCCACAATTCGAAAAAAAATAAAGTTGCAAAGAACTATGACGTTCCAGTAGTTTTCTCGGCACCCAACAAGCTCTCGAAGCTTCTTGCCGGCATTTCTTCGCAAGAAGCCAAGCTTTCATGCGAAAAGAAGCACGCCCTGCAAATTCTGCGTTGCGTGGTGGACGTTGTTTATCAAATTTCGTTGAGCTGGGGCAAGTCCTACACATGCCAAACCGGCCGCAGCGTTAGTGATCGCCTTATGGAGCATATATTATCGATTACGAATGGTGTAGGTTCACACCTGTGGTTCGATTTCGCTTCGTGCGGCTGCGCACCACTCTTCAGAGAAGCGCGTCTGATAGCAAGAAGCAGGGAAACGTTGTCACGTGAAGTGCTTCGACCATCGTGTACCACACGCAGAAGAAGGGGGATGAGGCGTCAGTGTCCCTTCGATTTCTTTCTACAAGAGTGAATGCTTACTTTTAGGTAGCGCTGTGCGATAGTTTTCCTTTATTCTGCTATGCGATATTTTGCTTGCGCTGCGCTCTCTCTTGGTGCGCGTATCTGGAACTAAATATATGTGGGTGATTTGCTAAAAGTAAACTAGTTGAAGGTCTGGCGCCCTATCCTGTACTCTATCGCTTTTCTTGTTTCAGTTACGCCACAAATATTTCGTTACTCTAAACTGAGCGTCGTATGGCAAATTTAGGTGTAATATATTCTACACTTGCTTTCGATGTTTTTGTGAGGTTTGCAAAAAGCACTTCTTGGCGTGAAAACAGATTTCAGTGGACGTACATTGTAGACTGCGCTTCTTTTGATCCCCGCGACCATCGTACTCCATCAAGGTTGCACTGCAACGAAACAGACCACATGTTATCGTAAACAAGGCATGATACAGCAAATGCACACTGATTTGCATATGAAGCATTTCGTGTGATTGCTTGATTGCTTGCAAACTTCCTTAGTTTGGAATATTAGCCCTTAAGTCAATTATGACAGTGAGAATATTATATCCTCGAGAATGATAAGAAAATTGGGGCATCTGCGCACAAATGGTGCGAAAACAGTCGAAAGAGCGGAGCTGTCGGCTTCCTCTCCTCCTTTCTCTTCTGTGACCTTTATTTCCCTCTCCCACTCTTTGCCATATTGTAGTAAACATGGCTCTGCTATGTTTTACCCTCTACCCTCCTCCTTTCTCTCCTCACCGTCTTCTGTTCCCTTTCCTAACGCCTTCCTATGCTATATTATACATGGCTATGATATTGCCACGTGCATTTCTTATTATCACTTTTGCTGTATTCGGTTTTCGCCCACAAAGACTGTCAGCAACGCTCAGCGCGAACCACGCCTCATTTTTCGAGAAGTTTCGCGATCATTGTAGATCGTTTCGTTAAGATTGCGCGCAAGACGTGCACACTCGAGCTTATTCTAGGATTTGCGCGACAGCCAGCGATAACGCTGGAATATTCGACCGCCCATGCTTAAATGCTGACGCGCTTCACCGCTTGTCAGTTGATCGACGGTCGACGCTCTGTTCGCCGCTATCAGTGTATTGCTGTAGTTTGACTTTCAGTTTCCCGGCCACAAGTTCGGCCAAATAGAGAGTTTCATCTCTGACGCGCTGACTGCTGCCTCCGTCGATGTCACGAGCACGTGACATCTGGTGGAGGTGCTGTTCGTCCATCTTCCGGACGCCCCCGTCAGTACGTGAACCGAGCCCACGTCGCGGAGAAGACATCGAAGCCAGCTACGACCAGCGATCTAGCCGTAGGCAACAAGGTCTACCACCGGAGTACGGGCCTCTTCCTCTCTCTCTTTCTCTTTCTCTGTTTTGCTTTCTTTCTTTGATTGATCTGAAAGAAATCTGATCTGATTTGATCTTTCATATGGCTCCCATACATCCTTGCTCTGCTACCGTGCCTGCATAACCTAGTGGTTGAGATGTTGGCCTAGGACCGTGGGTACCCGGGTTAGAATCTCGCCTCGCCAAGCAGATTTATTTCGTTTTATTTATTTAGTATCCTCCTCTTCGCCCTTTCTCATCTTTCCCCCTCTTTTCGTTCCTCCTCCTCACTTCAAAGGGCACAGATTTCGCCAAAAGCTCGCCTCCCTCCTCCGTCTCGTCTCCTTGCCTAAACACTCTTCCTCTTACGAGGCTTTACTCTCTCCCACCCAAGGCTCTCACCTCCTTTTCCAGCGCCCTCCATCACTGCCCTTTGCTCCGATTTCTGCCTTTAACGCCTTTGCCTTCCCTTTAACGCCTTTGCCTGTACACTGTAGTTGGGCTTGCCCAATTCCTGTGGAGCATAGACGTCCGAGTTGTTTTAGGCGAACTGCAGACAGACGAAGCTCAAGCTTAAACAGCGCAGCTGTTAATATGCATAACTCAAAGAGGATGTGTTGTTTTTCGTGTGCTTTAAGGAAGTTTTTTATGGACTGTGGCTAGTGGATCTCGCACTTAATGTTACTAACGCCAACTAAAGAATTAACGTTGGAAAATATTTTCGAGGCGATCCTGGTTCTCGCAAAGAGACGAGTCCTGGGCGTAGCATTCGGAAACGTAAATAAATTTATTCCTTCAAAGTGTAAAGGGGCAGTTTGACTCTCGCTTGCAACCATACGTTCATATCACGTCAACAAAGTTAAGGATGGTAGCGTATTTCCTTACCTGGCCACACGGATTGAAAATTGACAGCTTGAGAAAGAGGAAGTCGTACACACGAACTGTTTTTTATGTGATAGCCCCTGAAACAAAAGTAGGGAGGGCTGCGCCGCAGCATCTCTTTCTAGCTTCGAACGTCTACTGTTCTACTTCAGAGTCATAAGTTACGACGGGGAAAGGGGGCACCACCCCCCAGGCTAGTCCGCAGGAACCCCGCTTCGCTTTCCGGTTCACATACCTTAGCAGCAGAACTTGGTGGCTGCATTTTCGTGCATACATGCAGAATAACAGTGCAATGAAGCTCGCTCATATGCTTCCAAATTCACATCAGTACAATTCCAGACTTATGTTGCGTTCTTCCCACTGAAAGCGCAGTTAGCACGCTTTTACTATCCGGCCCTGTTAACGCCGGTTGTGTCTCTCCGTCCTCCCCTCCGGGCAATTGAGAACCATACGCCTCTGCTCTCCTGAGCAGCATTTTAGCCCCGTTAATATGACTTACTAAAGGCGCGCTCTCCACTGAAGTGTCCTCACAGATGCATTTATACAACGTATACCTGATAATTCCTTCATAAGTGCAAATGTCTTTCTAGAAACATTCGGATACTGGCCACAAAGACGAATGTTTTCTGTTCTACTTGAGGATTTAATTCGCTCGATGTTGAGCAAAGTTTTAATTTGGAATAAAGGATGGCAGCACTTTTCAATTTTAATGTCACGCAAGGAAGAGTGTACCATTTCTTTGCAAGGTTGCTAAAGCTCAGTGATTTGGCTTACGCATACAAAAATTTGTCACATTTTACTCTACAATGATGGCGCTTGTCTCCAATTACGGTCATTTGTTTGTTTATTGATTATTATAACCACACCTATACCAATAGTGTTTGTACGTGAAACATGAACATAACAACAAACTACAGAATTGTTTTTTTTATTTACATGTACTCCTTTTTCAGCAATGAGAATATTTGTACTCACTTGGTATAGTAAAATGCAATATTTGTAGGTGGCAGAGTTTGATTAGGTTTTTCCATGATCAACTTTGCCAGTGTGCCAGAGGCATTAAGCTCTTTGAACTCTTTGTAGAAAACTTCAATGGAGTCGTCCTGTGGAAAAAATATTCTTTAGAGGATTCACGTTTCGTCGCACATTCTATGATGCAAGTTTTACTCCCAAATGATAAGGTCGCGACTGTAGCGAGAACATCAGTTTCACCTCACAACCGTATGTGAGATCGGTGGGCCAAAGTGGCTTCGCTGTTACCTTCGTTGTTGTGAGTAGCCGTGACATTTTCCATTATTAACATGGAGCCGCTTAAGATGCCGTTAGTCCGCGCAGAGCGAATAGAAAAGTATTATCAATATAAATCGCCACGCGCTCTCTTCGTCCTCTTAGAATAACAGAGAGCTGAGCTAGTTGGTACGTATTCATTCTAAAAAGACAGGGCGTGCACACACGGACACAAGAAAGAAGTCAGGACACTAAAAACGCTGGCGTTTGTGGTGTCCTTCTTTCTTGTGTCCGTGTTTGCACGCCCTGTCTTTTTAGAATGAATACGTCCCCTTATTGATCTTCTGCTTTACTCCCAGAACACGTGTGCCGATTTGTCCTGTGTGCGATGCAATAACAGTTATGGGCGAGGGAACGGGTAAAGAAAGCGAGAGAGAAAGACAGAGTTCGAAAGAACGAGAAAGATAGCAATTCTTGTCGAGGCGGGATTCGAACCCACGTATTGGGTTCGAAAGGTGAGCGTCGTAACCACTCGGCTTTCCAGGCACTAGGATAGGATGCCTTTGTATAGTATAGGCTAGCAAGAGGGTGGGAAAAGTAAGTGAGGAGGAGAGATGTCAAGGTGAGCAGGAGGGAAAGGAGGAGGAACGTAAATCATAACACAGAAAGAAAGATATACAGAGAAACAGAGAGAAAGAGAGGGAAGAAAGTCAGAAACAGAAAGAATCAAAGAAATAGAAAAAGAAATATAGATAGAGATAGAAAGAAAGAGAAGCAAGAAATAGAGAAAGAGAAAAAGAAATATAAGAAAGGGAAAGAAAGATAGAAAGTGCTAGAAATAGAAAGAATTACACAAAGAGAGAAATACAGAAATAGAAATAAACAGACACAAAACACATAAAAAATTGGCGAAGCTTGCATTACGTCGCGCAAGGCTTGAAAGAGCGAAAAAAGGACGATTCTAAGTACTAGTCTGGTTGCTCCTAGGTTGTTGCTAGGTCTGAGCTAGGTTAGTCTCGACACGGATGTACAAACTCCAGAACCGAGCGTTCAGATCTCTCATTGAACGACCCTTTATTTATTGCTGTTTTTGCCTCTCTCTCTTTATTTATCTTTCGAACTTTCTACTGCTTCACATCTGTTTCTCTCTCTGCTTCTTTCTCTGTTTATGTGCTTTACTTTCTTTCCCTTTCTATATCTTTCTCTGTATTTCTGTCTTTTTATGTTTTTATCCACTATTTCTCTCACTTTTTCTCTCTTTCTATAGCTGTCGCCTTCTCTTAGTTACCCAGTGGCGAGCAGTACGAATCGCCCACTTTCCGTGGCACATACCCGTTCATGATGATGATAGTTTTGTGATGGGCCGCACAAATTGCGGCTAGCTTAAACAGCTGCACTGGTGAAAACAGAGGCATGAGAGAAAGAGAAAGAAAGAGAGGAATCAAGAGAAACAAAAGAGGCCGCCCAACTGCTCGCTTCCTTAGGCTTGGCACAACTAGTGCGAAGCTGCCTGAATTTTTTTGTACTGGTATCTGTCGTTACCTCATAGCACAAATGCTGAGCTATCGGTGATCAGTTATAGTCAAGCCCTGCTTTTAAAATATATTTAGTGATTTAAGAAATCATTTGTATCAAGGAGATGTCATTACTGAGGCGGTGTCATTTTCTGCAAACCAGCTGGCCGGCAGACATTGCGCAAAGCGCAATCTTTACATTTTGTATATGTATATATTGTGAAGCAACGTTTAGAACCCTCAAGACTTGTTTATTGCCTCCAGTATAATCCCCACAGCCTAAACTCAAGCGGTGATGATGAGTATGTACATATGAGAAGATTAAGCGCATAAATGATGCTCACACTAATTTTATCCGTGCGCGCGAGTGGCCGGCCCGGCCGCAACTCCGGCGGGAAAGATGCCCTGAATGAACGTCTCGAGACGCGGAATGTGAAATATCTCTGAAGCACGGTAACAACGATCTGAAGAAACCTCCACAGGGTTGACGGGATAGTTCACTGGTGATGTTTGTTCGTGAAAAACATAAGTTCCAAGGAAGGGAGATTGAAACTTCTCACAGAGTCCGAGACTACGAACAGGCGTCCAAAGAAGTGCTTCATTTCCAGGATGAAAGGTGACGTCGCGATGACAGCTTTCATAACGCTGCTTGCGTTCTTGTTGACTGACATCTGTCTTGAGGCGAGTACGTTATCGACGTTCTTCAAGCCCAGAGATGAAATGTTCTGGTATAGTTGTAGAGGTTTTTGTTTATACATAAAAAAAAGGCTTCGATGGTAAATGTCGCCGCGCGACCATAGACGAGGTAGAAAGGTGAATATCCGGTAGTTTGTTGGAGAGCTGTGTTGTGCGCACACGTCAAGAATGCCAAGAATGTGTCCCAGTTATCCTGCTTCGGTCTGAAGTGCACCGATATCATGTAGGTTAGTGTCCGATGGAATCGCTCTGTTAAGACGTTTGTTTGAGAGTGGTAGGCTGACGTCTTATGCACTGTGCCACAAGTTTTTAGCCCTCCTTTAAGAATTATGAACAAAAAGGTCTTGCCGCAATCACTCAACAAGACGTGATGTGCACCACGCCGAAACACAATGGCTTCCAAGAAGAAGGCGGCAACATCTGATGCAGGATTAGTGCGTAAAGGAGTGGTCTCTGCGTACCATGTGCGATCATCGACAGCTGTCACGATCCACGGAGGACCTGCTGGCGTTAAGGGAAGTGGTCCGACTAGGTCTATTCCGACAATGACAAATGGTCTCTCGGGACATAGGAGGGGTTGTAAGAAGCCAGCAGGAGCTGAAGTTGGTCTATTCCGGCGTTGACAAAGTGTGCAAGAAGCGACATACTTGGCCACAAAGATAGAAAGGCCAGGCCAGAAGAAACGGCTCCTAATGCGGCACCCACCGATGCCCATCGGTATTGTAAGTATAGCGATGCGGCATACTGTCTTCCAGCTTGAACTCCCTTAGCTGATGACGTAGTCTGGCACTAGGCGGAGAAGACGTTCCACTTAGGTATCCTATGATGTGCTTACAGTAGGGAAGAGGTAAAACTTTATTTGACCAAGGGATTTGGGCACGTACGTCCCAGGGTCCCCGCACGACCCCACTGCGCTATGCGTTCATGAGTTCATGCAGTTCCATGACGTGGGCGGCCCGGTCAGTGGCGATCTTCTGCTTGGCCGGGTCCGTCGAGCGCAGCAGGGTCTCCCATAGTAGGGATCATCATGTTGACAGGAGGCGAACTGAGTGCGGTGGTTGGAAGATGCGACTCAGCAACTGCCAGTGGTGATAACGTGAGTGGCGATGAAGCCATATGATCATACGGACAGCAAGGAGGTTGCTTGGTCGGAGATGAAAGTGGCAGAGGGTAGCGAGAGAGAGAGAGCGTCGGCATCTTGATGCTTTTTGTCAGACTTGTACACAATGTCAAAAATGTACTCTTGCAAACGAAGTACCCAGCGACCGAGGCTTCCAGACAAGCTTTTTAGTGTGGGCAACCAGCAGAAAGCGTGGTGGTCGGTAATCACAGTGAAGTGGCGTCCATAAAGATATGCCTGACACTTTTTTTTATGCCCCAATCTACAACGAGACATTCCTTCCCTGTTATTGAGTAGTTCTGCTCCGCAAGTATTACTAGGACACGCAACGACTAGAATACTCAACGACTCTCTCTCTCTCTCTCGTCAAGTGTCGCATCGCTGAAGGAGGGCAGCACCGGTACCATGGCCGCTTGCATCTGTGTGCAGAAAAGTGGCTGCGTTCTCAACCAAGTGTTGGGGGATGGGGTTTGATGTAATGCACGTTTAAGAGCTTGGAATGCACACTCGCAGTCATCAGTGCAAGTGAAGGCCATTCCCGGCGATAGAAGCGTGTGTTATGGCCCCGCAGTGGCAGCAAAGTTAGTCATGAAGCGGCGGAAGTAAGACGCCAGGCCAAGGAAACTTGGCAAATGTTTTTTTTTAATTTCTGGGTGAAGGAAACGAGTCACGGGAGGAATCTTGTCCAAGTCTGGTGGAACGCCGTCTTTGCTGACAAGGTGGCCTAACACTTTGATGCTTTTGCTGGCGAAGTGGCACAAATTTGTATTGAGGGGAAGTCCAGCGTTCGAAATGCATGTTAAAACTTCATCCAAACGCTCAAGGTGGTGAGGGAAAATGTAAGTGAAAATAACGATGCCGTCTAGATAACATAAACAGGTTTTAGATTTGAGGCCATGTAAAACAGTTCATTATAAGTTCAGTATAAGCACACACCTACAAACAGCGTGCGAACCTACATAAACGGGGGCGGGTGGAGGATGGGCGGTTGGAATCAACCCCCCGAGAAACTTCAGGCGGCGCCTCAGGCTAATTTTTAATACTAACAGTGACATGTAACCATCATATATAAGTGCACGGTTTTGTTTTTAGATCCTAATAATATTTTAGTTCTTAGGACGTCTGCACACGATCGCTAAAATCTGGTTGCCTGCTTTCTAAGTTACTGCTGACGTCGCTACTTGTGTACCACACAGCTTATGTTCCTTAGTGTAGGCCTCATCGGCACTAAAAGGCGCTACAACTTTGGTGTTACCGCCCCGCCGCGGTGGTCTAGTGGTTATGGCGCTCAACTGCTGACCCGAAGGTCGCGGGATCGAGTCCCGGCCGCGGCGGCGGCATTTTCGGTGGAGGCGAAAATGTTCGAGGCCCGTGTACTTAGATTTAGGTGCACGTTAAAGAACCCCAGGTGGTCGAAATTTCCGGAGCCCTCCACTACGGCGTCTCTCATAATCATATGGTGGTTTTGGGATGTTAAACCCCAGATATTATTATTATTACCTTTCGTGTTACCGCCATGTCTTCCGCATATTGGGATGGATTGGTCGGGTCCCGTCCCGTAGTACAGTATGCCACTCAATGTCGTGGTGCTGAACACGGCCACACGAACGCTCGGGACCATTTTTCACATACTGAAATTGTAACTTCTTAACATTTTTATTGAATGGCTGGATACTGACCCTTTCATTGAAAGTGCTACTGACTCTTTTACTGAGTGACTGGCACTAACCTTTTCGAAGAATGCCAGATATGCTTTTTTATATACTCTGTTGTCTTTAGGCTACATGCGATTGCTATTACAGCTTTCGCATTAAACTGCCGGCAGTAATCTCAAAGCTGGGAGCTAGCTACAGACTCTGCACTAAATGTAGACCTTCAGCACAAATGCGAATTGGGAAGCATATACAAGAGACACATTATTTAGATGACGCCAAAATGAGAAAATGCATCTAAAGTCAGAAGAATGCGGTCGCATGCCAAAAACCAGTATACAGGCGGTACGTTACGACGTACCGCACGGTCATACGCACAAAAAAGGCACTAAATATGCATCAGGGGAAATTACCCACAAGCAACTGGGAAGGTATTGTAACTTTTTCCCGTCAGCTGAATTAATGACTATCTGATACATTCGGCACCCTATTGGTGAATGTGGAGAACTGTTCTAATTCTGTGAGTAACTGGAGTGACACTCCTAAGTAAAGAGTGTATCAACGCGATAGCGTTAGAGAGCTCGTGTCGCAGAAATTCCGGTGTCGGCGTCGGCACCGTTGGTTGTGAGCGAAAAATCATCCGTGAGCGAAAAATCGAGAAAGTAGCAAATAAAATAAACGATAAAATCTTCGGTCCCAATGAGGATCGAACCCAGGCCGTTCGCGTGGCAAGCAGGTGCCTTACCACAAAGCCACGATGTTACTTGCAGCTGCTTCAGAAAAAAACACTACATAAATGTCATGTAGTGAAAGGAGTCTCAACGCATTTCGTTCGGCAGGTGTCACGACGAAAACGAGCCCATACGGCGATTTGTAGGCGCAATCGCGAGGCCATGAAACTACGTCGAAAAACGCCGGGATAGTGCAGCCATCGCCGCTAAATACACACGCGAACTTTCAAACAGCTCTAAAAATGAACAACTATGTCCACCTAGCGGAAAACATATCAAGCCAACGCAGCAAACGCTAGATAATGTGCTGCCATCTGTGAGGCATTGTGAGAAATATGTCTCGACTTTTCATGGAATACGAGAGGGCGGGCGCACGGCGTATATCTTGGAGGCCATGCGACTCTTGCTTTAGATCGAAAGCCTGTACAATTCGCGTGCGTGCGTGCGTGTGTGTGTGTAACAATACACATTAATAAGTATGCACTTAGTGGTTGAAGTGCGCACTGGGGCCGGATTTCGCTATCGCGTTCAACTCTTAAAGGAGAAGCTTAAGCGTCCCCCAATTTTTGTTTAGCATACACAAATGATCCCATGTCGGGCACATCTGCATCAACTACGACTACATTAAGAATATTAGATACAGCTGAGCCAGGCTATAACGAACAATGATATAGCGAATTATCGGTTATAGTGAACTAAATACATACTTTGTCTCGTCACGGTTTATTTACGTGAAATTTATTCCTTTATATAAAGAAACCGAAAATGCGAGAGCCGCCAAGACATCGGCTATAAAGAAGAAATATTTGGTTCGCACGAGGCTCAAAACTCGCGAAGGAGCGTAGAAAATAAGTTATATGTTCAAAGACAGTTAACAATCCCATTTTTTCTGGTCTATTGTGTTTGAAATACCAAGGAGACAACCTTCCTTGGCTTCATTATCTGCTCGTTTTCATTAAGGTTATGACAAACAAAGAAAGGAGCCTTCGAAAAATTCCCTTCCTTCATTCACAAGGAGACAAGTGATGATTACCTCGTTTTAGCGGGTTTTAAGCATAGAATAATACGTTTTTGTATCTGGGATCTTTGCGCGAGCCAGGCTGCCAATTTTTAGAGCCTCTTTTTATTTATAGTGTAACAACGAATATCGGGTATAGCGAACTAAATTATGGTCCTGATACTACTTCGTTGAGAAGTTGTTCGACAGTAAATGTTTACTCTTAAACGGTGGTTTTCCCTGCTTTCACAAAGTTTACATTCCTCGTCATTGAAACTCTACTAATTGGTAGCTCCTTGTCGATGACATGGACGGAACGTGTGTCGCTTTCTTTCACCAGATGGTCTTTCCTAATTCGAAGAAAAGCTTCTCGGGCAGAAGACTGCAGCCGAGAAATTCTAGATTATGATGAACAGTCAGGAGCCGTCAACTGGACTTACTAAACATGGTGGTAAATAGTCAAATTCGGACATAGAAACATGCAGGAATTTCACATGTATGTAGAATAATGGTGGCTTTGTTAGCGTCTTTATTGCCATTCTACGCCACTTGTTGCAGTGCCTGCGAAAGCAGTAAAACGTACGGAATTGTTTTCCTTGTTTTTTCGCTCGTACTGTTCAACGCCTCAGGAAGAAAAAAAAAGAAAGAAACGCGAACAAATATTTAGTCTTGCGAAGGGTGACCGAAGATCATTCCTAGGGCTTAAAAGGTCATCTGCGCTAGTGATAAACCGATAATCCTCAGATTTATGTGGTTAAGTGCAATTGTGGGGCTAATACAATCCGGGTAAGATGCAAATCTGAATGGTGACGATGATCACTAGTAAGGTGCAACTTTGTGTACTAAAAGTTAGTTTGTTGAGGAGCAACTAACAGGGGACTAACTTCTTTACGAGATGCTGTTAGCCTTAAGATGAAGGAATGGTTATTTTGGCCTCATTAGTCCTCAAGGGGTGTACGACACAACCTTCTCACTCGCTTTTATGTTGAAGTGTTGATTAAAAATGTAGGTTGTAAGAACATTTGCTTGCAAAAATGCAGATGGAGCCATGCATTAAACAATAAATGAGCGTTAAATGCATGAACGTTAAATGCAGAGAGGGAGCCATGCATCGACTCTGTTGGGTACCCTCCGTTGAGTTGGGAAAATGAAAATAATAAATGAAACAATGCAGAAAAATAAAGAGCAGAAAAGTAACAGGCAGACGGATGTAGCATCTGATTTAAAATAAATTTCGAAATTCGGTTATAATATATGTTACGGGTGTCGCATTGAAAAGTTAAATTGACGTTAAGTTAAGTGAGTACGAGGTCCGTGCACCAGTGAGCGTCTCATATAGTTGTTGTCCTCTTACTACTGCTACTGTACGGTGACAATTACCTAACTGTTGAGGCAACTTACCGTTTCCGCGTCTATCACAGTGAAATTTATCATTACTGACCTATTATGAAAGTATTCTCCCACCTGAAAAAATGAAATAAATATGCAAATAGGTCGGTCTTGCAATGCGAACGCTAGTAAAAGAAGAATACTGTAAATAAGTGGATCGATTTCATCAGAACTGAGTTGACACATTTCTTGTGTGTGTCGAACTAACGAAATATTAAGTCTTTCTGTGCCTACTTGCAGCACAGATGTACATACTGAAACATCGCCATGCATTACACTATGTTTCATTAGTGGATTGCTGTTGAATTCAGGGAGCTGCGTAGTGTTCTCTTATTTTGTGTCAATATCCTAAATTTTTCACTGTATATTGCAAAATATATCTAGCTTGTAATCTTGCAGCCACGTTCGACATAAATGCTCATAGCAATTTTTAAAATAGTATCGATGTTACTATCAGGTATCACTACGGTTACGCTGGATCTACGTTAGTGCAGTTCAGAGAAAACAAGCAAAATAACCTACAGTTATCTGTGTGTTCACCTCATGGCTCTTTGAATCACCACTTTATTTCGAATCCTCAGGCTCTACCTAACCCCCTTCTATATTCACATATACCGGGTGTTCAAAGTTAAGCTTTATGGATTTGTCTGATAATCCTGGCCTCGAATTAAAGGGGCACAGCCAGAGCATATGTTCGAAATTGCAGTGCACGTGATTACAGTTCTGACAGTGAGGTGAAAAGTCTGGATCGATTCTGTTTAGCACGGCTGGAGTGATGTACGTTTTTGTCTGTAGTTGTCGTAGTGTGACCGCTTGCACTTTATTCAATATAGGGTGTGGAGGGGGGAAGATCCTGCTATGCGCAGCATGGAACTCAACAACCAACTCCTGCCAGTCCAGAGGGCCCGGGACAGCGCCGAGAGGCTCCAGCTTCCGGCACCTTCGTGGGTAGAGCCACCTGGCTGAGCTAGCGGGACCACCAGTCGTGTTCAGCTTTTGCTACTTTTGGACCACAATAAAGTTCTCACTAACTTATTCACTGGATTTGTTAAAATTCAGCACTGGGAAGAACGTGAAAACCACCTTTGCAGTTACGTTATGTTTCCAGGGAGACACAAAGTGAAACAGTAATTATCGCTGTCAGCCGCCCAATCAACTAAGATTGAATAAATAACTTCTTAATGATTGCAGCAAGCGGGCATGTTTGTATTGAAAAGTTGGAGGCCGTCACATTTCTATACAGTTCCACTTGGAAGAATTCTTCTAGCATGTCTGTGCCCCGAAATATCCCGCTGCAAAGTTTAATTGCGGTATGCATGATTACGCATGCAAGACGGTGAGGATCGGCGTAATGGTCCTCTCTGAGGTGACGAACAGTCATTGCTTGCTTTAGCCAGCCGGTTGCAAAAGGGTAACGGTTATCATCTTTGCCTATGTCTTCGACCTGTTGTCAGATTAAACGCCGCACGCAACTGCCGGTACACATCGGGGAGGAGCTTTGCGCCAGTGCTCGCCGTCTTGCATGCGTAATAATTCAAACCGCAAATAATTTTTGCAGCACAATATCTCGGGGCACGTACCTGCTAGAATAATTCTTCCAAGTGGAACTGTGTGGAAACGCGACAGTCTCCAACATTTCAGTGCAAACGTGCCCGCTTGCTTCGCTCATTAAAACGTTAATTATTCAATCTTTGTTAATTGGGTGGCTGACGGCGATAATTAGTATCTCACTTTGTGTCCCCTTGGATAAACAACTTATCTGCAAAGGTGGTGTTCACGTACCTCCCAGAATTTTAAGAAAACCATAAAGCTTAATTTTGAACACCCTGTATGCCCCGTCTTCCAGCACCATTCCAGTTGTTTTAGTTGCTGTCTATGGTAGCACTTTGACTTGGGAATAAGTTTCATTTCACTGCTAACTACGTCGCACGTTTCTTGGAAAACACTGATTGATAGGTAAACGGAACTGAGTGCGTCAAATTGTTGTTTGCACTGAGCTTGATTCTTGTCTAAAATACCTCATAGTGGAAATTGCGGCAGCGTGTTCGGCTTGAGCTCCTCAAGAGTACCCTGCTCTGCCGAGAAATATCATATTTGTCACACATTTCCTGTCACAGTGCGTGGAACAAAAAGGAAACATTGAGAAATGTATTCATCAGGAATATGTAAACAAAAAGCTTTGTCTTATTAGGCCTCTCTATGCTAACATTTGACTGCCAATATTATCTCGAAACGAGCTGCAGAAAATGCCGATGCATCATAATGCAGTGCAGCAAATTTGCATATATAGTAACTGTGTACTTGCAGGCGTATAAGTTTACCTTCTTAAACAGATTTAGAAATGTAGCCGGTATTTCTCCTGTACGGGGAGGACCGTCCTCGGATCTGGAGTTTACAATCCTTTGCGGTAGGTATGTTGAATTATAGTAGACATATATACTGGCAGTAACATTTTCGCCAATCTTCTCTTCTGGAGGACCTGAAAGATTTCTTTAAACAGTTATTTCACATCGCTTATACTCTAAATTCTCCTATTCTCGTAGCTCCCATACTGTTAAAGTTAAGGGTAAAGTGCCATAGAACTCTTTAGTCACAATTACTCTCTTTAAGTTATGTCACCCGCCGCGATGGTCTAGTGGTTGGTGGTTGTGGTGCTCAAGTGCGGACCCGATGGTCGGCAATTGATCGTCCGCAACCCGATGGTTGGCCGGACAGATCGGCCAACCGACCGATTCAATCATTGAACAAGTTCAGCGATACAGAAAAGTGTCTGCAAAATTTTTCTTTAACCTAGCACATGTCGCAGAAAAGTTTGCATACCCTTTCGGCTTAATGCTCTTAATCAAAATAAAACTGAGAAAGACTATTCCTGATGATCATCGAAGTTGCAGTGATTTGACTGCACTCGTACCTTATTCGACTTCAAAAAGAATCCATTCAACGGAGCGCCACGGGGGACTACGAGGCTCCTAATTAGACACTTCAAAAGATATTGAACATTTTGAAAGAGAACAAATCACCAACTAACCCAGCTATTACTAGCTATCCCAACTGTCAATCCTAGTTCGAAATATATCTGTAACAGCAAGAGGGAGCTTATCAATACGAGGAACTGATCGCGGGACCCGGATCCGGGTGTAATGCGATAAGAAGGCATCGGATAATGAAGACGAGCAAAGCGTTGGACATCATTCGTGGCTTTTATTCAAGTGCTCTAATATTTAGTTCTGATTTTTAGTTCAGAAGTAGCTTCGTAGCGTCCCAAGCAGCAGCATATTTATAATAAAACCTGTATGTAAGTATGACATAATGAAATCAGCAAATTACGAATGCAGATGTCGCGGTAATGCTCACTCTGTAAGTGAAGAAAATTTTCTCGCAACCTTTTGCCGCCATTCAGCATTTACCGTCCCTGTAATATCACACACACTTTTACCCATTTACTTGTCTAGATATCGGAGCGAGATGCGCAACAGAAGTGGTTGTATATTGATACCCTACTTAACCTGATCAATGACAGCGTGATCCCACACTGTGAAGAATGATTCTCAAAAAGAAAAATGTGTCATTCAGCTGGGTTGGAATGCTGAAACAGGAGAGTTTCTTTTTCAACGGACAATCCTTGTTTCTGAAAAACCCGTGTTAGTTCCCCGGTAGCAATGTCTTCAACGAAAGGATTGTTGGCAGTTTTTCCATTTCATGATCTTGATCAATGTAGTTTACGCTTCTTGATATTTTGGATGCACGTTTTCAAAGGGGAGCTGTTTAGGCTTTTAATTGCGCCGGTTCGCGTGACTAGCAGAAAGCCGGTATGTGTCACAGAAAGCGAGTATATGCCAAGTAGCCGCTGGCATAGCATGGTCGTGCATAATATGGTATAGAAAGGGGGTGAGAAACGGAAGTGAGGGAGAGTGAAGCATACCATATAGATAATAAGAATTATATGAATAGAGAGAAGGAAAGACAGAAATAAATCGAGAAAGAAGGAGAGTAAGAGAGAGAAAGAAGATAGAGAAAGGAATAAGCGAGAAATGAAGAGAGAGGGAGAGAGGAAGAAAAGAAAGAAACAGAAAGAAATGGACAGAGAGAGAGAGGGAGAAGGAAAGAAATAGAAATAAACAGAGACAAAAAAGACAAAGAAAAAACAGAGAGAAGAGAGACAGAGAAAGAAAGAGTGGAATAAAGAAACCGAAAACTAAAGAGAAATAAAGCAGTCAATCCAGCTCCGCTCTTCCTTCAGGCTTGGCACCAATACTGCGAAGCTGCCTAATTTTTTTTCTTTCGATTTCGGCAGTCTTGTGAAGACACGTTAGAACGCGTTGGGAATATCGAATGTCCTTAAATAACACGCTCAACCAAGACAGACACGGAAGGAGTCTCAACAACAACTCTAATCTGTTCCTCTAGATAAAAAAGAAAGCGAATGAATAAATGATTAAGTGACAAGTTACGTTGCTACGAAAGAAAAAAAAAACGTACAGGAAAACTTACGTGTATTTGAGCTACAAATAGAATAATCCATCAGGAAAATGGCCAGAAAAAGGAGGCACTTTCGAAGCATCGTAGAAGGCTTGCGACGGTTCAAATAGCACTGACATCTAACACGAGCGCTGCATCTCGGGGGCACCGTATAAATGCATATGTCCAGGGCCAGTGAACTCGAATGATGACGGCAGCAGTGATATTGACATGCTTCAAGTACGGGAATGAATGAGAGTTAAAATATGAAAATCTTTTTTTTAGCTTCGGAATTGTTTTCAGTAAAAGCCAATACGCGTCGTCGCTGATTGGACATTTCTATCTCTGCCTTTCTAGTGAAAGGGCCGTTTAAAAAAAAAAAAAAGATGGCTAAGCATGTAGTGACGCCGGAGGCAACATTTCGCTAAAAGGTTTTGAAACGTTGGTTCTAGCGGCATTTAAATTAATCAATTTCTTATCACTTGAAACCTCCATTTTCTTGTAAACTGTTCTCTTGTTTGAATATTCAACAGTAAAGTTCCTTATACCAGCCTTCACCAAGAATTCACACCAATTACGTCAAGGGACTAATGTCGCTAAAATGGCACCAGAATAGGTCACAATGAAACATAGAAAGAAGACTTCAGTCAAGGAACCCGATCCGGGACTCGAATACCTGCAGTACCGACACCTGTTCTTCTCAGCGCAAGCATTAAATGTGGGTTTTTATTGCGATAGCAATTGCGTGCACACTCTATGCGCATATTTGCCGTCCCTGCCACCGTTGGTGCCGCCGTGAGGTGCAGTATGAAGTCCTATTGCGAGGAAGAGCGTGCGAGGGTAGCCGACATTCCCTGCTAAAGCGGAGAGGAAACGCGCTGTCCGTCTTCCATCGCGTGTAAGACCCATGTGGCGTGAAATACCCATGTCGACACAATCATTTGCCAAATGACCGGACAAGAGAGTATGCGGCATCGTCAGAAAGAACCCCCGCTGGTAATCTCGCCTTCCACAATCGCCACCATCGATGCACTGTCAAACTGCACGACATCAGCAGTTTAGCAAAAAGTAAACAGAAGAAACAGGCGAGGAAAATTGCACCACGTGCCCCTTTTTTTGTAACGTATTTATGTGTACTCTTTCAATAAACCTTCAGTTGCGAGTGTGCGCTTTGTGTCGTCGGTTCCTTCCTTTTGTCCTTGTTCCCATAGTGCGCCTATTTGCTTTAAGATATAAACAGAAGCTGACGCACGAAATTTTAGAAGCGATGGCCATCGACGAAAGTGGGCAATCATGCATCAGTATACCATCCATACTACTAAAGAAAAGAGAGAAAAAAAGATTCATGGTCAGAATTAAAAAAAATCTGATAATCAGTGAGCAATCTATCCGCTAACAACTGCTCTAAATGGGATGAAAACGCTCAATAAACGTTCAGTTGCTAGTCTAGCGGTGCGCCGTATGTCGCTCTTTCGTCGTCCAAGTAGTAGGCTGGAACCTACCTCGCCATGTGGAGTCTCGCAAGAAAGTGGGGAGGGGGGCGCTGTGTGGCTCTCACAAGAACTGCGTACTTTGAGTGACCATCCAGTCTTGACAGGCGTCAGCACATCTATCATACTTTGTTTGCGTTAAAGTGGTAGACATCGCCAAGGTTGCTTCACTCGCTTCAGCTGCCACATTTTCTTATGCCAGTGTTTCGGTGAGTTACGCCAGGTACGATGCTCAAGGAATTAGGTGCAAACATTATTTCTTATAGCATTCCAATTTGTTGCTTTTGCGTTTATTGCTTCACCCTTGCGACAAAAATGGATTTCTTTTATAGGTGCCTCCTGAAACTGTCCTTTTCATTCGCTGCTTAGAGGGATGATGCTGCCATGCATGAGCGATGAAGCGACTGACTGCATCATGAAGCAACCGTGTTGGCTCAGAGATTATGATACTCGGCTGCTGACAAGAAAGACGGTGGTTCAATTCCGATGAAATCAGTAAAATAGCGATGAAGGCGAAATGGTATAGACCCGCGGGCTGTGCGATGTCAGTTCTCGTTAACGAACGCAAGCCACTCAAAATTATCTGGGGCCCTACACAACGGTGTTTCTCATAGCTTGAGTCGCTATGAGAAGTTCAATTCCAGCATTTTGAACGAAGAAACAGTGCTAGAACAAGGACGTCCGCCGCGGTGGTATAGCGGTTACGGTGCTCGGCTGCTGACCCGAAGGTCGCGGGTTCGATCCCGGCCGCGGCGGTCGCATTTCGATGGAGGCGAAATGGTAGAGGCCCGTGTACCTAGATTTAGGTGCACGTTAAAGAACACCAGATGGTCGAAATTTCCGGAGCCCTCCACTACGGCGTCTCTCATAATCATATCGTGGTTTTGGGACGTTAAACCCCAGATATTATCATTATTATTAGAACAAGGACGAAGACGAGAGGAGATTCCAGCAATTCGAGCAGCCTTACCTTACCTAACACGACTCCAGCATGACACCAACGAGTTCCGAGAGTTAGCTCAGTGGGAGCTTTTTAAACGCAGCAGAGGCGTGAAATCTGCGCGAGGTAGCAAAAGGCGCAGATGGTGCGAGAATCGATAGTCCTAGACCCACCGCAACATAATGAGATATATGAGCAGCCTGGGGTTCCTGTACATGTCCCAGACTCTTGAGGGCGGATTCCCAGGAGTCCTTGGTTTGAAGCGAAGATGCCTCTAACGCTAGGTACTGCCAGAGCATGTATTCTAAACTGCAACATTCGTGACCGCAATTCCGGCATCCCTGCGAGTTTTCCTGATCATATCGGCTCATCCCGGGCACACCCGGGCGTGAGGTTAGATTTAGGTGCACGTTAAAGAACCCCATATGGTCGAAATTTCCAGAGCCCTCCGCTACGCCATTTTCATAATCATATCCTGGTTTCTTGACGTCAAACCGCAACAGTTATTAGAATGAATTCTCGCAATCAAGTTGCAGATCTTGCACAATCAAAGAAGTACAACCCATGAGCACACTGTATTGCTCGGTTAGCTTCGTCAGTTCCCCAGGAGAGTGTGAAAAGAGGCAGGAGGACGGCGGGAGAAGACGAAGTAGCACGGACTCGTGGTATTGATGATTAGCACGTTCAGACCATGTCAGATATTTTCTCGACTGTATGCGCCTTTCGCAATGTAAGCACATCCGTCACACTCGTAACAAGACCGTATTGTTCAATTGTCCTAGCGTGACCTGCTGTGGTCAAAATACCTTGACGTAAACATCTACTTGCGTAATACATTATGATAATGCTTAGGTGTAAATTCCGTGAAAATTACTCCGTTCTGCGAAAGAATACCTACGTTAGTAGTTGCCGCTTAAAATAGATCACCTCGGCTCTGTACGAAAGTTTGGTGCCTGTATTCATCAAGCACTACATTGCAAGTGTCTTTCACATGTGGAGGTTTTGCAGACCTAGGGACCAAATTTGTAATAAATATTGTAGAAAAATTATAACTGACGCTGCCATCAGCTTTATGGATCACTACACGAACATCGTCCGCGCGCATATTGCCTCGTGAACACGAGATTATACTTTATTTGACGTTAACTAAAGCCTGTAGGTTCATACGATAGCACAATGGTTCTACACACACTGACTGGTGAAACAGCTGACCAACATTGCACGCGAGTGGGTATATCTAGGCATTATGATTATTCGCAAGTTTTCGCTTCTCTGGATCCGATCTATCGACCTTTGGATACTGGCATTTCTGCAAATTAAGGGCAGCCTAACTACTTGTGTGGCCGTCTTTTATTCATTGTAACTCATTTGGACAAACCAATGAAGTTCACCGTACACGTAAATGTATGATGGTTTGTTCGCATTGCAACGCAAAAATAAAGCAAAAACTTCGACGGCGATGACGCGTAGAGCAACGAAAATGATGATTAAGACTACGGTTCCAAGAATCTACGTTTCTCATACGCAGCAACAATAAAAAGTGAGCATTGAACTAACAAGACAGCTACCGCGTAGGTGCCAAATCAAAATTAAGAGCTGGATCAATGAGATTAAATCTTAAAAGAGATAGAACAAAGGAATTATTTTTGAAGTTGGGGTCTGTGACCAAGTCAAGCTGAGAACACACGAGTGACGTTTCGGGAGCCGCACGGGTTACAAAAAGTCTTTCGTGTGTTTTGCGCCTTAGCTTGGCGGCTTCAATGGTGGGTGTTTCAAAGCGGACAAAGAAGATTGTTCACCTGTCGTGCCTAGAAACACATTGTTGGATTGTTCGCCTGTCGTGCCTAAAGACACATTGTTGTTTGTGGAGAATTATTGTGGCCTCTAGATAATGCAGCAGGCGCCAGTTTGTTCTCTCGAACAGTGTACGAGCCTTGCTCATGAAAGCTATAGGCTTGTAACTATTGGTGAAAGAGCGATCCCTACATTCCTTATATATCGGGGTGATAATAGCGGGCTTCTAGGCTTATTTGATATATGTGCTCGGTAGACGATATCTTTCGGAATAAAAAAAATACTCTTCACAGCGTGGAACTGGCGGTATTCTATTTGTGCGTCCCTCGCACCAATTACGTAAATGAGAAATTAAAGTAAGAAGTACTGCCAGTTCTACCGATACTTTATACTCCCTTACCTACCCCTCCCGGTTAGGCACAGTTGTTCCCCCTTTCCGCCGAGCCTCACACTCGCCCCTCAGGTCACGCGATGAGCGACATGCCAAAGACGTCAACGGGGCAGGGTCGACTAAGACAGCTTCGCTGGAAACCTGGAAGTGTCTTTTTTTACAACGGAAGTCCACTGTTATTTATACTCAATCTGTGGGATCGCGCATTATATTTGTTATAACGGTTGAGGGAGAGACGGAGATCCGCTCGGGTAAAGAGAAGATTTTTTCTCTTACTTGGTCTACGTTTTCATTCCATTAGCTGCTCTTCTCGTCGTTTGATGGTGAGGAATGAATATTAACTCCTAGGTGAACTGGAAATAATGTCACGTGGTTGTGACGATGAAGGACGCAAAATTCACGCCATTAAAGATGAAACTTTTTTTGGGCTCACTCGTGCGCAAAAGAATGAAAGACGTAAAGAGAGCGAGAGGGAGATGTAACACTCAAACTGCTACGATAACGGCGATCACAAACATCGGTCATAGATCAAGTGATCGTCGGCGGAAGGCGTCGTCTTTGTACTGAAGGATGTAAAATTCCAGCGCTATCTCTGGGACTAGCGTTCGCTCGCGATTAAAATCGACTACTCGTGTCGTACACGCAACCTTATTAGAATAGGTTAAAACAATCGAGAAGTTGCCCAAGGAATAGGCGCGGCTTCTGCCGAGGGGTGGTAATAGTTCTTGTGGATAAAGGCCGGTCCTACAAGAAAGAAATAAGCGCACGTGGCAGTATGCACAAAATGCACGCTGGCGGTATTGGCTATCGTTCAGGCGATTTCTCTGTGCAATGGCAGATAGTTGGGCTGCTGAGCTTTTAAGCGTGTTCATTTTGGTAGGATAAGGGGCGCACGCGAACACGGACACTAGAAGAAAGACGCAAACAACACAGGCGCTGACTGGCATCTACAATTTATTCCAAAGGAAAGCTTACATATAAACCTGACAAGTGTCACATGATCTGGCTGCTTTCGCCCTGGGCAGAGTGAAAAAGGGAACATAAAAAGATAGGCAAGGGGCTAGAGAACAAGTGCCTAAGTTCACACCCTCAGAGTGCTGATGAGAGAAGGAAATTATAGTTCTGTTAATGTGATGGAGGGGACGCTTACACATTTATCTCCACATCTACAAATGTGAAAGGCCTCTATCAGTTCTCTGGTAGTCTGATCAGAGTGTTTTGATGAAATAGTGGCATCACAAGAAATGGGAGTGCAGCCGCATGAGCTACAAAGTCACGTGTGTGAACAGTCCTTCGGTTCTAACCCTTTGAGACGCTATGTACACAGAAGGGTTTCTTGAAGGGCCAGTTGGTACATGATGCTGAGGGGGACAGCGCAAAAAACGGGACGGAGAAAGATTGAATACACGACACAAGCGCTGACGAACAACTGTGTGTAAATTTATTACACCTGGAAATATATAGCTGAAAACAGAAAACAACAACCATCACGTGCACATCAGAGTGAAAGGCAAAAACGAATCTGTCACGAGTCAAAATGTATAAGTTAACTGCTCAAAAACATTGTCTCTTTTTCCAGGAGGGCGAGTGAAGGCTCACTAACGCTCATGTCCCCTTTCGTCTTGATATGAAAAGCCTCGTTAATTTCGCGCTCTGTCTTGGTACGATATCTCGAGAGTATCTTGCATTCATGAAAGAGCGGGGCGCAGCCGCACAAGGAGCAATGGGCTGCCAATGTGCTGCTCGTTGAAGTCCTGAGATTATTTGCGTGCTCTCTCAGGCGGTCGTTCAAACAGCGACCGGTTTGTCCAGTATAGGACAGACCACAGGACAATGGAATGTCGTACACTACGTTGCTTACACACTCGACGTACTGCGTCCTGTGTTTCTTGACGCACGCATGCTCCTTGGTATTGTCATCGTTCACTTTGAGTGCAAAGGCGGCCGAGTTTACGAGGAGCCGAGAAAACGAGTCTCACGCCTGCCTTGCCAACAATCTTCTTGAGCGCATGGCTCACACCGTGTACGTAAGGGATGACAGAAATTTTCTGTGTCTCCTGTGTTGGGCGTGTCCTCGAGCCACGTTTCGAAAGCTCGCTCAGTATAATTGCCGCCAAGGCACTGAGTAATTCAGTCGGGTAGCCGGCGCGTTTCAGTCGCTCGACCTGGGCGCTAAAGGTGCTTTGCACTTGGTGAGGGCAGGACCTCTTCAGAGCACCTCTGAGAACACCCAAGGCAACTCCGCGCTTCACAAGCTTAGTATGCGCCGAGCTGAACGGAAGAAGGCCCTTCTGTGACCTCGGCGCGTATTCCCAGCAAGTGTGCCGTCCACCAACATGCAGCACTAGGTCTAAAAACCTTAAGCAACTATTTGGCGTGTTCGCGGCCATTCTCAACGCATTCACGTTAACCATGGAACTCCGCAGTGACGGTTGCTTAAGGTTTTTAGACCTGGTGCTGCATGTTGGTGGAATAATAGGTCTGTCTTTAATTAACTTCATTTTGCAGTGTACTGTTGCATATGACCACCTTGCTGAAGGCACTACCATATTTGACGAGTCGTTTGACGTGGCGCTTCCCGCGACCGACGTCGAAAGTATAATTTTCCTTCGTTCAACATGGAGATAACCGAAAACGAATTTGCATTATATTTCTAGCCTGAAATTTCATTCTACTTATGCAAAAACAGAGCATGAATGACTTCAGAATAAATAGATATTTAATTACAATGTAATCAGGAATGATTACTATAACACACATAAATGAACATATTACGATGTTATTTTTGTTGCAATATAATATCGAGTGCCTTGAAATAACATTGCACTGATATTACGCATTTACAGACAGTTTTTCACAGGTGGCGTCTGAAAGGGCTAATGATCTTCTGCTCTTGCAACCAGGTATTGGTACATCTTCCTGTCTGACCTATGTAAATATGGCCACAAGACAACGGTATTAGGTACACAACACCTGTTGCACACTCTGCATAGGATTGGCCTGTGGTTCACGCCGAATCCTCGTCGTTTTGGAACTTTTGTGTTTTTAGACAGTTCTCTGTCAATTGGGCAACATAACTTGTTTAATTTGCTTGGGGCCAAAATACTACCCCGATGTCACACCTGTTCCACAGATTCCTGTCAGCTGTACATTTCGCAAGTGTAATAGCGCCAACTTTCTCTTCTATACTGGCGACGAGTCTTCTTTTGCCTGCACACTCGCTTGCTTGAAATTGATTACGTTTACACAGTTGGAATGTCGGGAAGCAGGCTGTATGTTCTGCTTTGTTCCATGGTTGTGTTGTTGGTCGCGCATCTTTTGGAAGGTTCAAGTACAGACGATAGGAAGGAGCGCTGACTTCCGACTGGTTACTGTTTATTCCCGCTTTGCCTCCTTCACGAAAAATCAAGAATATGTACACTGCAAGAAAAACCACACTGAACGACTACTAACTCGTTGTAGCGAGTCACATTATTTGCTCTACTTCTTGTAAACTTTTCTGCACGCATAGTTCCACCAAAGAACGCGTGTGTTGCTCCGTTTGTTCATGGAATGCAGTCAGAGGCAGCTTCAGCAATATGGGGGACGAAACGGGGGGGGGGGGGGGTGGAGGAATAATACATGTTACCGTGTGCTGCACGTTTTGTACACACAGCTTGCCCTGAGATAAGTGTGCTAGCTTTCTGCACAGTTTTCAATCGACTCAGTCGACATTCCACCGAGAAACCACTGGCGAGCGTTAATTCTGCTTTGTTGGTTTTAGCGCTATGAAAAAGCTGCGTGTTCACTATCCGTGTTCAAAACGGCATTTTAACACTAAGCCGTACGCCGCCAAGATAATCCAATTAGCAATCTGAAAGTTGGCATTTGGCAAAAGGTTTACTCTACGTGCATAGAAATAGCAAGTAAAAGGACGGGAGTTGGAGACAGGACAGAATAACATGCGATTTACCCTTGGTAAAGTGAGACAGAAAGAACGGTAAAGTTCACGCGGTAACCTTTTGCTGGTTGAATACACCTTAACCGCTTTAAATTAGAATAGAAGAGATAATAATAATAACATCTGGGATTTAACGCCCCAAAACCACGATATGATTATGAGAGACGCCGTAGTGGAGGGCTCCGAAAATTTCGACCACCTGGGGTTCATTAACGTGACCTAAACCTTAGTACAAGGGCCTCAAACGTTTTCCCCTCCATCGAAAATGCAGCCGCCGCAGTCGGGATTCGATCCCGCGACCTTCTGGTCAGTAGTCGACATTGAAGGGATGACATGAAGAAAGTAGGGGTGGCAATGTTCAGTGCCCGAGCAGTAGAAGTCCAGCGGGCGCAGTAGAGTTTAAGGACGCTCCATTAGCTTGTCGACCTCAGCGATGTCAAAGCGGGAAGGAAGACGAGTAATTCGAGAGATAGGGCGAGAGAAAATAATTTGCTGCTGAATTCCGTCAACTAAATGAATATGCCCGTTCCGGATCGCAGAGCGTATGGATCCACTCCGTCGAACAACTGCACATTTCCCTCACAGCGAGAACACGCTTGCTCTATCTGAATAGTACGCAGCATTGAACGGCTACCATGTTCCAACCAGCGGCATGATGCACAATAAACGGCTCGAGAAAACGAACATGAGCTTGAATATCTATTAAGGCAAAAGCTCTAAATGTCTCGTTGCGCGGCCTCTGGAGCGAACCACGGCATCGAATGAAACCTAGGTAGCTACGTGATGAATCACGCCAACGCGCGAAGCGATTTCCTAATTTAACGCGCCATCATGGCGTCATCATACGACGTCATATGATGCCATCAACACATGCCGTCATCAGTACATGCCGTCACTTGGTGAAATGTCAGCCGATCCCGGAGTTATCGCTCTAATCACACTTGCGACTAGAGCCCGTCGCGCGACCATTTGCGACTGGTGAGCGAAAAGCCACTCAAGACGACCGATGTTCACACCTGCGAGCGACTTATACCCACTGCCACACAGAATTCACGTATGCTAGCATATGGCTTGCATTGCCATTGCCCCGTAAAGTAAACTGACCCTTTTCCTGCGCATGGGATTGGTTCAGATGTTTAGGACCACAGTCGCGCGACTGAAAAATCGAGCATCAAGTGGCTGAGTCAAGTCAGTTGCTTTGCTATCAAAGGGGCCATTTGCGACCAGTTGCTTCGCGACTCTTGGTCGCGCGATCTAGTCTCATGTGCCAATGAGCCTTCAGTGCAACGGTAAGGAGGTGCTGAAAGATTGAAAGAGAGGGAGGAGGGAGCGTCAATGCAATCGACTGAGAACATCCGGATAATTTAATACTTGTCTCTCGCACTGCGGCTTGTTATGTCTTGGAAGAAGTCTGGTGCCCGATTTTATAGCTTCAGGCGTTGCCAGGTGTTAAACACACTTTCGCCTTCAGGTGTTGCAGAGAGTGTCGCACGCCGCAAGACTTTCTTTAGCTCTAGAGATCTCGAAAGGTCAGCGGAAAGGAGGAGGCATAAAAAGAACAAAGGGCAATAATGGGACGAAATCGTCGTTGACGCGCGAAAGTGCTCATACTCTGCTCTGTAGTAAACAGAGATAGAATAAAAAAGCGCATCTTATAGTTCATTGGCGCCGTCGCTCACTGAGCGCAGAGCTAATTACGTTGGCACAATAGAGTTCAGACATGCGACGATTTATTAAGTTTTGTTAAAATCGGAGAGTATATGAGTTTGTGGAGAGGCAGAACTCTAGGCTGCCCGTAGTGTACGGGCGATGGAGCGACCGGGTACTACGTGTGCACGAGTACACGAATGCGGTTGCTCTTGCGGAAAGGTTAAACGGTGATCGTGTAGCACGAAAACAGTGTGCGTTCGAGAACACTGAACGTGAACAAAACACTGCGGCATTCTTAACTACGCGTGATCAACGTAAACAGAAGTGAAGGATATGCAGCCTAAGCCACGGTGATATTTTCCTACAGCTCTAACGCATTTTTGCTTACCCTATTGAAAATTTGTTCATCATCCATTACTATAACCCTTTGCGGATTCATCTAAATTGTTCACATGATATAATATGCCTGCGGAATACAGAAACGACGTGATTAGATATAATGTGAAGCGATTTTCACCAAAATACAACCATTAGTTTATGACAAAAAATAAATAAAAAATAAAGTAGCAGTGGCATGCAAAACAATAAGTATTCTAGTGTCCGCTCCAGGTGGAGGCGCGCTGTTGACAGATATCAGAGGGTGCTGGCGTAGCGTTTGCTAAAGCGTCCTCTTTGGGGAGGGCTTTGTCACGAGGCCTTGAGAGGAGCGCAGGTTGAATTCAGCTAACAGTATGCGGACCATTAAAGCGTGATTTCCTAGGCACGAAACGAGCACTACGAGGTTTCTGGAATGGTACTTCAGAAGTCCACACCGAGTTGTATTTTGCCTTTAGTGTCCCTTTAACAGATCTATGAGGAGAGGAGTGACGTTTGTTTAGGGAGAGTGGCCGAACCTCTTCGTGAGAGGAGTAGAAAAAGAAGGCAGTGGCAAGGCTGCCGGGGACGAGACAGCCATTTTTATTTCTCCTGCCCGGCCGGCACCGTCGCCACCGGCGCGAATGCGCGAAGGTGATTGCTCTATGGAGGTACCGCGTAAAACCCAGTGGCGCGTGCGGCTAGAGCACAGCAGCAGCGCCCTGAAAGTCGCACAAAAAGGCATATAAAGCTTCACTTTTGCAAGGTGGAGTATTGTTTCATAAAGAAGAAAAAAAAATCCTCTCATATAAGCATTCGGAGCATCCAGCTTTTTTCCGAAATACGTGTGGATTTGCATTGTATCTTTTTAAAGACGATAGTCTTTCTTGGGGAACTTAAACACAGAAATTTTGGTCTGTCTGTCTGTCTATCTGCCTGTCTTTCTATTTATCTGACTGTCACCCGATTCAGCCACCCGGCCAAAGTTGAACCACTTGCTCACCGCCCACCCATCTTGAACTAGTACGGCTCTTCATACTTGTGAACGTTGTCGATCAAAAAGTAAATATTACGCATATCTGAGGCGCAACATCACTAGGTATGTATTAGGTGGTGTGTTCCTTTAATAGAAAATACATAGATACGTAATTCTAAAGACCCTAGTTTCTTAAGCTGCGCTGAAAATGCGGCTGCGCTGAAAATGCCATGCTATGCGCGCTGACGAACGCCCTCTGCCACGGAGGAAGGAAACCCTCTGTAGAAGCTCATGTTTCCCGACGTATTGCCAGATGGCGTCCATATCTCACGCAGCGCCTCCTCTATCGTCTTCAGACAGCATTTGCAGCGGAGCACGCAGATACGCGGCCAATTTTTTTATACAAACGTGCATAGGTCGGCAAAAATTGTGGAGCTCACTCAGACTCATTCATGCAATATATTTTGCCCTTAGGGCTCACTCGGACTCAGACTCACCAAACTTTTCCTCATCCGGACTCACTCGGACTCAGACTCACTATAATTTTTCTCAACCGGACTCACTCGGACTCAGACTCACGGCTCAATCTGAGTCTGAGTGAGTCAACTCGTGAGTCCGTTAGCATTAAATTCTCCTTTTTCTACCGCAATGTCAATGCTCTTTAACGCCAATATCTCGCATAATCGGTGCGCTACTTAGTACCTTTTGATCTCGTATCTTCAAATACGAGTTATCTGAGTTTGCAGTTCAGTAAGGACCTTTTTATTGGAAGTCATGACTCACACGAGATAGTTTTATCAGTAACTTCCCGTGAAAAAGTTTGTGAGGGGAGGTCAAGGCAGCTCCTCCCCTCTCACTCCTCAAATCACGCCTCTGATCAATAAATATTGAGCTGACGTATGAACGGTAGCGCGTAGAAGTATGCGGGAGTATACACGTCAGCTGACATAGGGCTGATAGTAATGCTAAAATTCAGTAGATAGGACCATAGGTCGGCAAAAATTGTGGAGCTCACTCAGACTCACTCATGCAATATATTTTGCCCTTAGGGCTCACTCCGACTCAGACTCACCAAAACTTTCCTCAACCGGACTCACTCGGACTCAGACTCACCAAAATATTTCCCAACCGAACACACTCGGACTCAGACTCACAAAATCTTTACTCACCCGGACTCACTCAGACTCAGACTCACGTCTCGATATGAGTCTGAGTGAGTCTGAGTGAGTCGACTCATGAGTGAGTTTGCCGACCTATGCAAACGTGTGAAGGACAATGATGATGAGACGCTGGAGTAAGTAGGACAATTTTATTGCAATAGCAATTATAAGGACACACTCGGCTGATTGTTGCCGTCGCCGTCGCCGTCATGGTCATGCCCTGGATATGTATATGTATGTACATATATATAAAAAGGCACGAAGAAAAGCCGGCAGATCTCACGCATTGTGGGAATCGATGTAATGCGAAGCAGCCAGCAAAGAGCTGCATACATCTTCTAGTATGTCATAAATGTGTGTCACTGGTTTTCATGTTAACTCCTATTATTTATGTTCGTCACACAGTCACGTCGCTCAATACCAATTTCGGGGTAGATCAAGCTAGCGAAACGGCCGCCAGCGCACCATGAGCGTGGCACGTAAGTCATGCTGTACATGACATCGGTGACACGATTTTCATGTTAACTCGCGGTATTTATGTTCGTCACACAGTCACGTCGCAAGATACCAATTTCGGGGTAGATCAAGCTAGCGAACGGCCGCCATCGCCCCATGAGCGTTGCACGTAAGTCATGCTGTACATGACATGCGTGTCATGATTTTCATGTCAACTCGTGTTATTTATGTTCGTCACACAGTCACGTCGCAAGATGCCAATTTCGGGCTAGATCAAGCTAGCGAAACGGCCGCCAGCGCACCATGAGCGTGGCACGTAAGTCATGCTGTAAATGACATGCGTGTCATTATTTTCATGTTAACTCGTGTTATTTATGTTCGTCATACAGTCACGTCGCAAGATACCAATTTTGGTGTATATCAAGCTAGCGAAACGGCCGCCAGCGCACCATGAACGTGGCATGTAAATCATGCTGTACATGACATGCGTGTCATGATTTTTATGTTATGACTTGTCATTTATGTTCGTCATACAGTCATGTTACGCCATACCAATTTTGGTGTACATTTGATTAACCAAGCGACCAGGAGAGCACAAAGTCGTAGGCGGCTAGATAGATAGATAGATAGATAGATAGATAGATAGATAGATAGATAGATAGATAGATAGATAGATAGATAGATAGATAGATAGATAGATAGATACTCTCAAAGTCGCAGAAGTTCGCTAAGAAATGCTTCGCATTTCAAAATATTCTGCAGTACTGGACAGCGGATTTGAACGAGAAACCCCTCGCTCCCCAGCGCGCTGCGTTAGACAACTCAAGCACACGCCATGTATACGCCGACGAAATAACGGCGAGCTATTTATATACACCATATAATGCTGTGGTACGCAAATCGCGGAGGAGCGTGAGCGTATTTTCTATCGCTCCTAATTCCCTTTCAATTTGAAAACTGCCCTTGAGACGCGCACGACAAAGTGGCCTTTTTCTGTATCCACTGGTGATGTGGAAGGAAAAAAAACAAAGAACACGAGGCGCACCTTGAATCAGACACCCCCGTGTGGCTGGAGACGCATGGTCACTCCACGCGCCACAGTTTAAATGAAAAAGAAATATCTAAGAGCGTCTGATTCTACATTGCCGAAACTTGCAGCGCGTTGCTCAAGCACATAGACTTAACAATTGTCAAAGTTGTTAGTTCACGCTCAAATCGAGCGTAGTCGGGGTTCAAGCGCCGTTTACAGTTACGTTCTCGGTCCACGGCACGCCGAGCTTTGAGGTAAGTGGCCTCTTCCTCGGCCGACTCACGGCTTCCAAATGCTTAGACACGGCCGAGCGCGCTAAGCATTTAGACACGGCCGAGCCCCCTATTCATTAAACATAATGTTCTAAAAGCTTCCAAGCTACACGACTATAAACTGGCTCTTTATATGTATAAAAACAAGTTTCCAAAAGACGAAGAACATACCCGTCATGACTACAGCATACGTCACGGGCAAATACCAGTACCACATACTCGCACAAACTACTATAGAGCAAGACTTGAATATTGCATACCAGCACTTTACAACTCCATAAAAACCCATATTAATTTTAGTGCCCCATTCCATGAGTTCCAATAATTTGCGTGATCATTTGATGAAGCCATAAATATTTTTCTTTGTTCAAAACTAAATAACATTTCATGTTCTGTGCGTCGTACAGAAAGAGTGTGCTGATGTTCATTGTATATATAGTGATTTTTATATTTTATTTGTATTATGCTGCTTGTTTTGCTCACAAGTGTACATCTGTGTGAAATCCACTGCATGCGCTGCCCTGTAAGCCCCCAGGTCCTGTCGAGCTGTATTGCACAGCTTTTTGCCTGGGGGACCCCCAGCAAGTGTGTTGGAAATAAAGTGGATTCTGGATTCCGAACTATGTAGTAGACACGGTTGCTAAGCGACGACTATGCTGACCTTACACCAGCTGCACATACTGTCTGGTGAAGGAGCCGGTGAAGGAGTCGCAGCTGGTGAAGGAGTCGCAGCTGGTGAAGGCGCAGCTGGTGAAGGAGTCGCAGGAAAATTGGGAGAATTAGGAATATACGAGTTGACCAGACGAAGCAGCGGTTTACTCTGCCCAAGGGCTAACACGATGCAGGCCTTGCTTGCTTGCTTGCTTGCATCTCTGTACTGGCTCTTAACCACTATGGGGGACTGGCCAAGCAGCCGGCGGTTATTGTAAATGAAAAAATAAGGCCTATACAGGGTAAAAGGAAAAGTGATAAAAAAATGAAATATGGAATTTTTTATACGCAGTAAAATTTCAAAAGAAAAAAAGTGAAGAAAAAATGATAGGATTTTTCAAGTTATTTAAAATTAATCATAATACGTGATTCTTAAGTAGGTTAAATTAATGTTGTTTAATAGAAAGCAGGCCGCCGATCAGGCCACCGATCACAGTACGTCGTCTTCCTCTTGTCTCTTGCTCAAGCCACGTGTCCACTACCCCGAGTCCACTGCTCGAGCCCCGTGTCCAGTGCCTTCATTACAGGGCGAAAGCTATGCACAGTGTAAGAGCGTGGAGCGCAGGCGCCCCGGATAATGTCACGGCGCACACTCGGCAGTGCACAGCTGCCAGTAGCGCGGTGGAGCCGTGTCAGTGTCGGGCGAAACGCTCGCGCCGGTGGTTGCTAGGCAACGTGGGTGACGTCATCGCTCCACGGAATTTTTGTCTTCGATAAGCAGATTACGCTTGGCTTAAACAGCTCCGCAGTTAAATGTAGAGATGGTTGACGGAGACAGCCGGGAGCGAGGCTAGGCTCTAGTTTTGGTGTCTTCTAAGTCGTCGACTTTGTTTTTTTCATTCATCGTAACATTGTGTACGGAACAGATAACGATGAGAAGGAAACCAGAGGAGACGGTATTGAAGTGCTGAAATTTTTTACAACGCATATATTGTTGTCAGTGCCCACTGGTGCTAGGAATGTCGATAAACAAATAATTACAACAAGGTAATGGATAGCGAGAAAACTAGTTCAGGGTTAGAAAAAATGTCTCCGCCAAGTTTTTTCATTACATATACATAGTACAAGACACAGAAAAGTTGATGTACGCTTCCGACATCGGGGTTTTATTAATAAAAAAAAAGCTTTGAAGGACCTATCACGATGATCGTCTAGCTTACCTTAGGGCATTCGCACGCACTAATCCCTTATTGAACTTCTGCTGTGCTTCCAGTTGTACGAGTTCTAAGAGAACTATAAGTAGAGCTTTATGGAGTAATGGATTTACACGTGCAACAGTTCTTCAAACTGCAGGCCGATTTTCGAGTGACAGACATTCAGCCCATGTTGAAAGGAAGTAGGACGTAGATTTCAGTTTGTAACTCTCACAGTGCAATATGCTCAGCTCGGGTGAGCCGCTACGGAGGAGGTAATACATTAGTCTTTTTTGGCAGTTCTCTGCAGTTACGTTAGAACCAGTTGGTTATATGTGTATGATATGAGTACATAACATTCCTAGCCGAGATAGTCGGGCAAGGAGCCTCACCGATAGTTACATAAACAGAGAGAGAGAGAGACGCAATGACAAGGGAGCGAGGAGGAGTGGCGCTGTATCCTCGACGGCCCCTTGGCTTTGCGACTCCCGCGCTGTTCACGTAGCTATAGAATTCCGAGTAGCCCGGTCAGAAACTTTGCCTCATCAATACCTGTATTATGTAAGCCTGAGCGCCTCAAAAAAAAAAGACAGAATGATTTTTATTTTGACGAAGAAAAACGCTGCTATGAAGCGAATGAACACGTAAAACTTACGTTCATTTGCGCTACCAATATTATACTCCATATGGAATATGGCCAGAAAAAAAAGGTACTCTCGAGGCATAGTACTCTGCGTGTGGTAGTTGAAATGGCATTAGCATTTAACACGAGAACCGCTTCTAGGAGGGGGGGGGGCGTATATATGCATTTATCTAGGACAAGTCATCCTAAATGATGACGGCAGCATTGCCGTCGTCCAATCCTGCCAAAGAAAAGCTAGCAATGAACATATTTTTAAGCGTCGGAATTGTTTTGACCAAGTGCTGAACATGCATCGGAGCGTGAATGACTAGGACAATAGATATAGAAAGGTTTCAAGAGCGAAGATTGCTCAGCGGGTAATGCCCTTGGAACGGACATTTCTACAGCAGGACTAGTCTTTGTCATGGAATCAACTGCTTTAATTAGCGTCGTCTATATATTTGCCTCGCTCACTCTACATCGACCACAAAGGCTGAGGAGGAAAAAGCATGTTTTTATGTAATTTTCGCACGAGTGCGTAACTACATGCTCTTCGGATCTTCATTTGTTTTGGGGCGAGGCAAAGCAAGGCCAGCATAAGAATGCTGCTTTGGAATGCATTCGCTGCTCTGATGAACGTCTTGTCGAAACATTTACTCCAGCCCATTTACTTCAGCAGTTTCCCAGAACTTCAAACCTGTGACTTCTCTTGAACTCCTATCTTGTTTGCAAATGTCAAATCGGCAACGTCAGACATTTTTCGTAGATGCTACGACAGACACTCCAGCGGATGACGTGAAAGCTACGTGTGAAAATAAACGGTCACAAATGGCACGATGGTAAGTTAGTCAGGAGCGGGGGACAAGTGCGGAAGAAAACCACCAAGCTAGACCACACTCGATACCAAGTGACTCTTGATGTTTTACCTGACAAAAACGTCATGATGCCATGCCCCACCAAGCACATCTTTCGTCAAGCCTGTGAGAAACGACGAAAAGCTTCTTTTGGCGTGCTGATGAAAGTGTCGCAAAACACGTCGTAGGTATTGACCACTTCACAAGAAAAGCAATCTGGGCTAGTTGTTGATGGTTCATTTCCCATAGTTCACAGCACTAAAGGGAAAAGCACGAAGTAAGAAGTTGTCCCTTTCGTGTCGTTTGTGTCGTCACCTTCTTCGTACTTCGTCGTCGTTCCTTTAGCGCTGTTATCAATGAAAAGTGAACTTAACTACTTGGTCAAAGGAACATGGTTTACATACGTGAACAAACTGACAGAAGCGAGTACACGCCAGCAACTGACGTTCCTTGTAGGCGCTGCTCCTACACTTCTCAAGGGCTGGGCTTTAGTATTACAGCGGTAAATTGAAAGAATTTTTCGTGCTGCAAGGTGCACAGAGAAAAGGAGGTGCACAGGAAAAACTGATCTAGTACAACCACTGCACTACTTACCAACTTTCCGTTGTCACATGCCTCGCAGCTACGGTGATTAAATCTGTGAATCAGCGTGTTTAGCTATGTAATTAGGAACTAATACACCCTTTTCTGGCGTCAACTATTCCTGATAGTTGAGTTTTAGACATTGCATTTTATTCGTAATGGTTCTATTTTTAGAAGAAACACCCAGGAAAAGTAGGTGCAGAAGGATACTCAATTTCACAATAAAAAAGGCTTGGAGAGCACATACACAAATTTTTATCGATATTGTTCTGCAAACGGCGGAAAAGTGTTGTCTATAATATATGTGAAAGTTCAGAGCTGAGATTAACATTCTTGCTCGGCCAAGGAAATATAATACTGAAGGTTCAGAACATTTAGGAATAGTACTCGTTGCATTCCCTGGCTAGAGAGGTTTCTTGGAAACATGATGCCCCATTCTTGACGTTAAACGCACCAACGCACTTTTGGGGCATTTCAAAGAGCATGAAACACCGTTATGAAGACCTTGTAATGTCCTCGAGGCTTACATTTTGAAATTACTTTTGATACTGCAGATACGCGCGCGTTCGTGTACACGTGTCGAAATATAAGCCAAATCGAAGCTTAACTGGAGGAGCAGAACGCGTATAGGTAGATATCCTATGAATGCCACGTCATTTTAAAGCAAATCCAGAAGAAAAGTTGATAAATTTATGACGCCAGCGAACAGAATTGCTTTTTTTAATTTGTAACTGCTCAGGTAATGAAATCAGCGGTACTACTGCAAAGCACCTTCTGCAATATTCTGACGTCTGACGAGTCACGTCAAAAGCTGGGAGAAGCTAGGTGATCACAAGCTCCTCCGATGGGTCCAGCCTAGCATGAGTAGTGCAAGCTGACCAATTTTTTTGATAAGCAAAGAGTCTGCTGCCTAGCATCCACCGCATGAAACGCTTGAGAGGCACACCGGTACTATGACAGTCCTGAGTTGAACTGGGGCCGTTTTAGAATCAACAATTTTGTATCCGACTTCGCGCGTCAGTCAGTTTGATTGACAGACGCCCACGGTGAAGATCGGGTCCGCCCACCGTGTTTGCTCTTGCCGATGAGCAGTTGCGCTTGCCGCAACGCCAGCGAGTGGCACAATTCATCTATGAGCCAAGTGCACAGCCTACGAACACACGCACGAAGACCGAAAGGTTATATCCGCACGTGGCTACGATGTCTCGCATTCAATTTCACCGCGCTCAGGACGCACCACTCACAGCCATGAAGCAAGCACCCCTGGTAGCATCTGCGGCGAGAAATGTTAATATTTACTTGTTTGCGGAGACATTGTTGCTACTGATTCGTTACTGCACAAAAATCTTCAGACCTAATGTAAGCAGCAGTAACATGTCCATTTATTTATCTGTAATATTCGAGAGAAGCGAAGCGAGCTGCACGAGAGTGCTGCGTGTGCGCCTTTGTTGCCTTCGAGAGTGGAACTTTCCGTGCTTCAGGTGGAACGAAAGAATTTTCCCGAAATAAGACGAATGCCCACGAACATGGCTGTGGGAGGGGCGATGTCCAGTTGGCAAAAAAGGCAGTGCGACAATCACGCTGACGTCGCAGCACTGTTGAAATGTTGACTGAGCGGCGGCGCTGGCGCGTTCGCACGCGGTGCTCCTTTCAAAACCACCGCAAATACCGCGCATGTGCTTGTGACCCGATGATCGTTCTTGTAGCCGTTTTCATCAACGCTGCTATCGCGTGCTCCGCACTGTCTTCCTATCATGACCGCCGTAATGCAAGCTCGGAGCAAACTCGTGTTCCCGAGAAGCTCGGGCAATCATGCATAGCACCCAGTTCATGTACTTAACCATAACATGGGAGGACTAAAGTGCGAGTTTTATAATAATGGATGCCTAGCACAACAAATTATTAGCTGTAGATCGATTACATGGGGCACAAGTTTGAGTGACATACCTACAGCCACGGCGGCATCAAAATATGACGTTTCTTTCATGCATTTTGGTGATGGATGTTTGGAATGTGTCCATGCTTGAAGAAGCGCATAGAAGCAGGCAGTGCGCTGTTATTGTCTTTTTTTTGTGTGGAACTTGCTTTGCGCAGTTATGCTGGAATATATCGTGAAACTGTACGTCATTAAATGAGATGTTCAACCGAGAGGGCGTTTCGACAGACGTTCATTACACCTGCAAACTGTCCATTCATTACACCTGCAAAATACGTCACTCACTTTATCTTCTACTAGAAACCTTCTAGATGACTTAAAATACTAATTAACTAGCACGTATTCACTGTTTTTCAGATGAAAGTTTTCCTAAGTTAGCATACATGATTGATCGTTATAACAGCTGTAGTTTTTTTGCATTCAAGCTAGGGTGCTGAAAATTGGAATATGTGCTAATATCGAGAAGAAATTTCATCAAAATTGTGCCGCAGTTCAGAAGTTCACATTTAGCCCGGCATCTCCCCTTAAAAGAAAAATTCATGCAAATTCACTGCAGCTGCTTGCAGATGCCTCTGAAAACAGTACCCAGTGAGCGATTTTTTGTCCTGCAACTTTGCACAAGAATCTTGTGGAACATTAAATGCATAACATTCATTTTCCACGTTGTTAGTGAAGACACAGCAAGTCTATTTGCTTATGGCAGTTATACACCGGTAATTAGTGAGGCCGATGGAATGCCTCAATAAATTTGAACTCTGTGGCATATCTTGAGAGGTAAAGTAAAAAGAATAATTATTGTTTAATTTTATGAATTGGTGGCAGTCGGTGCGTGTGTGTCCTAGGAGTCAATCATATCTATAATGTGCAAAATATAACGTTTTTCAAGCGGTAATCTTCTAGATAGGCATCAGTTTTCCGCATTTGCTTTGAAAAGATTTCGTTTGGCTTATTTGCCAAAAGTATAAAATATTTCAAACTACTGCCAAAAGTATTCGTGCAAAAATAATTGTGCACAAAAAAATTGACAAAAAATATTCGTGCAATCGACACGAAAAAGAAAGATTGCAATAAATTTCCTATGAAAACTTATTATTTCTTGTATAAGCATACAAAACCCAACGAGAGCATGGGCTGCTCATGGAATTGCCTAGCTAGGCAGTTATTTATTGTGGTCAACCTGCATTTGGTCACCTCACTACGAAGGGACCTCATCAAGTGCGATATAAACACGCGGTTTGGTGCTTTATGGCAGAGAAGATAAATTTATTTCGTTTTCATTTTCAGTCTGTTGGTTTGTTAACAGCTGCCTGTAAACACGAGAAGACCGGAATGGTAATACGTATGAAGGTTCTGGATAGGTTGAGGGAGTATTCTGCAGGGAAAGTAAATGTAATAAAACAGAACGAAATAGCGGCGCCTCAGAAAAGGTTAGTGCTAACGAAACGATAATTTAACAAGCACACGATACGAATATAATCTAGAGTGATGTAATTAGGAAGCTCAGAGCTCACACAAACAGAAATGGAATTGAAAATGAAGACGTAGGTAAAAAAATTAAGGCAGCAGGGAACACGCCTGAATACATTAAGTCTGTTGAGGAAGTTAAAACTGTTAAGGCGTTTATTGACGGCGGGATTGACGGCGACGATGCACAACGACAGAGCGCAGACTCGCAGACTCTCACGAGCACGAGCACGAGGGGCGTGCTCTCCGAGAAGAGGGCGACCCACTAGAAGGCGCTGGAGAGGACGGCCCATTACAACGTTCCAATTCTTCTCTACAATTACCCCGGGTACGAAAAGGGAGCGGTCTGGCGACCTAGCAGCTGGTCACTACGAGCGGGTCATGGTAGGGCTTGAGGCGCTCCACGTTGACAATGTCGCGCCCTCGACGGCGCATGTCGGAAGATGGGTCGATGGGTTCAATCAGGTAGTTGACCGGGGATGTGCGTTCGACGACACGGTAGGGGCCTTCGTATTTGGGCAGCAGTTTGGAAGAGAGGCCAATTGCAGTGGTAGGGATCGAGAGCCATACGAGTGCTCCGGGTAGGAACGTGGGTGCAGAAGTGTTGGTCTCACCGCGGATGCTTTTCTGCCGCTCTTGGTCCTGCGTAGTAAAGGTCTTCGCAAGCTCGCGACACTCCTCAGCAAGTCTGGCTGTGGCAGAAATAGGCGCACACTCAGATCGATCCGGCTTGTATGGAAGGAGTGTGTCGATTGTGTGCGACGGGTGCCTGCCGTACAATAGGAAAAATGGTGAGAAACCAGTGGTGCTTTGAGGGGCGGTATTGTAGGCGTAGGTGACGAAAGGTAGAATGGAATCCCAATTTGTGTGATCGGCGGCGACATACATCGAGAGCATGTCGCCGAGCGTGCGGTTAAAGCGTTCCGTGAGCCCATTCGTCTGCGGGTGGTAAGCAGTAGTTTTGCGGTGAACAACGTTGCACTCTTTGAGGATGGCTTCGACGACTTCCGACAGGAAGACACGGCCTCGATCGCTGAGCAGCTCCTGGGGTGGACCGTGGCGCAGCATGAACCGGCGGAGCAGAAAGGAGGCTACATCGCGCGCTGTAGCCGCTGGGAGGGCGGCAGTTTCGGCGTATCGCGTAAGGTGGTCTACAGCGACGATGGCCCAGCGGTTAGCAGCCGAAGTAGATGGAGTGGCCCATACAAATCGATGCCAACGCGCCCAAATGGCCGATCAGGGCAAGGTAAAGGTTGCAGACCTGCTGGTGACTGGTGCGTTGAAGTCTTGCGGCGCTCACAATCGATGCAGGAGCGAACGAACTTCTGCACGTAGCGGTACATGCCTCGCCAAAAGTACCGTTGGCGAATGCGGTGGTATGTTTTCGATACCCCAGAGTGCGCACACTGCGGATCAGCGTGGAACGATTCGCATATTTCAGAACGCAGACTGCGGGGTATTACTAGTAGCCACATGCGGCCGTCGGCGTTGTAATTGCGTCGGTGCAGGAGGTCGTCGCGAATGGCGAAATGGTGGGCTTGACGACGCAACGCGCGAGTGGATGGTGTTGCCGAAGGATCAGTGAGCAAGTCTAGCAGTGAAGCGATCCGTTGATCCTTGCGCTGTTCGGTAGCGATAGTGTGAACGTCGATGGAAGAAACGGCATTGTGAGACATTGAGCTGTGGGTGTTGTCGTCAGGCAAGGGGGAGCGCGAGAGTGCGTCGGCGTCAGCATGCTGGCGTCCGTTGCGGTACAGCACGCGGATATCGTAGTCCTGTAGGCGAAGTGCCCAGCGGGCGAGGCGGCCTGATGGATCCTTCAATGATGACAACCAGCAGAGGGCATGGTGGTCGGTGATGACATCAAATGGGCGACCATACAAATAAGGTCGGAACTTCGTAAGAGCCCAGATGATCGCTAGGCATTCCTTTTCGGTGACGGTGTAATTGGTCTCGGCTTTGGTGAGCGTACGACTTGCATACGCCACGACATATTCAGGGAACCCTGGTTTGCGCTGCGCAAGGACAGCGCCAAGGCCAACACCGCTGGCGTCTGTGTGTACCTCTGTAGGGGCCGTAGGGTCGTAGTGGCGTAGTATGGGAGGCGACGTCAACAGACGACGGAGCTTCGCGAAAGCGTCGTCGCACTCTGACGACCATGAATTGAGGGACCCGTTACTTCCGAGGAGCTTCGTCAGCGGCGATATGACGGTCGCGAAGTTTCGAATGAAGCGCCGAAAGTAGGAACACAGTCCTACGAAACTGCGCAGTTCTTTGACGGACGTAGGTTTGGGGAACTCGGTCACGGCCCGAAGCTTGGCTGGATCGAGAAGAATACCGTCCTTGGACACGACGTAACCGAGTATTGTCAGCTGCCGTGCTGCAAATCGGCACTTCTTTAGATTCAGTTGTAGACCGGCGTCGCTCAAACGCGTCAAAACATGCCGCAGGCGTTGAAGATGTGTGGAGAAGTCCGGAGCGAAAACAACGACGTCGTCGAGGTAGCACAAGCATGTGTGCCATTTCAGGTTGCGCAGAACGGTATCCATCATGCGCTCAAAGGTGGCGGGCGCATTACACAGCCCAAACGGCATGACGTTGAATTCGTACAAGCCGTCGGGCGTGACAAAGGCGGTCTTCGGTCGAGCGTCATCAGCCTCTCACGAGCACGAGCACGAGGGGCGTGCTCTCCGAGAAGAGGGCGACCCACTAGAAGGCGCTGGAGAGGACGGCCCAATACAACGTTCCAATTCTTCTCTAGAAAACATTGATTAACTTTTCTATCAATCGCCATCGTGATGATCTAGATTATACGTTTTCATTAGAAGAAATAAATAACGCACTTCCATCGTGCCGCCAGAGTACAGCAGCTGGTCCGGATGGGATAACATATGCAGCGCTGAAAAACCTGGGTCCAATGGCCACAAATACTTCATTAAAGTTACTGAATGATGCATGGACATCAGAATGCCTTCCTCCCTCCTGGAAAATTGCGCGAGTGGTCCCAATTCTAAAACCCGGTAAAACACTTTTATCCATAGATTCTTTCCATCCAGTCAGCCTGACTAGCTGTCTGTGTAAACTTATAGAAAAGATCATTGACGCTAGGCTTCAGTGGCGGACGGAATGCACGAATGTACTCCCAGAAAATATGGCAGGCTTCCGCAGGCTTCGGTGCACGATGGATGCCATTTTAGATCTTGTCACTATGTGGGTCATGAGAGGAGCTGTGGAAGAATCGTTATTGTAGTATTTCTAGATTAAAGCGTGCATTTGACACAACCAGCCACATTCTTGTACTACATGGCTTGATTCAGTTGGGCATAGTTGTACGAACACTGAGATGGATTGCAAAATTCTTAAGAGATCGGAAAATCTTCATTGAGACTGCTCACGGCAAAACCAAAGAGCATGAAGTTAGTCAAGGAGTTGCGCAGGGTAGTGTATTCAGTGCAGTTTTATTTAATTGCGTCATGGCTAAATTATCTCATATCATACCTGCCACTTTGAATTATTCACTATATGCAGATGACCTGTGCATATGGGCATCGGACTCGAGTCCCCAGGCACTTCAGCAGAAGCTCCAAGCTGGCCTAACAATAATTATTTAGTTTTTGAAGAGCAGAGGCATGATTCTTTCCCACGAGAAAACAACCATACTCCCTTTCACAAGAAAATGCCTCAAAAGATTCAAGCTCGAGATAGACTCTCAACGTTTACAACTTGTGCGACAGCACAAATTTTCAGGGGTCATCTTAGATAAACGGCTGTCTTGGGTTCCGCAGGTAAAATCATCAGAGGAGAAAGTGAACTCTCCAATTATATTCTTAGATGGGGTAGTTCATGTTCTTTATTGCGCATACACTCGACAATCAGTCGGGAAAAAAAAGCTTACTCTATACATCGGATCCCGTCACTTATAGGAAAGGATCCAAATATTGTTAGCCAGAAGCTTTCGTCTTGGAGAAGGCTTGAGGTACCAAGAGCGTGCGCTAGTGCTTTGGTAATTGCCGAGTCTCGTCAGCCAACTTTCCATGCCCTGAGATGCACAGAAACTTGTCGACATCATTTTCGTTTGGCAGTTCAACACGCAAACCTTACTCTATAGCAAGCTATTCAGGAGAGAACCGCCGCAGGGATACATGAATATATAGCACGATGTAAAAATTACTGCCTACGCGCGACTACTGGTCTTCATGTGCATCTCAATCCCCCTTGGCGGCTTTGAATTCCGGGAATTGTAACTTCAATGGCTGGATCAGCTAGTAAGAGTGAGGGGCCCATAATTTCAATAAAACAATTACCCTTATCACATATACTTATACTAAATATGTAGACCCCATTAACGTCTACACCGATGGATAATGTTGGAATCAAAGTGCAACGTCAGCATTCTTTATACCTGCAACAAAGAGAGAAAAAGCTTTTTAGCTGGGCTGCTTTACAACATCCACAACAGCACAACTTTATGCAATACTCTGCTCTTTGCGTTTCATATGTCCACAGCCAGGTCCTCTTCGCTGGGTAGTTCTCAGTGACTCGTAAGCCTCATTAGTCTGTCTAAAAGGAATCAGCTTAGGAAACAAAGAGAGCATGCTGACGTACGAAATACAGAAGACATACGCCATAGCGAGAGATTCAAACCACAGCATAATTTCCCACTGGGCTCGAAGTCACTGTGAAATAACAGGAAACGACACAGCTGATCACATGGCACATGTGGAACATCAGGAGAATAATTTATCACTACTACCTATACAGATGAGTGATGTGCGATGTATACTGAATAAGCTGTGCTGTCGATTGTCTAAAGAAACTTGGTTCACGAATGGTGCACATAACTCTAAGTTGTGTAGCATTGATCCAGGCGTAGAATGTAATAATCCGATAAAGGTTAGCCGATCAGTAGAAACAGTCATTCACAGGCTCCGGCTTGGCACGGCCTGTACAAATACCTTCCTGTATAGAATAAGAAAATCTGACAGTGCTACATTCTCATGTGGAGAAGCTGAAGAAGACATTGAGCACCTTCTTCTACCCTGTAAAAATCATGATGCTCCCCGAAGGAAACCTTTACAAAACTAAATTGTTTGGATAAACGGCCCGTATCAATAACAAAAAATTTGAGCCCATGGCTAACAGGAAATTCTCAAAACATTATTGCGCGCGCAGTAGTTCAATTTTTGGAAGAATCGGAAATATCACAAGAGTACTAAATATGATAAAATTATGTTCGCAGTATTGTTAATCGGTATCCTTGGACACAATATTCTTGTATTTTTTGTTTTAGTAGAGAATTCTTTGTGAAAACCTCATTGTGGCAGTTACACTGCGGCATTTCAGAGGCAATTCACAAATGAAATGATCGGCTATGGCAACATTTTAGTGAACTGTTATGTTTTGCGTGCACATTTCACTCGCGTGAATACTTCTGTTTTTTCAACTTTTGTGTTGAGTGGACATAACATTCTATTGAAGAACTTCTATTGAAGACACATAGTACAGTGTGAGGGCTGTACTATGTGTCTTTCTATAGCCATCTGTTAATTTTCTACTTCGCGCCAACCATTGCGCAAGAGAAGAGGAGTAGCCGGCGCCACGCATTGGCACCAGCCTCTCCGTGTATACATTTAATAAAAAAGGCAGCTTAGCAGTAGGGGTGCCAAGCCTGAAGGAAGTGCGCAACTGGGCAGCCTTTTATGTATCTCTTCATTTTCTTCTTCTTTTTCTCTGATCTTTTTTCCCTATGCCTCTTTTGTCTCCATTTATTTCTATTTTTTTCTCTATCTATTTCTTCGTCTTTCTCGCTCTTTAAACGTTTCTCTTTCTAGCCCTTCTTTCTCTCTTTTACTTTCGCTTTCTTTCTTCCGTTTCTTTCTATATATTGCTCTCTCTTTATATGCTATAACTTATTTTCTCCCCTTTGCCTTTTCCTCCTTCTCACCCTCACTTTCTATTCTTGCCACCTTTCTATACTATACTATACTATACTATACTATACTATACTATACTATACTATACTATACTATACTACTATACCATACTATACTATACAAGGCTCTCCTGTGCCTTGCTGGCGTGCCTGCGTAGCCGAGTTGTTAGGACGTTCGTCTTCGGATCGGGGATACGCGAGTTCGAATCCGGCCTCGCCAAGAAATTTTTGGCGACAAAAATTTCTGTCTTTCTTTCGCTCTCTCTCTCTCTCTTTTTTCTTTATCTTTCTCTCTCTGTGTAGTCGTTCTCTCACCCACCAGAGTTATTCCATCCCGCGCCGGAGGAATCGGCGCACTTGTTTTGGGAGCAAAGCAGATGAAGAGGACTCAGAGGAAGAAGAGGACGAAGAGAGCGCGCGCCGAGTCATGATGATGATAGTTTCTGTTCGCACCTCCTGGCGCAACAAAAAGCTTAAAGAGCTCGACTTTTAAAAAAACTGTGAGCCATCTCACTCTGTGAACGTGCATGACCAGCAAAGCTATTACCATACGACACAGAGGTAACATGGAAGAGGCGAGTGTGGTATCAAAGGCAAGGTTGTGAACGCACCTATCAAGGTTCAAACCATGCGGGGAGTCTACCGCGCCAAAATGACGACGACACCGCCATCAACCTGCGCATTAAGCGACGTTTGCTCGCCAAGCCCACTTGCGAGACCACGTCTTCCGCTGCACCACATCTGTCGCCTTGTCTGGCTTGCGGCATGCACTTGGCGTTTCATGCAAGATCCTCACAAGTGTTACCCGCCTGCCATTCTTCATTGGTGTAAGCCTGCTTGTTGGTGTAAATTTGGTCAAAGGCCAAGCTTACACCAATCTCCACTTCGAACACAAATGCTTTACTCAGAAGGCATTTCTTCAGGGGCCATATAAGCCGCCACATCAAAATATGAAGGCCCTGGGATCTTTTTACATTATGTTATCAGTTGTACTTTTTCTCGAGCTCTTGAGTTTTTGAACAGAGGCACCACAAAACCTCCGGACCTTAGCCACATGCAGGTTTGCTGTAAAAAAGTGGACGAAAAAACGAACATTTGCCTCAGACAGCCATCACGACAAATAGATGGTCTGTTACTTTAAGAGGTACAGGCGGGGTTCATGAGTCACACAATAGCTTTCGCAAATCGTTTGGAAGCAGCCCTCCAGCTAGAGCACATCTTTCTTCTATTTCCATGCGTCTTCTCTTGCACTCCGCGTGCTACTACATGCGGCAATGTTAGTATCCCACCCTTATGGAGGTAACTTGCCTTGTGAAGCATTTGCTGCCTACTTGCTGACATTTCCCTTCTTCTCTTCTGGATAACGCAAGCTCCGAATAACTGCATTGTAAGTGTGCTAATTGAATTAGAGTGATAGGAGAGAGAAAGAAGAGGAAGGCAGGAAGGTTAACCAGACGCTAGTATCCGGTATGCTACCCAGGAATAGGGCGGGCAAATAGGGGATCGGAAAGAAAGGAGAGATAGAATGGTGCTAACGGCCTCAAAATAGGTCGTACGCAGGCCCGTAGCCACGGAGGGGGGGGGGGGGTGCCACTGTCGATGGGAAGTGTTTTACGCAAAATAAATTATGAAAAAAGGTGTTTTGCCCAAATAGTGAATGCCTTCACCAAGTTCCCCCACCCCCTCGACTGAAAAACTTCTTTACTACGGTCCCCGTCATACGCATACGTGTTTGTGCAGCACAGATGTCCGGAAACGACGGATGGCATGGATCATCTATCCACTTTCCCGGTTGGGGAGCGTAGTGAACATGTCGGTTGACGTGAATGCTAGACATGAAGACAAATATATATATTATCTGGGATTTTGCGTGTCAAAGCCACTATGTGAATATGAGGCACGCTGCAGTGGAAGACTCCGGAAATTTCGACCATCTTGTGTTCTTGAACGTGCACTGGCATCGCACAGAACACTGGCCTCTAACATTTCGCCTGTATCGAAATGCGACCGCCTCGGTAGGAATCGAACCAGCTACTGTAGAGTCATCCTTTGAGCACCGTAGCGCTGTGCCACCGAGGAAGACAGACGTGGCCACAAACAATAGCGAATGCCTCGACCCCAGAAGCATTGTCAAGAGGTGGGAGGGAGCACACGTAAAAAGCAACCACATGTCTTTTGTGAGACAGAAGATGCCACGATGCCACTCTACACAAAACGCATCTCTTGACGAGTGAGGACAGCACGCTGCGAAGCGTCATTCGAGTCGTCAACGGAAGTGACGTTAAAAGTACAGGTCAGGGCCCTTAACCACTGCGTCACAAGAATGAAAGTGGAAAGACATACGTAAGAAAATCGGCATGCGTCAGAAACATTTAGTAGCTATAGTTCCTTGTAAGCGTGGCTCTTACACTTCTCAACGGCTCAGCGTCAGTTTCCCGGAAAGAAATTGAATCAATTTTGTGGGCTGAAGCATGCATGACATTTCTTGGCACGATTTCAAGACCGATGTAGGATGAACTCGGCGGCACCCCCACACTTATAGTGTAGTGTTGTCACTTGCCTCGTCAACTTTTCACTTACTTCGTAGCTACGCTGCTTCACTATGTTAAGTAGGATATCCGTTGATGTAACCATTAGGTAATGCAGATTTTTCTTCACACTTTCACCATTCAGCAGAGTAAAGCTTAAGATCTGGCACTTCTTTGTGCCTGTACTAGTCTTAGAGGAAACACTTTCTACATGCTCATCCCTAGTAATCATCAGTTTCCGTTTCCGTCTCTCAGTTTCCGTCTTTCAATTTGTGCTTCCCCATTTCTATACTCCGGACAAATCGGCGCACGTGTTCTGAGAGCTAAGCAGAACATGTAGTAGAGGACGAAGAGAGTGCGTGCCGGTTCATGATGATGATAATTTTGGGTCACCACACATTACGCCGAGCTAGAACAGCTTCCATGTTAAAATCGCAGCTGAAGCCGGAATCGCACCCAGGGATTTAGCATGACAGTCAAGTACTCTACCAGTAATTGATTTTATTGAGACTTTTACGCGACATTGATAAATCTCTCCCAAGTGTCTCCTGAAGGCGTACATATATATGACTCAAGCCCTGGTGCACATATTCGCTGCTATGAATTGGGCAAGGGGAAGGCGCATCGTAGCTGCTCAACAGACTGAAAGGACTGTGCTGCAGATCATGATCACCACCCTAGCAACAGCTTCCTCTGTAGCGCGATCAACACCGGTGCTTTAGAGGCTATGACGCAATGTATCATGACTACCTGTCCGGTCATAGGTTAGAACGAAATAAGGTTGAGCTAGTTTGTACGGATTCATGATAAAAGAAGGTAAGCGGGCAGACGCGGACGAAAGAGAAGAGAAGAAAACCCAAACGCCGACTATCAAGCGAAAAGGCGCCATGCGGCGGAAAATAAAGGAGACACAAAAACCTACATGCGCATGCACAGGCATGCAGCGCTACCTATCAATCCGGCGAACGTGGCCTTATATGTGAGAGATAACTCGTAAGGCCTTTCATTTCTTCTTTATGCAAGTTAATCGACGAATAGATCACGCTTGCGCTGCCACGACTATCGATATGACAGGCCTCTACAATATGACGCGTGTCTTCATCCTTGTGCTTGCACAACACAGCACACTCTTCGAATTTAGGCGTGCATTTACAGTCTCGGCAATGAAAAGATAGATGATGAGCTTCCGGTTAATGACCTCTTATGCGCCAATAATCTATGATTAGCAGAGCGGCCCGTCTGCCTTACGTAGAAGCGGCCGCAGCTAAAATGCACTTTATGTACTAAACCTATACGGTAATCAGTAAATTTCTTCGTGTGGTTTACGAAACAAGTGTCAGTGCTCGTTTTTTGTAATGAATGCTGATTCCTTCGCTGTATTGCGGCATAAATCTTGCCTAGCTTAGCCCTTTCAGGCCCGGTGATTCCAAATCGAATCATCAATTTTGTATGTCAGTGAGCAAGCACCTAGTAAAGATAAAGCATTGTTCTTCCTCGAGAGCTCGTGCTTAGCATCTACCCTACATATGGTCCAACATGGCACACCCGACAATATGAGGTCACGTTTGAACGAAGAAATTGCAGAAGCGGTCGCGCTGTTCGTGCATTTCGTTGAAGCAGATTCTTGTTTCACTTAGAAGAAATAGGGCATTTATTTTAGTTCGGCGCGGAAATTTTGAATTTTGGCTATTGGGCATTATGCTATCCCATCTAAACTTTACAAGAAAGAAATTAAGTAAAAATTATGGAAATGATATTAAAAAATATTTGTTTATTAAATTAATACGCACTATATTTACTGTTCAGTCAAAAGTGAGAGCAATATTTTTTGAGCTTTTTGGACTACCATGATCACGCGCATCTGAAATTTTAAAAACAAGTTGCTTTTATTGAAAATAATTAATTTAGGACTGAAAGTGTTAATGGCAGCCGCGAAAACAACGTTAATGTCGCACCTAGTTCCGACATTTTTCAGCCTCTGAGATAAGCAATGGATACAAGGAATACACACGACACGCCTGTTTCTAATGCTTTCTGCAACCATAATCGGACCTGACAAAATGGACTTCTCTAAACGTTTATCTATGGTGGCTGCTGCGCGAGAATAAACTACTTCAAAAAAGATGCGTAACTTGCGCGTTAAAGCTGGCCTTCATTTTGTGCACGCACGATTTAGTGAGAGAGGATTTAAAAGATGACGTGGCAATTTTTTTACGACCTTGGACCGGTTAGACGAGCAGTTTGACAGTCACTTAGAAGATCTGAGACAATGTGTCAGCAAACTAGGTTCTCCTGAAATGTTAAGCAAATGTCTAGCAATTGTACTATGCGCTTCTCAAGCAATCCTTGAGTAAACGTGAACCCCCCCCCCCCCCCCATTTAATTCAAATTGTTTGCTTACTGCAGTAATCACAGATTCGTGACCAATACAAAAAATGAAGTAATCATCCGCATAACGAAACACCTCGATAATACAACTATCCAAGGCGGCGTGTAGGCGTCTGGGGACCTTACTAAACTATAAATCACTAAGAATCGGGGCGAGCTTAAGGCCTATGCAAAGTTCAAGTTTCTGCAAAAAAGCACCTCCTCTGCAACTAATCAGCGTCGACTTCAAACGCATGAAAATAATTTCTAGAACACTCGTAAAAATAGCACATTTATCTCGTGAAAACCTTCTGCCGCACTTGTTCATTAATACAGTTTTTAACACATTATAACAACCCATCATACGGCAGAGAGTAGTAACTCAGAAGGAAAAAAAGAAAGAAAAGAAAGAGCATTATGCGCGGACCGCGTGAATTAACCCATCTATTCATGCATAAGGATATCGCAGTTATCTCCTCCACCAAGTATCTCGGTCACGGAAAACGATGAGTCATCCCGGATTTAGTTCATTTTGGAGCTAGCAGGCTTTGGTGTTTAACTAGAAGTCTTCAGAAATACGCAAGCAAATTGCAGCGTTCATACAGCACAACGTAGCAGAAAAAGGAAAATGAATATTTACTAGCTGCGAAAACATTGCTCCCAAGTAAGTGCATGCTCAGCAGAAATCTGTAGGTCACAGAAAACGCTGTTTAAAGAAGGAGTTAGTAAAACTTGGAGTCGGCAAGGTTTGAGAGTTTCAATAGAGGTCCGCAGAAATAAGCAAAAAGCAGCGATTGTGTCCAGCAACCTTTCTCTATGAATGCTACCACAGTGCAGGTTGAGTTGAGTTGCGTTTATTCAACCGCATGGCAGGAATATAAAGGTACACATAGAAGTGGTTACGTTAGCTGATAGAGGTGACCCATTGGCCTAATGTTAAAGTCAGGTTGACGAAATGATTTCAAATAATCATATATACAAATAACTTTATATGTTTACATGTAATTACCATTGAAACCCAACATTTACTTCAATGCTGATAGAGGAAGATGATAATCGTGTGAATGAATAGATTTTATTTCCCCTTTTAAGAAAGGGCAGGGGCCGGATGGGAGAGAAGGTCTCGCTTTTAACACGAGTAAACTTTTACTAGTTTGCTCTGCTTCTTTTTCTTTTTCTTGTTCTTCACTTTTCGGTTTACACCGCAGTGCCTGTAAAGTAAGGAACACAAGTTTGTGGTGTTAGACCTGTCTTTTGTGGTGTTAGACCTGTCTTTTATGCAGTTGGTAACGAATGAACATCCTAAAGACGTTTACCACAAAAAGCAAACAAAAGCATTTGGCATCGCAAATTAAACAGACGCTACAAAATTCAGAGTGCTGAAGACCTACGGTTACGTATTGCACAATGCGGGCGAATGAAGCTTATTGTCTCACCATCTGCTTAAAGAGAATGCGTTATTTCTTCACCTCAGATCTTGGTAAGCGCTTCAGTTTATTTCTTTTGCGAATATTATCTTTTCTTGAGGTAAATGCGATCACGTAGTAAGCATATGAGTGGAAGAATAGGATTAAAGGACAACTGAGTTGCTGCTTCGCGGTTCTGACAAAGCCTACCTCATCTTACCTGTTACTGAGACCAAAGTGCTATTATTGTTTTTACGCGGACGTAAAATGTGACGACAATTGTGTTTACCATGGAACGCTCAGAAATTTGACAACTCCTCAAAACGGCCATAATAATCAGAAAATAAGGTTTTCACGTACGAAAAGGTGTGCTTCATCTTTTTCTTATCTTCCTTGGAAAAGTTCTTGAACGTACTCGAACCGAACCTGCAGGCAATACAGTTTAACAATGGCATGATTAAAATGGCATGTATTGCTATATTTGACAAGCTTGCTTTTCAGCGATGGCGCCGGGAATTCGATTAGCTCGAGAATGCGCGAAACACGCTTAGAACAACAGCTACGGACTCTTTGTGCCGGCGCATATATCTGTCGCACTGTAAAAATTATCTTACACTGCATGCGCATAGTAGGAGGGAAACGAAAATAACGTGATGTCGGGAACCTTCGCAAAGCGAGAGCGTTGAAAGTCGAGACGGGTTAACTTGTACTATATGCACTCATTGCCACTGCAAATACACGGAGACATATAGACACGGAGACAATAGACGTGTTGCCGGATCCATCGTTCAGCGGACGCGCTATCGTGGTATATACAGGTCCTTCTCTACCGCTAGGCGACTCCACTGTTGGATAGCAGAAAACGCTACTACTTGATCACCCTGGCATTTGTTTGCGTAATTTTTGAAGTTTTTGAACTAGGTAGGCGAGATGCTCGTTATGGCGACGTAGGTTTTGCATAAGATAATTATTCGGAGATTTCTGTGGGTTCTATTCGGCGCTAACCTCAAGAAATCTAGCTTGCACTTTACAGAAGGCCAGATATAAAAGGTCAGAATGGGTATGTAGTCAATAGGCGGCGATTAGTGGGTATAACGTTGCGCAAAAATTGACACGGACACAAGAGAGGCGTTGTAAAACACAGGGCGCAAGCTTTCAACAATTTATTTCGGAGAAGTGTCCCCCCTTTTATACCTGACGAACATAAATGCGCATGTCCCAAGAGAAAACATCAAACACGTGCGCACCCACTCAAAAAAACAATTTCTTTTGCTGACAATGCTATGGAAGCCTCCCTGACACAACTGTCGTTCAATTGTAAGATATTATGGGTTTCTATATTGAATCGCGTCGTTTTTTTCTACTTCTTGTGTGTTACAACGTCTCTCTTGTGTCCGTGTCGATTTTTGCGCAACGTTATACCCACTAATGGCAAACCAACAGGCCCAAGTAGCAACCTTGGGGAAATAGGCGGCGATATAATTAAAGGATTCGCTCGCCAAACCAGAGTGAATATAGTGGTATACCAAGCAACCAAGGGGAAGACATTGAAAACCTGGGCTTATTGGTTCGACATTTTGAAAAAAAGCAAAGCACATTCACGACGTGGACAGTTAGGAGGGAGAACACCAGAACGCTGCGGTGGTGTCCTCCATTCTTTAGTACATCATGATATTGCGCAGTTTTTTTTTTTTTTCAAAAGGGAGGGCACAGCGGCATGATTCCTTCAATAATTACAAGAAAAGAAGACTTTGTTCTGAAGCTGTAAATGTGATCTGTAAAGACACATGTGTAAGCGATAACATTAATCCATGTCTGTAAGTTATGTGCAAGTTACAGTAAGATTTGTTCACCGTAACGTTAGAACTGTGCAATTGGAAAATAAAGTATGCTGGGATATCGTGGAACCTGCGCAACTGGTTGATAACTGCCAAAGACAAAAAGAGATTGCACGGCTGGGGATTACACTAATTCAGGCCACGGGTATTGCCACGTGACTTTGACTGTTACGAACGCAAAAGTCAGGCCAGTAATGATGGGACTATTATTGGGCGAACCTGTGCACAGACAAGAGGTGACACTCCCAATGCAACGATAGTGGCGAGCACGGTTGTCGCTAGTACATAAACTGATCATCGGCGAAACGCGTCGTATTTTATACATGCGTATCTGAGCGTTCCAGCGCTGTCGCTGGTGCTCGCGTTTGCTGCGCAATAAACTGAACTACTTGCGTAGGGCTCGAAAACTCATCAGAGTAGTTTAAAGCATTCGTGACGGTTCCCAAAGATTCCGTCGCAGCCTGCTCCAAACGGTGGTTTTTGTGAGTGAAGCCCGCGATCACAGATGGAAGCGTGCGTGACAGTATTTCACTTGTTTGAGGAAACTTCCGGCAATACAGATGTGGAATGTTTGTGCGATATAAAGGTTCAGCGGCATAACATCGTTTAGCGCCAATGAAGCGATGTTGGGGTAACCGAGTACAGTTTCAATTGGAGTGCCGAATATACAAACAGCTACCTTAAACCCACCGACGACTGACGTAGTGATGTGCTCAGTGTGCATTTTTCATGTTGAATCAATACGATAGTGGCATGGGTTTCCCCAATTGTCTGGGAGCAGGGGAGTCAATCCGGGCTAACTGTGTATACTGAGTGCGATGTACAAAAAACACTTAGTATTATTGAGGCGAACCTCCTGCATCCCCCTGGTAGCAGAAATGGGAAAAAGAGTATAAGCAACCTCTCCCCCACCTGCCCCCTTCTTCGTGACTAACGGATCCGATCAGACAGATAGGACGGATGCAAAACAGTACAGCAAGCTTACATTGATTGAACTCCTGTAGTCAGCAAATGACTCAACCGGCTACTCTGCATAAAACATGCATAGAGCTGCTAATGGTCATTCAAAAAGTTATCAGGAACTTTCGGATACATGCGCTAGAGGTCATCGTAATATCGCGAACCTCAGTTTTAGCAAAAAAAAACACGGTTGATCCCTCCGTCATAGGAATCGGAATAACACGAAAGTAAAGCGTGCCCTTGCAGAAGTAACTAAATGTTTACTGTACAGTGATATAAGAGAGTTTGCACAATGTATATTGACGTCTGGCAGCTAATGGCGCCGTTTAATGTGTATGCACCCACTTTGATGATTGGTGGTACATCTCCATCCCGACGACTAACCTCCATGTTAAATGATTAAACAGAGCCTTGCGGTAGCTGTAGTAGTCAAGGGTGAAAGGGTAATCAGAGAACGAGGTGTGATAGCCAGAAGAGCATCGCATATTGGACGCAGAACTTGGTCGCTATCCCGCGGCATGTTAAAATGTGATTGAACATCACGGCCGGACTAGAGGGACACGCAAAGCGCGTCGTGCCGCCTCGATAGCCCAGCCGCGATTTTTCTCGGGGCGAGAGCGTGAGCATTGAACGCGGTGTTACAACCAGGTGAGGCAGGCGCGCGTCGCAGAGCTATTTTTGGTTTGTATTAGCGTGATGCTGAGCAAGGCCGACGCTTTTACGACACTTGGGCAAAGGTCGCCACCTCGCGGTGTGTTAAGGCATTGACAAAATTCAACTTGAAAACGCGCCGAATGGGACGGACGCGTAAGGCGTTGCAGATGCTAGTCGCGGAGGCCACAGCAATGACGAATTGCTTTAGCTTACCACTCCCGGAGGTCAACACCACCCAGCCGAACCGGGAGAGTGGTAGATATAAAAGGCGCGTTCGTAAAGCCTCCAGAATCTGTGACCGTGGCGCAGTGGATTGCGTGCCCGGCATCTGTTGTTGCGGACCGAGCGGTCGTGGGTTTGATGCGCGTTGACGGTACCTTTTTTTCTTTGCCATCTAATAGTGTATATTTTTTCGACGTCATTTCCGTGACGGAAATACGTCACTGAAGTCTTGGTGGACCCCGGCATAAAACACTTTCGTGTTAAAAAAAAAAGAAATATACTTATTAGAGAGGCCAATGCGCAATCATCGTGGTACTGTTCTGCCAAAATCAAACTGGTCAGGACTAAACCAAGGAATAAAAATGACTACGTATGTATGTAAAGAACAAGCGCAAATAAACATTTTCCTAAATTTGTTAGTTTCAGAGTTTTACGGAAGGAACACAGAACTATAGAAGATCAGGTTCAGGTTCCAAAGCACGGAAGCACCATTTGATGGCAATACAGCGTTCAAAAAAACTATTGATTGCTAAAAAATTGAGGCTTGTAGGACTCGGAAGTCAACGGAAAGACAGTGGGCGGATAGGGTCTATGGTAAGAACCACAAACTGACCATTGCGGATTAACGTGGACTGGTCATCTCTCAAACCAGTATAAGCGCCGAGCAAAATTATATCTATTGTAGCAATTACTTGAGAAACATGAATGACAGGAAATGCGAGGTTAACGTACACCTCGAAAGCTTAGACATGTAATGGAGAAATGGTTAGTTAATAAAAAAATAGAGCTGGGACTGTAATGGAAAGCTGGGAATAATATAAAGCTGGGATTGTAAAATAGATGTCAAAGGTGGAAGGAAAGAAAGGCCATATATATTTACGAGTAGGCCAAGAAATACAGCAGAACGTAATATTTATGTGATAATCCGAAGTGCTACTAGCGTAGCGAGCGGGCAGCCTCAAGGCCCAAACATATCGAAGCAGTGTGTCTTCGTAAGATTGTCCCCTAAGCTTTTATGTCACATGCCGTCATGAACGCCTGGGCGTATTTCTGCTGTCGCAAAGCGTTCTGAACCGTAACAATTAAGTTCCCTCTCCGTTATACCCCCCTATAGCAGCTGCTGAAGGTGGATGTGATCACGCAACAGCTGTGGTGCTTAAACACTAAGCTATCTCCAAAATGACCAACTGGAACGCCAGACTTCGCTGTGACATCTGCAATACTTAATATACAAAAAAATATTTGATATAAGGAATGACATTTCAGAAGGGGAGCAACATTTGCCTACACTAAGAGCCGTAGATGACAAACAGTTTTGTCAACACGCACATATATTTGTAAACTAAGTAAATAGGAGTTACTTACACAGCAGCAGTGGCCTGCACCGTAGGCCAACGTGTACTATTGTACGTAACAATTGCTGCGCTTTTCGTTCCGCTGCAAAATGTCCCATTGGTAGTGAAATCTGCAGCAGGGAACAATTTATGTTTAAAGTAGCGTACCTCGGCTTTTCACTTGCTTTTATGGTATCGAAATTCTAAAAGCTTCGAATATTTTGCAGGACATATTCGGCAAAACATAGACGAGGTACACTTTGACTTTAAGGTAGTCTAATACAGTGTTCTAAAATGCACCTTTTTTACAACATATATAGGTTTCACTTTCTCAAGTTTATTTGCTAATCATATTGATAGAATATTTATTGCAAAAGATCCTATGAGGGGTATGCGAATAGCGAAATTTCATTTCGGATCGAATTCGGATGGAATAGTGCCGAATAGTACCAAATAGCCATATATATATATATATATATATATATATATATATATATATATATATATATATATATATATATATATATGTATGTAACAACAGTGCACTGTTACCTGTTGTGTTGCGCACTTTTTTAGCTATCATTGTATACTTAGAAGCATTACACTGTAATTTTTCTGATATATATATTTCTGCTGTAAGTTCATGGTATATTGTTTTTATCATTCGCTTTTATTGCATAATCAGAAACGTTGTGTTGCCTATTTGCACTTACAACCTTGTTTTTAATGCTTTACCGCTCCCCTCTGTAATGTCTGTTGATCATGAGGACATCTTAATTGAATAAATAAATTGTGACCAAAATATCGATTATTAAACACAAAAGATTTTATTGGAAACTGAAAGAAAGAACAAAGAATTGAAATCTGCTCACGTCCTCGAGCATATAACGCGGTGAGTAACTCCTACCGAAAGACTACAAAATGTAATGTAGAAACAGAAGCTGTTCCACATGACGTGGCTTCAGGCTCTCTCGCCGGGATGTTACAGTGTGTACGGCTCATCTGACAACGATAATGTTGTGCTTCATCGTCATGAGTGCTCCGGGCCCAAAAACATTCGGGGTCCCGTTCACAGCAGCGTTTTAACTGCGCGCCGGAACGATGGGAGTTTCTCAACGAGTGGTGTGGTGCGGCAGTGGTGATTACAGAGCATGACCAAGTTTTCACATGTGAAGCCAATAAGCGAGGGTTTCGCGGCCCAAAGTCGTGAGGTTTTACGGCGCTTGCGGCATATGCGATCCAAATACGCAAGCAGTCCATGCCTTCGTTTCGGAAGCGAAGTTGTGAAGGGCTTAACAGTTTTGTCAGGTGTTTTTTCTTTACATGCGGAAATGACATAATCTCCTTTAGTACAAACATGCGCTCGCCTTTAATCCAGGATATCGGTGAAAGCGTTAACGAAAGGCCTACTGTAACGACGTTTACGTTAGGTTTAGCCACCCCACCCTAACCAAGTTTCACCATTGGCCTTTGTAGCGTTTTAGGTATTTGTCCTGTCGAATTATTCAAAATTTCGAATACTAGCTATTCGAATGCCGTATCGAATATTTCCATTATGTAATATTCGATTGGAATTTAAAATCTGAATATTCGCACACCCAAAAATAAAAAATCGCAGCGAACCTCAAATTAGGGCACAACAGAAACATCCTATTTTTGAGGTGTCGCTCCATGAGAGCATTGTGACGTTGATATTTCTTTTGGATCTTTGTGATGTTCTTTAATGTTTCTAAGGGCAAGACAAAGAGAGAAAGTCGCTGAAAGGCTGATAGTTGGTATGGGTACATTGATATTGCGCTGATAAGGAGAAGTGCTGTCGATTATGACATTTGTTAGAAAGGGCAATTTGATTGTTAATCTATAGAGCTCCAAGCGTAGGCCCAATTCCGAAGACTTTTCTTGAAGGCTGTGAACTTCAAGTCTATGGAGATGCATCCCGCTGTCAGTTACGGGTTAGCGTGCTCTTTTTTTTTGTACTGCGCTTTTTTCTGATAAACGGCTTTATTGTAGGTACATATTTAATTTCTATTTGGCCTCGTCGACAGTTTTAAGAACTGCATTTACTTAGCTGTTGCTATACAAAAAAGGCTCGCAATAGAAACAGCAACAAAAGGGAATTCAAGGTTTTTAGTGTCCATAGAAGAAAATAAAATGTACTCCCGATGGTACCATGGATACACAAAAGGAAGCCCATATATCTGGGCTCGCGTCACATGTTCGCGTGAAATTTATCACCGTTTCTTTGAAATGTTCCTGAAACTTTCAGCAACGTATTTACGGCTGTGTCGGCAGCCAATGCGTGTTCATATTACTGAAAAATATAGCTACAAATTACGCTAAGAAATTGCACGCCAATGCGAACACATGATAAATATTTACTTTAGGAAAAGAGAACCTGCCCCTGAATTTAAACTGAAGTTTATTTCTCTGCCTTTGTCACTTACGAAACGAAAATTTCCACGTGTTTCATTGAAATACTATGAATGGGCTTTACGAGTTTTGGAATTTTGGAACGCTTTACTGCAAGAATCTCTTATTTAGTTTAAATAACTATATACAAGAAGAACTTTCTTTCTTAAGAAAACAGTTCAGCTCATTTTCTCAATATATATCCAAATGAAAGTAGAAATATTTAACTAAAATACAATGTGTCCAAGATACACACCATAGACCTTCCATAATGCAGAATCCGAGTAGTCAGTGTCTTCTTCGGAATCAGCTGTTTTTCCGACATCTATGGTTTTACTAGAAGAAAGTAAAAAAAAAAGAGCGTAAAATGTGCGATTGGTTTTAACAACGCTAACATGTTGTAGTATCGATTAATAAAAAAGTGTGAAATATCTTTAGTTCAGCTACCCGACACAGCACTGCAGTGCATACGGCACACACTTTCCTGTCTCTACTGAAATCCTACGCAAATGACATGCGAACGCTTCTGTTCACTTGCACCCCAGGCGCTAGGATGACCAGTATTTTATCACAAATCTTAAGCTACCTTGATAGGGCATTTCTCGTAGCAGTGCCTGAAAGAGGTCTTATTTATAAGGACGCACTCCAGAACGTCCAGACTAGAAAAATGTTAGGCTATTTCTAAACATGTCTTCATTTTTAGGGCCTTGGCTGAATGAAGGAATACATGTCATATCCATTTCATTATAAAACAACAATACATATTTTTTTGTACAAACCATACATAAGTAGACACGGCCTCTGACATATTTGCGGAAGAATGTTCATAAGGTAAAACAGCTTTATTAAAGCTGATGCTATCCATTTTGCTTGAAAAACCACCACGGGTGACAGAGTAGGTTACCGTAGTGAATTGAACTAATTGAACAATTAACACTTTTCGTAAAGATTCTGGTACTGTGACAGGCGTACGATAAAGAAAGGCATTTGTACTCACTTGGTATAGAGATAAGCGATGGTATTATTCGTCGCGTTTTGAGGCATAAATTCATTCTGCATCCTTTTTATTGTTTCCGTAGCATTTAATTTTTCCATGCCTGATAATACGAAGATATCATTTTGCTGAGCAAGAAATAGAGGGGAATCAGATAAGATTCACGTCAGCAGCGTTCGCACCCGCAGAGAAAAACACGTTCCTATGTATTTTTTCAAGACGGTTTAATGTTTGAATCAAATGAAGCTTTGCCCAGTCCACGTAACAATGTCTATCAGTCGAGAGGTTACACAATCAATACGCCTGAAATCTGCACAGGAAACGTAGCATGCAGTTTTGGTGCGGCAGAATAGAATTGCTTGCTATTCAGTTACATATGAGTTAACAAAAACTCCTTTCTGGTTCCCAACATATACGTTATAATACACGAGAGTCATTCGTCGGACTAATATTTTCTTGGAATTTGTATATTTCCACGCACTCACCTTTGTAACGTTAGTGACATTAAACTTCACCATAACAGATTGTCTATTAAAATGTCGTTGAACCTAGAGCGAAAAGCGACAAGTCTCGTTAGTAATACACGTAACCCCGTTGTTGGTATTCCTTTGCGCAGTATCGTTATAAAAGCAAACGTCTTCTATTTATTCTAACCATAGTATCGTGATGTTTTATTGTCCTGCTATCTTAATATGAAATACTATGACTACAGCACATAAAATAGCGCTTTATTCGCCTTGCTGCTTGCACAGCAAGATAAGCAAGAAACAAAGTACAAATGGACAGCATACATGAACTACCTAAAGCCCGACCAACGCACATACAAACTAGCAGCGCAGAAATAAGTGGCATAAATCACATGTGCAGCGAAATATCAGAGAAAGTTATGCACGCTCCTTCAAAGAGCCGTAGCAATTAATTACAATGCAGTGTCAGCGCCAATGAGACATCGGGTGCTGTAGTTATTGTTGTGCTGAGGTATTCTGTAGAAACGAGAAAGAATCAGTTGGAACTCGTAAATATTAGACATACTGTTTAACACGACTATAATTAAATACTAAAGGGCCTCGGCTTTAAACGGTCACGTGAAACCATTAGCCGCGAATCCAGACAACAAATGTTCTCTTCGCCGAGAAAACAGAGCATGACAACGGAACATCGTGATTATGGGACCATATCTGTCGTTCCAGGAAAAGAAAATCTGGAGATGGATCTTAGCCGTCTGCCGGTCTCAAACCATCCCCACTGTTTTATTGATAATTTCGATGAGTACATAGGTATTGCGTCTTGCTTGGAAAACCAGTGATTTATATCTTACCAGCTCTTTTGTCCTAACCTGTCTTTGGCTGCAATCTAAAAGGTGCCGCTGAAGAAGTGCAATCATACAAGACAAAGTCTGAGCTCTTAGGCTTACTGTCACCGTGAAGGGGCGTAGCACTATATATCAGGCATTTTACAAACTGTGCCAAGCCAACAACAGTGGGAGCTTCCCTCTTTAGGCATTTTCAATTGCGGAAATGCTTACTGAATGCACTGAGAGATTGCAGAGCAATGATGACCAATCCCGCACTTGCTCTGCATTTCTTAAAAGCGTCACAGCAAGGTGACATGTACACCGTAATTTCAAGCATACAATGAAAACATCTGCAGTGTATTAAGTTAACGGGAAAAATGACTTTGGCTGATTGTTGGACTTCACCTCTCGTATGTGTTTTACAGCCTGAGATATTATGCAATACCTGAGATTTCCATCTTTCTGGTTTTTTGGTAACGACTTTAAGGTAAATATTTGCCTACGATAACTTGTTTTACTTTTACTTGTACTGTACCCGCGCATTAATGACTATCAGGATCGCTGTAACGCCAAAGTATTGAAATCTTAAGTAATTCGAATTCGCGGAGGATCAGGGCCTTTTGGAATTTGCCCATTGCACTTGACTGTCGTTCCATTCAGCAAATCCCGCCAAAGCGCCTTATTTCACAACAGATGTGGAGTGCTTATGAGGGATTTGGTAGCACACACACAAAAAAGAGAATACCCCATTTTCGCTCCTTAAAACTGGACACACCATTAGCTTTTAGCTATTGGTCGCACATTATCGGGCATCGCCAGCCCGTTTTTTTCACCTAACGTGAGAAAAACGTAAAAGCTCATCACGTAATAGCTCACAAATAGGTGCATCAAACACCATTTACCACTGTGGTGTATCAGCTAAAGAGCGCACAATGCGGAAATTTTTTGGATCCACTTCGAAAGAAGTAGAATATAGAGCCCTGTAATAGTCCAGGCGTTGGCTCGTCGTAGCGGCCGGTGAAAAAAGATCGATTCACGCAAAATAAATGTGGTTAGTATAGAACTATCAAAGTTTTTAAAGCAGACCTGTTTAAGCCGTTCGTAAGAACTTTGGTTGGTTGGTTGAAAAACTTTTTTGGGTCGTAAGAACTTTGGTGTCCGCCGAAAACCAAAGGTGGGTATGCGCCACAGGAATCGGGCAAGCCCCACTACCGAGTAGAACAGGTGAAACACCGCTCGGCGAAGGGGACCACATGAAAAATATGAAATAGTGAGAGAAAGAAAGCAATAGAAAGAAAGCGACAGAGAAAAATAGACACAAACAAAGGACATAAAGACATGGAAAGACAGAGAGACAGAGAAAGACATATAAAGACATAAAAAGAAAGAAACACACACTAAAAAGATATGGAAAATCAGAGAGCAAGGCGCGAAGAGAAATAAAGAGTAACAAGGAAAGAAAGAGGAAGAAGCAGAGAGAGAGAAAGAGATAGAGAGAAACAAGCACGAAAAAAAATAGAAAAGAACAGAGGAAGACATGAAGCGAAAGGAAGGAAATAAAGAGAAACAAGGAAAGAGAGAGAAGGATGCAGATAGAAAGAGAAAAAGGGAAGGAAGAGAGATAAAACGAGAAAGAGAAATAAATAGAGAAAGAAAGATATAGAACGGAAGAATTAGAAAGCAACAGGCACGAAAAACAGATACGAGAAACAGAGAGAAACGGAAAGGAAGAGATGAAGGAAAGAAAAAAAATAGAGAAACAAGAAAGGTCATCAAGCTCCGCCCTTCCTTCAGGCTTGGTACCACTAGTATGGTGCTGCCATAACTTTTTTTTTTTGCTTTGAGAAAACTTAGCTGAAAATGTGCCATTTTTAATTACCATCCCGTTGCAAGCCTCTATTTCTGTTGTAAACAACGAACAGTAGGTATTTTTTTGTTCGGATTCCTGGGATTGGGGTCCCCTTCTCCTTCCCCGTCAAAATATGACTTCGCTCTGCCCTGTTCATTTTCTTTTCTAAATGGTATTGCCTGCTATATTATTATGGTGCGGGCTGAGGCTTTATTCTTTTCATATGTCACAATAAAAAATGTTGCGAACAACTGCAAGATTAAAAAGAGGAAGCAGACCAGTCTCGTACGAACACAGAACCTTAATATCAGCCGTTCTACCTTCACTCCGTTAGCTCAGCCCAACTTGCTCACGCCATTTCACGCATGTCAGCCGGGTAGACGAATAAATCGTATGAAAATATGCAATGCTATCCATTCGCAAGCCAAGAAAAACAGCCAAGAGGATCGTTTCATTATGCCTCTATCTACGGCTGTCCGTCATGCTCTGGTGGTGGCATATATTCTGCGACAGGCACGTAGAAAAAAAAAAGAATAGTACGGAACGGCTCTCACGTTATCGCAGCCCAAGTGCGATTGGATGTACGATGAACGTGTGTTCCTGTTTCTCGCTCATATGCATTACAAATCATTTTAATTGTTCTTTATGTATTCATGTTCTCGTTAGCATAATAGTAATGCTATGAAGACGTACCCTTTGAAAGAGCTTATTGAAAAATGTCCACGCTGGGTCATCGCTCGTCTTTGCGTCACCATTGTTACTTCGTGCTCCTATGCGCTTGTTGTATTCATTAGGGAAAGGCCCCTCATAGAAGACAAGCACTTGCGCCACAACACGTTTACCGATCTTTCGATTTCCTGGAACATTTTATATGATAATGAGTCAGCAGTTTTGTTCTGTGCCACTTTGATTTCATGAAAACATATTCCTAACACATCAACGCAACAGGAAGATATGCAAGCCACGGCGGTCCGGGACCCAACATTCATACCACACAGCACTTTATGGGTGCTTCAAGTGACAATAAATATTTTAACGCGATAGTTTTAAGGAGCTCGTTACGCGAAAATTACGGCGCCGGTGTCGGCGTCGTTGGTTGTGAACGCAAAATAAGCGTTGTCCGTGACCGTAAAAATTGAAAAAGATGTCAATAAAATAAATAGTGAAAATCCTCGGTTCGAGTGAGAATCGAACCCAGGCCGTCTGCGTGGAAAGCAGGTGTTGTGCCACAGAACGACGCCACTTTTTTATGGTATTTATGAAAATGCATATTAAAATGCACATTAGAAAAGTGCCCAAGTAGAATGACACGGAAGTACAGTGACATGTTGAAAATAAGTGCTCTAGCGTTACTAAGAAAACACTAGAGGGCAATAAAGTGCAGTAGAACAGTGAAAGTTCTTCATATCGGGTTACAAAGAAAAGGTGGCGAGGCCGAGCACCTCACAAAGATGGGGTAACAATCCGCTCTAATGTCTAGTGCGTCATAAATGTACTTTAGGTGAATCGTCATTCGAATAAAATCGTCATGAAAAATTTCCACAGCGCGAAAAAAACACGATCGGACAAACGGGAGGCGACACGGACTAGTGCTGATCTGATGTGCTGGTGCGTGTCGCCTCCCTTTTTTTCGTTCCGCTGTTGAACCTTTTATTGACGATGAATTACGAACTCGCCCAAACCCTCACTTTAATCGAGTAAAATGTGTGCTCTAAGAAATTGTGGGTTCTGCGTTGCGGTCTTCCATAAGCTGTGCGTACTCATGAGAAAAAACATATCGTACGGCGCTTCATCAGGAGATGTTGGCAAAAGATACATACAGTGTGAGAATTATTCACAAACCGATTCTTCAGAGTTCGCTGAAGGACGTCCCAGAATAGTATAGCTTACTTGCAGCTAACAAAGTAATGTTGTTTTGTCTTCGGCACATCACATAGATGGCGGTTAACAGAAGAAACGAAAATACCTTTGCATTTGAACAATTTTTTTACAGGCAGCGTTTCAGTATGGAAGTTCATGTTGTTGAATTTAGAGAGATGTACATTTTGGGCACTCGTTTCAGCACTTCTTAGCCAGGAAGATCAGTGTACAATGAATGGTACAACGGATGGAGAAAAGCATGGATAGTAAACCTTTATATAGTATTTTAAGCAATACTGTGTACAAGAATTTCTGGCGAAGCGAGGTTTATAGAACTGAACTGCGGAGTAAACTTCCCGCATAAACCCCCGCAAACACGGGCGCTCGGAGAAGTTTCAAGAAACAGTTGAGTCAGGCCAGCAATCAACAAATGTAACCTGGAAGAATGAACGAATTGCGGGATGGGAATTGTCACCAAAAAAAAGAAACAAGAAACTGTTTGCCATAGATATAGATGCCTAAAACTGCTACGGAAAAAATAACAATATATGAATGTAATGTAGTTGGAGGAGTGTTCTTAACGCAGGTAATAATGAGTGGCATCAGCGCAGAAGCACGCCAGGCGTCAGAACCTCTGAAGTTCGCAACGAGTTCTTGTTTTAAAGGTCCGCCCATTACAAATCGCTCAGACATATTTATTCATCATCAGCAAAAGCATCAACAAAGTGTGCAGCTGCGTAGGTTCGCCTGTTGTCTTATGGACGGGTAGTGTGCCCTTGCTGACTCGCAAATGAAATAATTATGGCGTAGTGGGCACTAAGCACCAGCACTTGCAGTAGGCACTCTTGTATAGCTTGAAACGGCCCATGTTACGCCCACAAAGATTCGTATCCTGACGATACGGTTGAGGAATCTAACGAGAACCGAAGCCAGGCAAGTAATTTAGAAGGCCATGCGCATGGTGACCGATTACGCTATCGAATTGGACTCTTAGGCGAAGCTCAAGCGTCCTCCAAGTTTTTGTTGAATTTCGCACTTCTCTCATGTTTTATAAAATCGGTAAAATCAACGCACCACTCGTCTCAATAAACTTTCAAAAAGGCACTAAAATGAACATTCTCCTTGAGAAATATCAACATTTCATATTTTATATTAACATAAATGTATGTCGTCTCTGACGAGTGCTGTTTTCGTTATTTTGAATTCATTTCGTATGTTCTCACCTTTGCAATGAATTTTAAAGTACCGACGTTTTTGAAATTAAAGAGAAATATGTAGCATACGTGCTACCTATGGAAGGGCAAAGGGCAAATTTGCGTTGCTGAAAAAGCTTAGTAAGTTGCTGCACCGAAGTTGGGCATGCTGAAACTCCTGTGTACTTGTATTTCTTTACATCTAAAGATAAAAGAATATACATCGCTGATATCTAAAATATAATGGTGGTATTCTGCAGCGCGTAAAAAAAAGATTACAATATACCGACGCGGAATACTAGGGAATTGAACATTCATACGAGTCGTATGCGTTTTCTGCCGTCTGCTGGAAAGTCATCTTTTATTAATTGTTATGGAACCTCTCGCAGTGTCGGGGTTTTCTATGCACCTTCCAAGCGCAAATCCAAGAAACAACCCTATGTTCCTATTGCTTAAATAACTCCTAATCCAGCTCCCAGTAACCCGAAGGTCATGGAAAAAGAGGGGTGTCATATTTTAAACATGCCTCTGCTTCGCAGCATTACGTGCAACACGCTCAAGCCCGATGGCATAGCCCATGATGCTATTGTAATTATTACAGTTTTTCTTTTCTTCTTATAAGCAATTAGCGCAGGCAGGTTAGTTACACTAGGGCTAAATTCGCCAACAGCATTGTTTGTGCTATGTGCTACACTGTTCCAGATTTCCGCACTAACACCTGCTTTGTTAACGGGCGTCATGGCGTTTAGCGCGAATTTTAAGTTCACAATAATCCGTGAATGTCTGTGGCCAGAAGAGAACTTGAAAGACTGGTTCAAGGGGTAACTTTGAGCGTCTGCAAAATCGCCCGTAATGTGGCTTTCTAGAAAAATCGCCCGTAATGTGATTTTCTAGAACATCAACCTGCCAACGCATATTGGAGTTATTTGGCTGACTGCAGGTTTCCTGCGTACGCAGGAAATTTGTGTACGCAGAAAAACTGCGTACACAGTAAACTGAGCGTACTTTGGGGCCCTGAAGTATGCGCACTCTTTTGTGCTGAAGCGGTTTTTCCCCACTGATTTAGCAGAGCATTTCATCACGTGACAAAAGCTTACTTATAGCACATAAGCAATGCAATAATTGTCTCCCCGGTTATCCTATGCTTTACAATTTCGGCATCGAAATGCATAGATTAAGTTCGATGCCCATTCAACCCACATTACAGAATATATCAAACGCCTCTAACTAAACGCACTAAATTCATGCTTTGCAACGTTTTTTTTTTCCTGATAGCGATTACCGCCCTACGAGGCAAATCAGCAAGGCGCAGAAGCTCTCCCCTCACGACTTACGTCATGCATGCTGCCACGTAGTTCACCATCTGAGAAATATGCGCACTCTGCATTCAATCTCCTTCAATGTCAGCGACATTGACTATTGTATAACCTCCAATACCGTACTACTTTCGTTGGCGCTATCATTGACAGGGACCTTTGTTGGAGCCCGCACGTGGCCTACCTGAAGCAGCGCCTGACAGCAATTTCCCAGTTGTTCAAGTTCTTGGCAGGAAGGACGTGGGGAATGTCAGTAGACGCAATGCTGGAACTCTACCTAGCGCTCTTTCTCAGTTTTCTTAGATATAGCCTGCCCGTGCTGAGCAATACTTGCATGGCTAATATTCGTGTTCTGCAGGCTGTACACGTTCAAGAACTCAGAGCGTGCCTCGGTTCGCCCAGATGTACGTCAACAGAGGCAACTATTGCAATTGCTCGTGACCATCCAATGCAGACCCACATTACGGTGGAAGTTCTGAGAACGCACGTGCACGTGCTCCCTGTCATCACCTTGCAACACTGCTTTTAGACAGGCGCCAAGCATCATTCTCTAAAACTATCGACAGGTACAACGACAAACTCCCTCGGGCTCCACCAGTGCATCTAAGCCACCGATGCCCCCTTGGTGTTTTATTCGACCCACAGCGCATCTCAGTGTACAAGGATCCGGGAAAAATATCAGCTGTCGTCACCTGCGCTGAAACAGCTGTCTCTGCTTCTTTTGCACGAGAGGTATGTGGACTGTGTACATATATATACAGATGGTTCCACAAACATCCAGTGTTTGTCCGGTGCGGTGGTTGTCCCAGCAAAAGCTTTACAATCAGCTTTAGGACTGACCACTCCAGAACGTCGACAGCTGGGTAACTAGCTGCTCCGCACTCTGCATTTTGTTTGGTCAATCGGGAACCACCTCAACAATGGTTGATCTTCAGCCACTCAAAAGTAGCCCTACAAGCTGTGCTATCTGCTCTGCATCGCGGGCCATACGAACAGCTCGTATTCGCAATTCGATTCCTTCTCGATACTTCACATGGGAAAGGGCACCACGTTACGTTTTAGCGGGTGCCAACTTCCAAGTTTCTGCGGCGTCATAGCAAACGAACACGCCCATAATGCCGCTCGGGCAGCTCTTGAAAGCCCGCAGGAAGATACCATACCACTTTCAAGGTCTGACACTACCAGCAGTCTTCGAGGGCTTGCACAGGAAACCACGCCCGCTCTATGGTGCCCACCAAGCAACGAAACCAACCGGACCAATCGTCAACGCCACCTGTCATCTCTGATGCATCTCTACACCAACTGGACTCCGCTGAAGAGAGGCCACACTGCTTTATCACTTATGGCTAGAGGTGCCATTTACGAAATCCTATTCTTTTCGCACTAGAATGGCCGACAACGCTCTTTGCGATGCTTGTCGTTGCGAGGAGACGCTACACCACATCCCCTGTGACTGTTCGGTATATAATGTGCAGAGACAGTCACTGGCGTTCGTTCTAGCACACCTTGACAGTAGGCAAATGTCTGTTGAAACTCTTCTTGCATGTCGTCAACAGATGACATCGCAGCTGAGGGTGACGAAGGCACTTCTAAGGTTTTTAAGAGAAATAGTCTTGGACATGCGGCTGTGACAGTAATCTCGCCTACCACGCAAGAGTGTCCGACTGTGACTTACTCTCTTTGTGCTGTGTCAAGTGCTATCTTTCGCTATCTCTGTTTCCTCTCCATTTTTAAACCTTCTCCACACTGTTCCCATGCGTAGGGTAGCAAAACGGTTTCCTAAACTGGTTAACCTCCATGCCTTTGCTTCTCTACTATTTCTTCTCTTCGCTTCGGTAAGTAGCCAATAGAAATGAGCGAAGATGACAAATAGTGGAAACAGTAGTGTAAGACCACTTTAGTAATCGAAACATCCAATGAAGGCTTCATGTGCGCGCTACACGCAGGACATTTAAGAAGGGTTTATCAATAATTTCATTGTGCTTTTCTGTCAAAATCAAAGCCCAATACCCGGAAAACATTTAGAGGCAGCAGATATAAGGCTGCTGTAGTGAATTCTTCAGGCATGCATACACTTGTGTGAGAGCTATCCGAGCAAGACGTCATCTGCAGGAACACGGGGTAGGTTCGCATTAAAGCAGTGTTTTGCTGATAATTCTTTCGCATTCACGTTACACTGCAATTCATTGCAACTCAACACATTTTTCTGCAATAAGAAATAAAGTTACATACTTCTCTTAGCAGTCGTACCAACAATAAACCACTGGATGCAAAGAAGCAAGAAGAGGAGAAGACGCGGACGCATCCTAGAGGCAAGTCGCAGACGTCGTGGCCGCTGACCCCTCCATAGAAATAAATGTTTCCGAAAGGATTATTGCACTTCATGGCATGTATTCAGCTGTCCGCCGTCTACGTAGCACAAGTCCACTCAGAAGCTGCAACGTGTGAGCCACGAAAAGAAACAGCGTAGCGGCTGACGTCAACCTTGATAAACATGGCGTTTACGACGTCAAAAAGGAGCTGCATGTGTGCACTGATTCTATTAACTTCTAAAGAACGCGGAGAACTCAAAGTGCATCAACTGTCCATGAATGTTCCACGGATATTTGTGCGACAAATATGGATGCCAAGTGGTCATCATGATCAATATATTTTTGTCCCAAGCAGGGGAATGCCTCTCCCACTGATACCGAATTTACCGTCTCGTCAGCCACGTGACATCACTTTCGTGCCTGCAAACATAACTTCACCACATCTAGCTTCCTGCCCGCCTCGGTAGCACTCCCCACCCCTTAAGATCCATTCCATCGCTCAAACTAGCCATCGGGTCTCTCTACGGCGCATTATACGCATTACAATTACATTATGTGAGTGGTAAGATGTTGTGGATACATCTAAAAAGTCGCGATTAAACGAACCACATATCTGTCGTATTTTAACAGTTACAGCTATTTTTGGCTACTAGGTCACGCATCTCCCGCGCAATTATTAGAATGAATAATATTTGCCCGATTTTAAAGGAATCGAATGCGCATTTACGAAAATAAATTTTCTACAGTTTGCTGCAGCTTCCATTGTGTACACTCGCGGCTTCTCATACATGGACGATTTTAAATGCTGATTTCATTCAACCACCAGTTCTTTTGCGCAGCGAATCACGTTTTCGGCTAGCGTAGGCTACGGAGCATTTATCTACTGCTTTGTTGTACAGCAAACAACGCACTGTCAGGCAATGTGAAAGCTATGCACCAGAGCACGCCAGTCTCGCATCGAAGATGCTGGCAAGCCGAACGGACACTCTCGCACTTAGAGGATATTATGCTGGGCTACAAAGGGGCGCATGTGTTGCGCCAAGCAAACATTGCAAGCTGGAGCTTAGAGACACTAAAGTGCAAAAAAGTACGCGTTCACCGGGCTTCATCGTATAAGAGCTGGTCTGGGTACAACTGCGTCGTCGTTGGATGCCAAAACAAGCAGTGCAGCGCGAGGATATTACTCAGCGCTGTCTGCGACGATCACAACGTTCCGCGGGAATCGTGCCGGTGCGGTGTTTTCAGCTTCGCCGCCAGTGTATAATTGTAATTCAGACAGAAAAACTACGAGCCGAGTGAAAATGGGTGATGTAAGTACACAAACTGCGTGAATTTTAACCGGATACCCCCCAACTGCATTTTACAAACCTAATTTCTCCATGATCAACACTTCTTGCGCGAAATTTCTTAGACAACGGACGGGCGCCCGTCCGTGTCTGTTTCGTCCATTGTCTAAGAAATTTTGCGCAAGAAGTGTTGATCATAGAGTACCAACTAGCTCGAACCCACGCCTTGTTAAGCTAATTTCTTCGACAAGCAGCTCGATTGCAGGCAGACGCAAGCTTTGTGTGGGGGTGCACTTAGTTCCCTCTGTCTTTGAGTGTCTCCTTTGAAGAAAGTTCAGTGCGAGGTTTTGCTTCCAAGCGCAAGCAAGAAGCCTGTTTTTCCACTTTTAACGCAGCTATCAGCTTTAGTGCTTTTGATGGCATTCGCGCCTTAAAGATTACAAGCTTTCGTCTTCAAGAGGTAGTAAATGGTATGGCATTCCCGAACAGCTGGCCAGAACATCGTGCTTTCGTTCCAGTGCTTGATGTCCCCGAATTTATTTGCACACAAGGCATCTACACAGAATACATAGCACTGGCACGTAAGTAAACAGCACTCACGTCAATGTCTTTAACGTCGGAAACGAAGTCGTAGCGCTAGCTCAAAGAGGTAAATGTTAAGCTTATGGTTTCACAGCACACCATTCAAGAGAGATAGCGGGATTTCGCCCATTTCGACATTGGCTTACCTAAGAGCAGCACAGTTTAGCTTGTGGCCGGGCTCGAACACGTGATCTTCGTGTCAGCCGCCGAGCACCTTCCGTTTTGTTGTGATGACAACAATGGAGCTGCCGATCCACTATAATCACGATAGTATAGAGAGCTTGAAAGCCAAATAAACGCCATTTGTGGTTTGCGTCACTGTAGGCAGCCACTAGTTAGAATGGTATGTTGTAGTGATCGGTACATGGCCCTTGAAAATTTGGTTGATTGATGACCGATGAGAATTTGATGTGGTTAAGCTATGGCCGTGAAAGTAGGCAAAATTTTTAAGCGTGGTTCCCACATAATTCCTGCCTGTCCGACTCTGCTTCGAGTTGTAAGCGACCTGATTAGTTTCACGACAGGGTGACACCGTCAAATATTGTTGGGTGATATAAAGTACTGTGCCGTGAATTGAACAAGTACAGTAATACATATGGCCGGATATACCAGCAGTATATATGTCCGGCGGGTTATTTCTTGCCTAGTAATAGCCGAAAACATGACTCAGTTATCACTCCATTCACTGAAGGCATTATATGCAATCGTACTATATATCGAAAGTATATGTTGCAGTACGTAGACACAGGAGTGTAGCGTCGGTGTAGATGGAGTAGAGGAACATTTTCTCTGTTCGCTGTGAAGATCTAGCAAGATTTATTTTAGGTACGACAAACAATATAGGACACTGCGGGTATAGTTAGGTGAAATATATTTCTACATTTTTTTGTACGAGCTGTAAGAGCTGTACATATGCTTCCGAGTCAGGTAATAAAGTAAGTCCACTGGCGGTAATACATGCTCTGTAAAACCCATTTCACGATCAACGCGATCGTTAAGGGGAGTACAATAAGAACACTCTTGCGTCCCTTCGTGATGTTACCACAGATACGCGAAGTTGCTGTCTCACTATAGTAACAACAAAACGGAATAATACCGTGACGCACTATATTTTATTTTAACGAATCCACCCCATCTGGAAGTTGACCGTGTCTTTAATACCCCTGATAGGAACATGTGGCAATGACTCTCCATCAAGGGTCCGTCCTTTATGACGCGGTGTCCAATCTGAGGAGGCGGCCATCGTTTGAATGCATTTAAAGAAGCAGTTACATTACTTTATTTCAGTAAACTGATATTAGTAATTTGACAAAGAATGGGTGCACCCGCATGCGCTGTGCATAATTTATACTTTTAGCTCAGGCGGAATAAGATATACCGAATGCACGGTGTGGCCGAGTGACCCAGCAGTCTTCTAAGACGTAGAGTAAGAGGTATAAGTTGTTTATACAGCCACATACTCTACTCGCATGTTGTCCGCTCTGCAAAACGGAATCTAACACACGCCTAGTGGCTTCTAGAAGTAGACATCTTAGTTTGCTTGGTTAAAGGCTTTAAGTGCGAAGCAACGTTTTGAGGGAATGTTCAATGTATAAAAACGTCATAGTTACCGATTGCTTGCGCCTTGAAGCTAGGGAATTTGCGAGTAAACTGGGCGCATTTGTTTAGGAGGTTAGAACATCCATTTGTGGCTCTACTTAATATGCGGCGCATTAATATGACCTTGCATCTCAAAATAGTCATCTTCGCTACCATTAGTACCTATTGTGGAGCCGCAGCTCCTGAGGCGCATTTTGCGTTTTTCCGCGAGCTTGCAAGTTATGAATGAGCTATTGGTTTAGCCAGTAAAGCCATGAGCTGGTCGAATATTTCGAAAACATACGTGCCATTATGATGACATACGCAGTGAAGTCCTACCAGTGAAACTTCAGCGAAATGAATTAACCCATCCTCACCCATCGTCACTCATGTGGACGCCGCCGACGCGGAGGCCGGGTCAATGTTCGCGTTTGGTGAGGCATCTAAGGCTTTCGCCTAAAAGCAGCTACTACTACTACAACTATAATTTCTTCTATTACACCGAAGAATCTTACTCATCCAAGATACTGACTTAATACTTTCTCTTTTATTGAAGCGCAGTGCTTATTCCTCAAACACGGGCGCATTTCTCAAACATTGCAGGGGGGTACCTTGTTATACCATTCCGATGATTATTGCGATGTGCTGAGCGGTTTCCTAACTTGTTGAACCGGGGGCATGCCTTTAGCTACTAATTGTGAATATTCACGCCAATGTCTTGCGCCCCAGATAGCCATCTCATGCTGATTTTGTTCAAACATTTACGTGGCGCCTTTTTCACACATTTTGACGCGTGCCAGAGCATTTTAGTTGCAACCTTCTACGCGGGTTAATATCCTTCTACGTTAAGCTTATACAGGGACAAGGTAGGAGAGGGCAGCATGAATGTGCATAAATGTTACTAGAGTAGTAGGAATGAAGTATTCGTAAAGAGTGGTCTTTAGGAGCATAAGCGTACGACTGTGTGTTTTGGTAAATACTTTTTTATGATGCTATACCATTTCTTATACCATTTACGTATTTTTTTATTATGTTTCTTTAATAAAACGTAAGACAATATGAAGGATCATACCTGATTAAATAATGTGTTAAAGTATCGTGATATAAATTCGCTTGTCCTGTTTTCAAAAGTTTCATTCTTGTGTTCATGCTTGATGCATTCATTTGCGTAAGACGTCTCATAGAAGATGAGTGCATCGACGGTCACACCTGCGCCAATGGTTCCCTGCATTTCACTTGTTCCTGGAACAGAGAATTGATCTTTCGATTGATGAATTCTGCTCCATCGTAAAGATATGACTAAACTAATAATTCCGCACGAATTAGTGTAATATGCAGCCAACACAGGGCAGACACATGGGGCAGACACATACAGATTACATTGTAAGGATATCATAATGGCCTTTAGAATAGATGCTTCAGCTGCCGGGAAAAACTGGAGATCTTTGGGAGAATGAAAAAAAAAAAAGGTACTGCCAGTTCTACACCGTGAAAACCGTCGAACAGCGAAATAGTTTTCTCTTTCACGCGGACGTTCGCAGTTTCTTTTTATTGCTCGGTTTTCTATAAGCTTCTTCTTGGTTGTTTCTTTTGTTTGTGCTAAGTTAGGCATGCGGTTGCAGGTCGACAGTTGACTGACAAGGATTTGGCAGTACCTTAAATGGGGATCCCCCAGTACCAACTACGTAAATGAGGCACTGCGAAGTGTGCGGCAGAACCTTATATTATGTCGGGTTTTACATCACAGAACTATGATATGATCATGAGGGACTCCATAGTGAAGGGTTCCAGAAATTTCGACCACCTGGTGTTCTTTAGCGGGTACTGACATCTCCTCTACCTTTTCGCCTCCATCGAAATCTGACCGCCACGACTGGAATCAGGCCCGCGACTTTAAGGTCAGCAGCCGAGCACCGTAACCACTGTACTACCGATGCGGATGTGACTTCAAATTTATGGGGCGGACCAGACAGTGTTGGGCAAGCAAGACAACAGACGTCCAGCGGTGTGCTCGCTGCGTTGGTTTGCCCATTCGCACATCTGAAGACCCGGCGTTAAGTTTTTGCCCGATGTGTGGTTTGTATGTAGTGAAGTGTTGTAGCCGTAGCATTACGGTACTTCCTTCGGGGGTGGGAGGCATGGGCTTTTTGTGGTGAAATTATTCGCAGAACGTTCTTGTGAAACAGTCGAGAAAGAACCGGTACGTGCCCTAATCAAAAGCATTCAGCGGCTGCAGCATCACGTTCCAACAGACGAGGCAGAAATCTAAGCGTATGGTATGCCATGTAGGCGAGAGGTTAATCATAAGTTATTTCTCGTCGCTAGATTTCCCGATAATGTCATCGACTAGGTGTGATGTGCGCGCATATGTATATATATATATATATATATATATATATATGTATATATATATATATATATATATATATATATATATATATATATATATATATATATATATATATATATATATATAGAGAGAGAGAGAGAGAGAGAGAGAGAGAGAGAGAGTACGCTGCCCTGCGCAATCTTAAGAACTGATTTAGTAGCTATTCGATACAATGCTAACCGCGTATTTCTCCTAACTCTACGTTGAAAGGGAGGACAGCGTATACGCGGTGATGTGCGCAGAGTAGCGCGCGCATTGCACACAATGCATGTATACAATGTAGTCCGATAACAACCAAAATATTGAACTTCAGTGTAAAAATGGCAGAGCCTTGAAAAACACGATGTGATACCTTCGGTGCCTGTTATGTGGCAATAAAATTTTCCGATTTGTCAATATTGCTATAAGTGTAATTCCCAGTACATTGATTAAATATAAGACTTCGAGGGGGAGGGGTGGAGCATAAGCTTGTTGCTCGCTGGAACTCCGGTCACCGTGTGGTACAGCATGTGATTCTCTGAGGAATGGAGTCGTTCGCATAACGTCTTCTGTTTAGCGCAGGTGAATTGGCTACAGCAATATCGTCCTCTGTCAGAGCTACCCCGGCAAGATATTTTCAGCAGTCCCCAGCAATAAACCGCGGAACCCAGAATGGCTGGCACACAATTTTCATTTTTGATCATCCTCTCGCGCTATCTTTCAAGAGCTTGTTCATTATTCCTACATATTCTACATACAAAGACTTGAATAAGCAAGAAAATAACATACGTGGTTCTGCCGTTGCACTAAGCAGAAAGCACCGGGTGCATACGAAGCAATAAAGGAGAAAGTACGGACGCATCGTATGGGGAAGTCACGCACGTTATGGCTCCTAGCTCCTCCGTACGAGTGAGTGCTTCTTTTAAGGGTTTCTGTAGTACACTAATCTTTCTGTCTTCATTGTAAAAATTTATTCATAGGCTGCAAAGTGAGATCTACGAAATAAATTGCTTACTGACGTCAACATAAAGAAAACCGCTTTTTGCATTGCTAGTGAAGACTCAAAAAAGGTACAGCGGCCTTTAGAACTTCAAGGAGACGCTAACAATACTGAGTGCACCAGCTCTTCCTGTATGGTGTAAGTCTTTCTGTGCTCTGGAGAGAGAAGACGTCCACGTGTTCTCAAAGGCGTGAAGTCAACAGCAAGGTTATTGACTCGCTGGTTAAAATCAAGATGAAGGAAAGATAGTCCTGCATATATAGCAGCCATCCCACTGTGTTAAGGCGTAAGTCCAACGAACTAGTAACATATCACGCAGGGTTAAACATGTATTCATTATCTTGATGTGGTAAAGACAGTGACGATAACTTTGTGATTACTGTGCCATACAGCCAATGGTTCACATACAACATTAAACAAATTCTTGAACAAACGGTAATTTATACACGACTGTTGTTTAGTATTGGATTCAATTTGATTGGTCTGATATCTCAAACCAAGCTCTTCCAGCACAAATTGAGGACGCAGTTCTTGTTTGATTCTGAACTACCCTCAGTGAAGTATCCAACTATAATCATAGGGGTAGCGTCATCATGGCTCATCAAAGCGAAATACATGGTCATGAGCATCTCGATATGAGACTAGGGTATGCCTGGACATACTAGCTAATACGAATCGATGCCAAAAAGTGTAGGTAGAATGCGAATAACTACTGTAGACTTCAATGCTTTAGGGATCGACACGAATCTTCCCTGGATTCGCAATCAGCCCAGTCTTCTATTGGCACCCAATACGCCCTGTGAGGCTGGACTACCCTGCTCTACCTTTGACGTAGAGACGTGAGGACACGAAAAATACATGGAACCCTAGCCGTATAGATATTCGCAATGAAATCACAACTATACTTGCCTCGTGAATGACAACAGTTAGTGTTCGCAAGGACACAGAGCTTCTGCGAAAATATTCGCATTGGCACTGTTTTGGTATTTTACGAGATATTGAAGCCTATTTAGAAAAGCCGGCATTGTGCCGCTTGCTTCAGTGTTATTTGTCTATTTTTCCCGAATCTATCTTTAGAATAATCCTCAAAATTTACAGTTGTGCATGACAACCGACTCATTGCGCAGTGGCCCAATATATATTTGTCATTTCAGGCAATGTCTCTTAAGTAATATTGTGTTATAGCTGTAGGCAGCCCTTAAAATATATTTTAAGTAGAAACGCGGCAGATGCGGCCATTGCGCGACGTGTGCTGGGCATACTCTAGCGGCGCTGGCTGTAAACTGCCTGAGAGCGGGAATGGCCAAAGTGCTTTCGACAGCGCAGCTCTTCTCGTTCCTGCGTTGAGTGGCGTCACCGTCGGTGTCGGTGGCATAACCGGTAGGGAGAACGAGTACGAAAGACACCGAACGCGGTGTCTGTCGATATCACCAGCAACTGGCCTCGAACCTCGCTTTCTTTCTCCGTCACTCGCGCTGGCCCCTCGGTCGGAGCTCGTGCACATGCAGGGCTGACACATTCACTGCGGCTGGATTCGCTTGTCGTAACGGGGTGGCCGGTGTTTCTCTTGGTTCGCAACGCCTGCAATGCACAGAGTGGTGTGCGTAGCACTCGAGTGCTGGCAGTTTCTGTGGTAATATGTGTTGAATGTTACATCGCTACAACTGCGCATAGCCAAAACTTCAAACACAGTTGGCGTTGCCCCAACACGAAGCTGCGCTCAAAATTCGCATTAGACAGTATCATAATCGTCTGTGAAATTTTTTATGGTCTAGTATATATTAAGCATAACAATATTCCTAATAGTGGAAACGGCAGTTTAGGAAATGCTATGGGCTCAGCTTCGGACAATAATTTATTTATTCTCGAACCACTGCTACAGAGGTTAAACACTTCGTCGCAGCGTATTGAGTTTGGCGAACACATTCCCCGGCAAGTGCGCTTTGCATCGAGTGTCACTGTAGTTGGTTCGTGGGCTCTCAGACACAGGCAGAGTCAGGGACAATAAAACATTTATAGACAGCATTTATCAAAAGACAAATACCAGGGGCGTAGCCAGAAATTTTTTTCGGGGGGGGGGGGGGGTCAACCATATTTTATGCATGTTCGTGCGTGTGTTTGTATGTGTGCGCGCATATATACGCAAGCAAAACTGAAAAATTTCGGGGGGGTTTGAACCCCCCCCCAACCCCCCCCTTGGCTACGCCCCTGACAAATACACACACATACACTTGTTGCACACTAGTATACACAATGTCTTTTCCTCTAAGCTTCAGCCCTTACAATCCTCAGTAATGTCGAAAGTTGGGCGAGTTGGTGAAAGTTCATGATTATATATGAAGCAGCGCACGACGACAGGCACAAAAGGAACGAACGGGACACCGCTGCTCCTTACAATCCTGTACGCCTACGCGCGTCCTGCCTAGTACGGAGTCTATTGTTCCGTAGATGCCACTCACGGCACCGACGACCCCGTGGCTGACGCACGCTCTCAGCAGGAGAGGCACGATGAGCCGTCGAAGTGGTAGAACCAGTTCCAGAGCTGCTCGCTCAGGCCAGCACCGCGCCACGATGCACCCGGCGTAACACCGAGTCCACTCAGCAGTCGGTAGTACCGGACCGGAACATACGTGGCACCAGGACCACGTCCTCAGCCTCAGCACCATGGTCCGACTCGGTAGCTGGTTGGTCTCCGACACACCATCTGGCACGCGATCAGTAGCTTGGCCTGGCCCGCTCGAACGTCCACCGCAGTAACACGCTGCGAGGCCTGCTCTGGGACACCCGTTCACTGCAGGAAACGCCAGGCTCGTCCCGCCTGGTCTGATGGCCCCACCTCATGGATCGAACATGCTGCTTCTATCTCGCTGACTACGCATGCTCTGCCCGTCGCCGTTCTGAAGCTCACGCGCTTCGCGTTGGCCTCTCTAATGCGCGCTCCATCGTCTTCTTCCGTTTCATTTTCCTTTGCAGAAAATAGTCTCCTACTACAATCACTAAGCATTCCCGTGTGACAGCGTGCGAATGACACTAGTGGCGAAGTGCACTTCCTAAATTTGCCCGTGTGACAGGGGTATTATTGTTCCCTAGGGGAAGGGAAGCGTTCCTTGACATGTGTGAGTATACAACACACGTTTTGACAATGTTTTAATTTGGCTGTCAGCACACTCGCCGTGCTATTATATTTCCTCTTGGTTTGTGTTGACACGCTCTCTTTACCTTTTCTGAACTTTGGTTGTGCGTATGTAATAGGGACTTTTAGCTTGTACGTATACCTCTTTACGTTACCGTGTTACCGCATATCGGATGGAATCCGCGCATGCGCTAACCTTTGCGGAACGTAAACGATTACGGAACGTAAACTACTCGCTGGATAGGCTTTACGCTGACGGCCCTATCTCGCGAATCCACTTTCGTTCGTGGCTACTTGCGATATCCGCTTTACGGACACTCCAGCCGCCGAGTCAAAATAAGCTGAAGTGCCAGCGCCACTTACGATTACTTTGTTTCAACCGGATTACCGAGGCTAGAGCGACCTAGAATACCAAATCCGCAAACGTGAGAGGCCTAAAGGCCCCGACAGGCTGGATAGGTGGCGACATCTAGCGGGGCCAAGGTGAACCAGACAAGCACAAAATTGTTATTGCAGAAACATCGGGAATTCTACTTCCAATGTAAATGCCTTGTAGCGTCATAATTACGAATGAGTTGCCTTTTTAATCATTTTTCTCTCAAAAACTTTAAGCGAAAAAAAACGTGTCCCTGACTGCGTTTGCACGAAGCTTCACAAGATGTTGACATCATCGTCCGGTGACCCGGTATTGCTACACCCCTTTGCGAATACCAGGATACTGCACACGCTAAAAAACTCTCTTATGATTTTGCCGCAACGGAATTCAATAATGTATAAATTAATGTAGATTCAATGGAGTTATCACCACCATTTAGTGGTTTGCGCAAACGTAAAGGTATACGTTTACGTACGTACGTAAATGTTTACGTATGGCGAGCTAAAACTTTTCTAAAACATGCGTTCCGGTAACACGGTAAACGCAACCGGGTATTTCGATAACATGGTAACGTTAAAAAGTATACGTACAAGCTAAAAGTCCCTGATATTGCTTGCTCCAACAGAATGAGTATGTCATCCTGGCACATATGAAGAAAGGAAAATATTCCTGACGTTTCATACGCAGTGTAAGCATTCACGTCTAGGGTCACTGCATGACGGATATCTGTCAGATATCTAGAGACATCTCAGAGATATTTAGTGATCTGTCAGATTGTTATCAGGTGTTATGATATCTATGGTCAGAGATTGTTATGACAGTTGCGTAGATTCCATTCAAGTGTATGTTCCTTCTTAAGTGTTTCGTCTTCTCACACTGGTAAACCTATTTTACTCTCCTGAAGTGCAGTGTTTGCAAGATATGCAATTTTCGTGTCATCTCGCAACCAGGACACCAGTTCGTGTACTTCTTGATGAGCGAAATGCTTTACATGAGTCACTAGTTGCCTTAGGATTTCAAATGTGTCGCACATGAAAACTATGATCCACGTTGAATATCCTGAATGGGTCTTGATGATGATGAATTAACTTTATTGATTGCCCTGCGAATTGGTGGGATGGGCCTGGATCCCGCCTAGGCTTCGGCCAAGGGTTGCTGGCCCTTGGCGGCTTCCTCGGCTCGCTGGACGGCCCAGAGTTGTTGCTCCAGGTCCGAGCTGAGCAACGCAGACTCCCAGCGCGCGCGGAGGCTGTCGCTGTTTAAGGCTGCATCACAGCTATTGTTTATTATGTCTGGACATCCCCATAGTATGTGCTCTAAGGTGGCTCTAGAGTCGCAATGCCTACACTTGTCTGTCGTGTATAAGTCTGGGTGTATTACATGCATGATAGCTGGACTCGGGTAGGATCGGGTTTGTAACTGCCGCCATTCGACAGACTGTTTCTTGCTTAATTTCGGGTGAGGCGGTGGGAATGTACGCCTCTGCAATCTATGGTGTACTTTGCCAGAATTTTTATACTTTAGTTTCCTGCATGTGCTTGAGCACTAATTAAAAACTGAAATAACTGAAAACACTACAAGTGTGAAAATATTTTGGTTAGAATGAATGATTACTGAGCAGTCCGAGCTACGTAACGCGCAATATGTTTTCGTGATATGTGGAGTATTCTTAAAAAAAACATGGCTGATCCCTCCGTCATAGGAATCGGTATAACACGAAAGTGAACCGTGTCTTCACAGAAGTAGTGCTTATGATATATGAGAGCTTGTACAATGTCTATTCGTGTTTGGCAGCTATAGCACCGTTTGACGTGGATGCACCCATGTTGACAGCATGTCTCTACGCGACGACTAACGCCCGTGATCATGATTAAACCATTGTGGTAGCTGACGGTGCGAACATATATTTGGACACAGCGAATCGTGAATCCCGCGTAAGGATGATATCAACAAGCTCATAATCAACACTGGTACCCGGTATGCGCTTCTCCAAAGCGTCGTCAATTAAGGAGAGAAACGGCACGGTGTGCGCTTTCTAGTAATGGGTAGCCGACGCCTGTGCTCATGCATACATAACACACACTGCACTTCAGCAACGCGGGAGGTAGAGGTTCGTAGCGTGAGCCGCAAACGCGTGCGTCCCGCTGGCATCTGTCTCGCAGGCGCTGCTCTCGCTCCACCAAGGCACGACATTCGCCCGTCGAAATCGCGTCCTTTCTGCAACGCATATTGCAGCAGTTTTGTTAGTCGGTGCTCTCGCAATTGAAGCAGTCGGCGGCAGAGAAATCCCGTTCGTGCACGTGGAAGCTGCACTACTCCGATGAGCCGACGCACGCTAACACGAATCCAAAGGCAAAGAACGTAACTGCGTCAAGGGTGCCTCGGCGACGCCAGCGCGGCCAGTCTACCTCTCTGGTATCGAGACGCTTTAACCATGACCTCCGATATCACGTGCAATCTCGGAGTAAGCGCTAGTAAGTGTCGATCGTGAAGCATTACTTCTTTTCACCTCTCACAGACGGCGGCACCGCCCCGCTCCGCCCGCCGCGAAAGAGAAGGTGTGAAAGATATAAGGCGCGTTCGCGCCTTGCCTAGCATCTCCCGAGTTGGCTTAGTCGGTAGAGCGTCGGGCGCTTGCCGTCGCGGCCGCAACGTCGTGGGTTCGATTCCCAACGGGGTATCTTTTTCTTGGTTTTTTTCTTTCTCACCCGTTGGCGTCCATTTTATCAACGTCACATCCGTGACGGATGTACTTGGTGGACCCCGGCATAAAACACTTTCGTGTTAAAACCAGTTTTCACTACATCAACACTTTATGATATTTTGATCACAGCAGTACAGCTGCGAATGTTGTATTGACGACAGCAAAGCGACCTCGAAAGCCTAAATGACGTCCGTTATTATTTAGGTCACGGTAGGCAGTCAGGTACGTTGTTGTGATAAGTCTCTAACATTTACACGTTCTATATGATAAGTCTGTGACCGCTAATCGCTTGATGTGATTAACCTGTGGGTGTTGGAAATAGTAAATGAGTTTTAAGTGATATTAAAAGATAATCTGTGCCGGCCCAGGTCTGCTTCCCGGTTTGCAGTGGGGCACTGTCGGAGGATACTGTCGGAGGATATAATATAGTGTGTCCTTAGTCGACCACATAGAGTGGATGTCTTGAACTTGCCTCAACCAGTGGGCCGGGTTCGCAAAATTTAGTCCTGTGAGGGCCAGGGGAGTGGCGAAGCTTGGAGCGGGGGGGCGGAGGAGTTTAAACAGAATGAATTATTTTTGTTCTCATAACTCATATATGGTTCATTTGTGAACAGCATTTTTCCTCTGGATTCTAGAAACATATCGATACCAGCCGTTTCTCTCTTCTCGTCGGCTTCTTTCCCTTCGTTCTCCCGAAGGGGGATGGGACGGAAATCCACTATTTCGGAGCAGGAGGCCTTCGGCCACTACAAAATCACTTCTTGGATGGATGAATATAACTTTATTGAACTTCTGCTGTAAGTTTTAACGAGACTCAGGATTAGGTCTCCCACTGAGGAACACCAAGGACTTGCCTCAATACCACCTCACGGGCTTGCTGGACTGCCCACGCAGGGATGCCGAGGCCTCAGCTGCGTAGAACGGCGGCCCACATTGAGGGTGTCCGGAGTAACTGCTATCATTCTGATAATTACATTGGACTCATCACCTCTTGTGCCAAACCCACTCCAAGAGAAACCCGTCCGTACACCTTGTCCGCCTAGTTTCTTTCCAATGCGCACAGCTGTCCATTGCCGGATAAATGCTCATAAACATACTTATTAAGAAATAAAACTGTGGGACAGAAGTCTCGTGCAAGCCGGGCCACATGCAGCCGGCGCACCGCGTGTTTCAGACCCTTGATATACAGCATTACATTTGGCCGCATTTACGAGCACTCTATATCAATGGCGTTTTATTTCTTGCCTGGCCATTGCCCCATAAATCACTCAGTTAACATTACAGTCACACAAAACTTGATATAGAGAAACACTTAAAATCGAAAGTAAATTTTGCATAAACAGGCGCAGGACAGGGGTTGCTGTGTAAATGGAACATAAGTGAACTTGTGCCGTCTGCTAAGATCTAGCAAGATTTATTTGGTATGACAACCAATGATACATCAACACGGGCGTAGTTTGGTGAAAGGTTTTCAAAATATTTTTATTGCGATTGCAATTATATGGACACTCTCGGCTGACTTTTGCCATCGCCGTCATGTCCGATATATATATATATATATATATATATATATATATATATATATATATATATATATATATATATAAGCCGCAAAGAAAATTATTCAGCAGAAGCATTTTGTCCGCAGCGCAGAATCGAACGGGCGACCTCTCGCTCCGCAGCACGCGGCGGAGCGTATGTAGGTCACTTCGCTCTCTGCAGCAGCTGCGTTTGCGAAAGGAGCGCACTGTTAAAACAAAAATAAGTCACAACTGTGCCAGCTGTTAGTTCGCGCTCGTCCTGTGCATACCTGTGCGTTAGTTTCGTGCGTTCTTCTTTATGTTTGAGCAGCGTGCTTTGAGTGTTGAGCTGTGCACTTGATAGTTCGCGCTCGTCGTGTGTGTGTTATTTTCGTGCGTCCTTTGCGCTTGAGCGAGGCGCTAGAAATTTCGAGCTGCTTTCCGTTCTTCGCGTGACATTCCAATTTGTTGCTAACGCATTCATTGCTTCGGCGTTGCAGCGAAACTGGAACTTTTTTTATTTGAAGTGGATGAGCAGTATATACATATACGTTCGATGCAGCTGACAAGATGAGCCCGCAGGTAATAATAAATGCTCTGGAAAACCCATCTCAAGACCAATGCAAGCGATAAGGCGATTATCTTATGCAGTCCAGCAATCCATCCTAGTTCCACTATATATAAGTGAAGTTGCTGTCTGAGTACCAGCAACAACACGAATTATACTGTGGCGCACCATATTTTGTTGTAATGAGTGCACCGAGACCCATAGTTCATCATACCCTTTATACTCTTATTGCGGATTCCAGGGAATGACTCACTGTGAAGGGGCCATGCATGTATCCCCTGTATCATCATCATCATTACGAGGGACGTTCATGATTCATGTTACTGGCATGAAAAAGATAAAGACAAAGAGATGAAATTATAGTGGAAGTTTGTTCTTTTTCTAGATAATTTCCTTCCAAGATCACGCACTTCTGCCAGTGATGCATGAGCTGCCGTAGGTCATTGCAACAGAACTCTTCATTTTGGAAATTCAGGAAGACATTGAATTGAGGGATGTCTTCTTCGTCGTCCCGAAAATGTTTCCCGCGCATTGTGCTCTTCATGCGAGGGAAGAGAACTCACTTGGTGCGAGGTCAGGCGAATATGGTTGGTGAGGCCAAATTTCGTAGCATAAGGAGGCTGCATGCGTCAACGTTACCTGTGTTTTGTGAGCCGGACTTTCCCGACGGGTGCGGACATTTTTAACACGAAAGTGTTTTATGCCAGGGTCCACCAAGACTTCAGTGACGTATTTCCGTCACGGAAATGACGTCGGAAAAATATACACGATCAGATGGCCAAGAAAAAAGTTCCGTCAACGGGCATAGAACCCACGAGCGCTCGGTCCGCAACAACAGATGCTGGGCACGCTATCCACTGCGCCACGGTCACAGACTCTAGAGGCTTTACAAACGCGCCTTTTATATCTACCACTCTCCCGGTCGGCGGGGTGGTGTTGCGCTGTTGGAGCGGTAAAGTAAAGCAATTCGTCATTACTGTGGTCTCCGCGATCAACACCTGCAACGCGTTACACGTCCGTCCCATTCGGCGCGTTTTAATAGAAGTTCAATTTTGTTAATGCCTTAACACACCGCGAGGTGGCGATCTTAGCCCAAGCGTCGTAAAAGCGTCGGCGTCGCCCATTGGATTGGATTGGATAAACTTTTATTTTTTGGATTGGATAAACTTTTATTTCGGCGTCGCCCATAGCATCACGCTAATCCAAACCAAAAATAAGTCTGCGACGCGCGCCTGCCTCACCTGGCTGTTACACCGCGTTCACCGCTCACGCACTCGCCCCGAGAAAAATGGCGGTAGGGCGGCGGCACGACGCGCTTTGCGCTTCCCTCTTGTCCGGCCGTGATGTTCAATCACATTTTAACATGCCGCGGGATGGTGACCAAGTTCTGCGTCCGATATGCAACGCTCTTCTGGCTATCACACCTCGTTCTCTGATTACGCTTTCACCGTTAACTACTACAGCTACCACAAGGTTTTGTGTAATCATTTAACATGGACGTTAGTCATCGGAATTGAGATGTACCACCAATCATCAAAGTGGGTGCATCCACGTTAAACGGTGCTATAGCTGCCAGACATCAATATACATTGTGCAAACTCTCTTATGTCAATGTACAGTAAACATTCAGTTACTTCTGTAAGGGCACACTTTACTTTCGTGTTATTCCGATTCCTGTGACGGAGGGATCAACCATCTTTTTCTTTAGGTGCTCTAGCGGTATTGAGCGGTATAATATAGAACAGAAGTTTTATATTGCGCTAAAGCTAGACAGGGGCACACTCAGTTTGATGCCTATCGTGCCTTTTATAAATCTATCACACTGATAATACGACCTTTATGAACGGCCCTCATATTTTCAGCCTATTTAATTGCACTGTGGTACTAAGGCTCCTATCATTGATCCCCACTTCCCTCTATCATTAGCAAGCTGATTCCATTCTATCTCTGCGAGCTTCCTTATACTGTCAGTTTAGGTAACACGCTCTGTTCCACAAGTGCGTTTCCCATTGCTTAGTAAGCCTTATTTTCAACTAGCTGACCACCGGCTGTCTGCCGTACGCATTACGTTGTCAGCCCAAGTCCTTTTTATTCTCCCGATTTCATCTAGAACATACCCTACCCTTGCCTGCTGCCTGACCCATTCTGCCATCATCCAACCTTGCAATGTTACGGCTACCATTTTTCTTTCCATTGCACGCTGCATGGTTCTCAACTTTTCTTGTTGCTTTTCTGTCCTCCATCATTCAACCCCACATGTAACAACTGGCAGTATACAGTAATTGTAAACTTTTCGCTTTAAGGACATTGACGACTTGCCGGTAATTAGTGGCGAGTGCCTGCCGAATGCGACCCAGCCCATTCTTATTGTCATGGGAATTTCCAATTCGTGAAGCGGCTTCCCTGTTCGTACACACGCTCATTATTGGTTATCAATTGTGAACTTTTTCGCTTTCGCTAGGCTAGTAGCATAGCGCGGGAAGACACACGGACAAAGAAGAGGTACGATACGAACACAAGCGCTAACTTTCAACAACGGAAATTTTATTTTCAGGATCGGTCATATATACACACACATGAAATCACGCGACCGCAGTGAGATATTTTCGTTTACACCTGATAGCACATGGAAAATTGCGTTCAATCTTATCCGTCACACAGCGTTTAAACATGACAACCAACCTTAACTATCGGGCATGCGTAAATATTCAATTTCTTTGGTGGATAATGACAGTGACACCTTGCTGATACAGTGGTCGCCGGCGGAAAGAATGCGATCTGTCTCTATTATCAGTCGTACAGGCTCCGATTTACTTCTTGAAAGAATGGCAGTATTCTCTAGTACCGGGTGGCATGCACACGTTTTGCAGTGAAGTGCTAAAAAACCGTCACCTGACACGCCTTTTACCTTATTTCGGTGTTCCCTCAACCGGTCATTAATGCATCTTCCGGTCTGGCCTATGTAACAATTGCCGCACGAGAGGGGAATGCGATAAACAACGCCAACAGCGCATGGGACAAACTGATCCTTGTGTTTCTTATCACAGACCGACCGGGTAGTCATTACAGGATTAGTAGCTCTACATAGGGTGCTCAACTTGTTCGGAGCTGAAAAGACCACGTTTATGTTTTCTCGCCCTCCTATTTTCTTCAAACTGTGAGATAACTGATGTATGTAAGGTATTACAGCTGTTCTCTTAGGTTCACGCCCGTTACCTTCACCGTTTGTCGGGGGGCACCTGTTCGAGCGTTCCTGCTTTAGCACCTTTTCCGCTACTGACACTAACACATGTTTAGGATAGCCGGCGTCTTCCAGACGTGTCACCTGTTGATGAAAACTTGCCTTCATTAGGTGAGGGCACGACTTTTTGAGGGCATTTTTGAAGCACAGGTTAGTTATGCCCCTCTTCACCAGCTTGGAATGAGCCGAATGATACTGGAGAAGAGGTTTGTTAGCTCTTGGGCTGTAGGACCAGCAGGTCAGATTGTCAGTGAACATGAGGTGAACATCGAGAAACCGTAGTGAACCATCGACTGGCATTTCAAAAGTCACGTCAAGAGGTTTTAAACACTCGCGAACAGTTATGAACGCATCGTCACACTCCTTTTTAAAACTCATGCTAGGGCAGTCAAGAACAACCAAAAAATCATCAACAAACCTAAAGGCTTTTCTAAAGACGGTTACTCTCGTGAGGCGTTCACACATGGCTCCGTCTAATTTCGCTAAAAACAAGTTACTAAGCACTGGAGCAAGGCACGAACCGATGCAAATCCCCTTTTTCTGTAGATAAGGCTTGTTGTCCCACTGGATAAAGGTTGATGACAGGTAAAAACGCAGCAATTCTAAAAACCCTTCAGTAGAAACACCTGTTTCATGGGAAAACCTAACGGCGCCATAACTGTCAATACATTCTTCGACACAGTGGAGAAGTTCACTGTGCGGAATGGAATAATACAAATCTTTAATATCTGCTGAGAAGGCCTTTAGACCCCCTTCAGCGTTACTTTTAAAAAACTCGATAACGTCATCCGAACTTTTCACGAGAAAAGGGTCACATATGTCAAGAACGTTTAACTTCGAGAGCAAATAGCGCGCAACTTCCTTCTGCCAAGTACCTCTCTCAGAAACTATAACGCGGAAAGGGACACCGACCTTGTGGGTTTTAGCGCTGAAAAAAACCTCTAGTAGCTTCTTGTCAGACTTTAGTACATCTTTCCCTAGTCTTTGAAGGTTCAACTTCTTGCATAGTTGAATAGCTTTTGCTGTTACTTTCGTAGGTACTATGTCCTTACGCTCGTTGAATACAGCCGATATTGCTTCACCGGCTTTTTCAGAGAAACATTTGTGGGAAAAAACGGCGAATCCACCCTCTTTATCTACCGGTATGACACACATAGAATTGTTCTTCAAGTAGGACTCTACGCGTTTTACAGGCAATTTTGAGGATTGCTGCTTGCAACGTACCAGAGCATCCAGGCCTTCCGAATTCATCCTCGCGGCATCTATTTCGGGGGCTCTCTTCGAGACTTCACGGACGACGGACAGAAGCTCCGGTTTGGTCCTCTTGGTGGTCTGGGCAAACTTGGGACCAAGCCCCAGCACTTCACGAACACTACCGGGAAGTTCGAAACCTTCGGGGACGTGGACGTCACACACAACCTTCCGACAGTTCCTGTTCACTTGACCTCGAAGTTGCCTTAGCTGAACTTGCCAAAGAAGTTCAGTCATCCGGTCAGCTAAGCCCAGGTGCTTCCGCAGAAGATTCTTTGCGACACATGGCTCATACTGGTCAAACAACCGCACACTCAGGCAGTCTTTCAGTAGGCGCACCTGTCGAAGTCGCTCGCCGCGTAGAATCTTCAGAATCCTTTTTCCATGGCCAAACGATGGCGTAAAGCCACCAAACAATGCCGTAACCTCCGATGGGACATGCTTCTTTCGAATGCAAAAGCCTAGCGCTCTCGCGTAGCTTGTTGTCGTGGCGATGAGTGCGACTATACGACCGGGGTCCTGATTTCCACAGAGAAAGGGGCCCGTTGTACTAGAAATAAAGTCGACTAGGGTACCGATATGGGCTTGTTGGTACATCTTGAACAGGCTAGTGGCATAGCGCTAGTAGCATAGCGCGGGAAGACACACGGACAAAGAAGAGGTACGATACGAACACAAGCGCTAACTTTCAACAACGGAAATTTTATTTTCAGGATCGGTCATATATACACACACATGAAATCACGCGACCGCAGTGAGATATTTTCGTTTACACCTGATAGCACATGGAAAATTGCGTTCAATCTTATCCGTCACACAGCGTTTAAACATGACAACCAACCTTAACTATCGGGCATGCGTAAATATTCAATTTCTTTGGTGGATAATGACAGTGACACCTTGCTGATACAGTGGTTGCCGGCGGAAAGAATGCGATCTGTCTCTATTATCAGTCGTACAGGCTCCGATTTACTTCTTGAAAGAATGGCAGTATTCTCTAGTACCGGGTGGCATGCACACGTTTTGCAGTGAAGTGCTAAAAAACCGTCACCTGACACGCCTTTTACCTTATTTCGGTGTTCCCTCTACCGGTCATTAATGCATCTTCCGGTCTGGCCTATGTAACAATTGCCGCACGAGAGGGGAATGCGATAAACAACGCCAACAGCGCATGGGACAAACTGATCCTTGTGTTTCTTATCACAGACCGACCGGGTAGTCATTACAGGATTAGTAGCTCTACATAGGGTGCTCAACTTGTTCGGAGCTGAAAAGACCACGTTTATGTTTTCTCGCCCTCCTATTTTCTTCAAACTGTGAGATAACTGATGTATGTAAGGTATTACAGCTGTTCTCTTAGGTTCACGCCCGTTACCTTCACCGTTTGTCGGGGGGCACCTGTTCGAGCGTTCCTGCTTTAGCACCTTTTCCGCTACTGACACTAACACATGTTTAGGATAGCCGGCGTCTTCCAGACGTGTCACCTGTTGATGAAAACTTGCCTTCATTAGGTGAGGGCACGACTTTTTGAGGGCATTTTTGAAGCACAGGTTAGTTATGCCCCTCTTCACCAGCTTGGAATGAGCCGAATGATACTGGAGAAGAGGTTTGTTAGCTCTTGGGCTGTAGGACCAGCAGGTCAGATTGTCAGTGAACATGAGGTGAACATCGAGAAACCGTAGTGAACCATCGACTGGCATTTCAAAAGTCACGTCAAGAGGTTTTAAACACTCGCGAACAGTTATGAACGCATCGTCACAGTCCTTTTTAAAACTCATGCTAGGGCAGTCAAGAACAACCAAAAAATCATCAACAAACCTAAAGGCTTTTCTAAAGACGGTTACTCTCGTGAGGCGTTCACACATGGCTCCGTCTAATTTCGCTAAAAACAAGTTACTAAGCACTGGAGCAAGGCACGAACCGATGCAAATCCCCTTTTTCTGTAGATAAGGCTTGTTGTCCCACTGGATAAAGGTTGATGACAGGTAAAAACGCAGCAATTCTAAAAACCCTTCAGTAGAAACACCATGTGTGAACGCCCTCACGAGAGTAACCGTCTTTAGAAAAGCCTTTAGGTTTGTTGATGATTTTTTGGTTGTTCTTGACTGCCCTAGCATGAGTTTTAAAAAGGAGTGTGACGATGCGTTCATAACTGTTCGCGAGTGTTTAAAACCTCTTGACGTGACTTTTGAAATGCCAGTCGATGGTTCACTACGGTTTCTCGATGTTCACCTCATGTTCACTGACAATCTGACCTGCTGGTCCTACAGCCCAAGAGCTAACAAACCTCTTCTCCAGTATCATTCGGCTCATTCCAAGCTGGTGAAGAGGGGCATAACTAACCTGTGCTTCAAAAATGCCCTCAAAAAGTCGTGCCCTCACCTAATGAAGGCAAGTTTTCATCAACAGGTGACACGTCTGGAAGACGCCGGCTATCCTAAACATGTGTTAGTGTCAGTAGCGGAAAAGGTGCTAAAGCAGGAACGCTGGAACAGGTGCCCCCCGACAAACGGTGAAGGTAACGGGCGTGAACCTAAGAGAACAGCTGTAATACCTTACATACATCAGTTATCTCACAGTTTGAAGAAAATAGGAGGGCGAGAAAACATAAACGTGGTCTTTTCAGCTCCGAACAAGTTGAGCACCCTATGTAGAGCTACTAATCCTGTAATGACTACCCGGTCGGTCTGTGATAAGAAACACAAGGATCAGTTTGTCCCATGCGCTGTTGGCGTTGTTTATCGCATTCCCCTCTCGTGCGGCAATTGTTACATAGGCCAGACCGGAAGATGCATTAATGACCGGTAGAGGGAACACCGAAATAAGGTAAAAGGCGTGTCAGGTGACGGTTTTTTAGCACTTCACTGCAAAACGTGTGCATGCCACCCGGTACTAGAGAATACTGCCATTCTTTCAAGAAGTAAATCGGAGCCTGTACGACTGATAATAGAGACAGATCGCATTCTTTCCGCCGGCGACCACTGTATCAGCAAGGTGTCACTGTCATTATCCACCAAAGAAATTGAATATTTACGCATGCCCGATAGTTAAGGTTGGTTGTCATGTTTAAACGCTGTGTGACGGATAAGATTGAACGCAATTTTCCATGTGCTATCAGGTGTAAACGAAAATATCTCACTGCGGTCGCGTGATTTCATGTGTGTGTATATATGACCGATCCTGAAAATAAAATTTCCGTTGTTGAAAGTTAGCGCTTGTGTTCGTATCGTACCTCTTCTTTGTCCGTGTGTCTTCCCGCGCTATGCTACTAGCCTGTTCAAGATGTACCAACAAGCCCATATCGGTACCCTATTCGCTAGGCTATTTGGCGTTATCTTTGTCTTCAGCATATTCATTTTTAGCCGTGTTTATCCCTTCTGGCTATAAATTTTCCATTTTTTGCGATTCGTAGCCATCGTTGCTGAAGAGCACTAGTCATCTGCAAATCGCAGGTTGCTGCGTTATTCTCCGTTAATCTTTATTAAGGCGAAAGCGTTAGATGCCTCATCAAACGCCAAAATTGACCGTCGCGGTCCCGCGGCGTGAAGGTCTAGGAAATAAAAAAAATCGCCATGTGAAGACGTCACCATTCGACGTCATCATACGTCACAGATCGCCAAGATTTGTGACGTCATGGTGACGTCACAGTGACGTCACGTGACGTAAGTCACATCATGATGTGATCGCATAAAATCATAGCCTGGTCAAAGGTGGGCCGATCACGGTCGCAGTGCAGAACCAGATGAGCTGCCTTCGATCCTGGAGGCAGTTCAAAGCAACGTTAGGTGCAGAAAGTTTTTCAGGTGATGGCGAGGCAGGATCAACAGAATGAGTTGAGAAGAAAAAAAAGATGGCTTTTGACTTCGTGTCGTCTTAAGTGAATGGATAAGGGACCCTGTCACTTTTTTTCATGTATCTGCCCAGTCCAGTTGTTTAGATACTTTTAAGCGTGTGATAAAGAAAATCCGATTGTATCTCCTTGTCAGACCTTTATTATCCTATTTTGTGAAGACCTATTTTTGTGAAGGCGTAATGTAGCGGTGGAGTTTTTGTTGATGTGGGCGAATGTTTCTTTGTGTGTTGCTGGTACATCTTAGTGTATAAGTGCTCTCAGGACTACCGGTGCCTCAACGGAGTCGAAGGCCTTCTCGCAGTTTATCGAAGCTTAATAAAGGAGTTGTATTTGACAGAATTCTCAGTCACTTTATTGATCGCATGACTGTGGTGCCTCGTAAAGTATCATTTCCTGTAACGGGCTTGCTCTGTAGGTTGGGTACAGTCAAGTGTTCCTCTTATCGTGTTTGAAATTACCTTCGTAAGAATTTTGTATATCATCAAAAGTTAGCAGATGGACCTAGACTTGCTCAAGTCGTTTATGTCTCCTTTCTCGTGCGTTAATATAATGTTTTTTATATAACATTTTTTCACCTCGCTGGACCTTTTGATGTTTTGAGGCACTGAATGTAAAGGGTCGCAAGTTTCTTCCATACAATACGTCTCTATTAGTAATAAAACCGGCTGCTATTTTGTCATCTCCGGCAGCTTTTCCGCGGCGCATATCGCTGATGGCCTTTTTCACTTCGTCGGTAGACACGTATAGAACTTCCACCTCCTTCTCTACTTTGCTTTCGCTCAAAGGTGGCTGACTCGTCTGCAAATGGAATGCCACTGGCACCCTTACTATGCCATGGAAATTGTTGAAAATGGGGCCCTGCCTATAGAGCGCACATTTGGACCTTCCTATAAAACGCTTTCTTTACGCTATTCTCATGCTGCTGCTTTTTCTTACTTCTGCCTCTAATTGACGTCGTAGTTTTTGTCACTGACTTTCTTTTCGTTGATCAGCTTTCTTAACCCAGCGACTTCTATTTTACTTTTTAGGCTGATGATTTTTGTATGTTCCCGTGTCGTTATTAACTCTTTCTTGCTTTCGCAGAATTTACTTACTCGTTGCCTTGGCGCTTTACGCCTAACTTCGATCGCTGCTTCCGGGATCACTCTAGTTACTGTTCCGTTCATTCATCTTAGGGCAGTACTTTCTTGTTTTAAATCACCCTATATTTCTCAAAAGCAGTTCAAAGAAATTTTGATTATATTCTGACTATGTCTAGGTTGTACTATTTATAGTGATTGATGTTTAGTTAGATTAGATTAAGGGCTATCCTTGCCCGCACTGACCTGTGGTCACTGCAGTTTACCTTGTTCATGAAATCTACATCCTCTACTAGGCCTGATTGCCGATAGAAAAGAAAAACCATTTCGTACTTTCTTTATTTTTAGGGCTTTTCCATATCCACTTACTATTTTTATGCTCGCAGAAGAAGGTGTTCGACACGCGGACACAATTTCATTCTGCAAATTCCTCTAGCATGTGTCCTCTGCTATTCCTAAAGTCGATCAAAGTTACCAATCTTTTCTTCCTCTTTCTGTTTTCTTTTCATTTTAGCATTAAAGTCTTCCATGAAAATGGTGCATTGGGCACGACCATGTTTGATTGCTAATTTGCTAGCCTGGGATAGTTCTACTTCTGCATTGTCATGAATGAACGTTGGGGCGAAACCTGTTATGCTTTGAGTTTGTAGCGAGAGACGAGAGAGACGTGGCGGCGGACGACGTGGCCGTATCGTAATCGCGTCACTTTATTGAGAAGAGAAACACTGAAGCGCAGCGGCGGTGGCTGCAGGCGTCCAGACCAGCCAGGAGCGTGAGCGCGTTTTTTGTCGGGCACGTGCATCGAGCACTTCGCCTGAGCTGGCTGAGAGGCGCAGCTCTTTCGTGGCAAAATGATGATGATGACAGGAAATGACGATTACGCTACAAGTTGATGTCTCTTGTATAGAGTTATCGCGAGGCTCGCTCCCTTTCACTGAAGCGCAATAAGTACTCAGCGTTACCTGCAATATTTTCGTGGTTTAGAAAACCCATGCCGCATTTTTCTTGTCAGGGAGTCTTCTGGAGCAAATGACGCAACCTTTCAGTTGTACCGTGTAATCTTCTCCGGTTCTCCCAGCACCACTGAGACTAATAGAAATCCTAGTTAACGTTTTCTGACGCCTTCAGTAAATCTGCTAGTTGAGCTTCGCTTCAAAGGGTCCTTTTGTTGAACGCCCCCAGCTTCAGCTTCCAGTAGCGGCCTATTCGAGTCCAGAGATTATTATTACCCTCCGCTGCTTCACATGTCCGACCACTGTCGGGGTCAGATGTTCGGCAGCTGCTGGAGTATGAGGAATGAGGTTGAATAGCGACATTCACTTGGGAGTAGCTGGCCAGATTACTCACCAGGGAGCCCAATTCCTGTGGAGAGCTGGGCAGCTTTCTTTGTTTCTCTTCGGTTTTCTCTTTCCTTTCACCTCTCTTCTTTCTTTTTCTCTTTTTCCCTTATTTCTGTCGTTTTTTCTGTCTTTATTTCTATTTATTACTTCCTCTCTGTTCAGATATTTCTTTCTCCTTCTTGCTATTTCTACTTTTCTTCATACTTTTTCCCGTTCTTTCTCTCTCTTTCTATTTATCGCTTGCTTCCGCTTTTTTTTTCTATTTCTATACGTGGTTTCTCCTTCGTTACGACAAGCGACGACATCATACGACAGCCAGGGCACCTAAAGTGCTCCGCACTCATCATCATCAAGGCGCTTGAAGAACAAGAAAAAGTTTTCTTCCTTGGAGTGAGTCACTTATTATCATCAAGGCACTCGAAGATCAAGAGGAAGAATACTTCTCCTTGGCACGAGCGCGCGCTCACTATGCCACGGATGGCTATGCTATTCGTAGTTTTGACTGCGTTACGCCAAGCTACGACAGCATACGACAGGCCGTCCCCTAAAGTGCACCGCACTTAAAGTGAATAACTGGCGCTTTCTTACTTGAGTAGTCAGAAAAGGGGTGGTCGAGGCGAGGGAGGATTTTGCATTCTTTACCCTCGCGACATGCGGAAGAGATATGGCCGAGTTCATTGCACGATCTTGCAGCCCATGTGTTTACTAACAGATAACAATGAACTGGCTTAGCGATATCCATCGTCGTTGCCCTCCAAATGTCCGCGATGTCGAGGCGTTGTCATTTTCTGGTCGTCTGCTTGCTCTGTACTGTACATACTTAATGTCGTATAGTTCGCTGTCTCATTGTGGCGTAATGGACTTACCACGTCACCAATGTCGACATGTTTTCGTTGTTACAAAATGATGCACGTTACTGTAATCATTAACTCAGCAAGCACTGCACTCCATTTCAGATGCGCCCCTCCACGGTGGTCTAGTGGTTATAGCGCTTGACTGCTGACCCGAAGGTCGCGCGATCGAATCCTGGCCGCGACGGCTGGATTTTCGATGGAGGCGAAAATGTTCGAGGCCCGTGTACTTAGATTTAGGGGCACGTTAAAGAACCCTAGATGGTCGAAATTTCCGGAGCCCTCCCCTACGGCGTCTCTCATAATCATATGGCGGTTTTGGGACGTTAAACGCCAGATAATATTATTATTATCCAATTAGGATGCACCTTTGCCTACCATTAATTTACCGTATTTCAGTCTATCATGTATAATTAATTTTAATCTTGTTGGGCGTATTATCTGATGTGGCTTTCGAGACATGGCGTGCCTATGTAAAAAGATCTGTAATGAAGCAGGCCCCTGAATTGTTTTGTTTCGTTTTTTTCCATCCCTTTTCCGATGGCCATATTTTACTAAGAATCTTATTCCAACCTGCTTGAAAATTTCGCTCTTCAAGAACTCGTATACATTTGGAGATCTGTACCTGCGGTCAGTATGGTCAGCAACAGAAAAAAAAAAACGCGCCCGAAAGGGAGAGCACAGCGATGGACGCGTAGAAGGGCCACACACGCTTGTTTCGACTATGTTTCATTGAGGCGGGGATGTGAGACCTCCATTTCCACAATTTGTTACGAAAAGGACAGGGGCCTCCGTTCCTAAAGAAGTCAGAGATAAGGTTAGGAAAGTATCATTGCATATATTTGCGAGTTCATTTTCTTCTTGAACGCACGGTTTTAGTGCGGTACGATTATAATACTAGTTGACGCTAGCATTCATGACAACCGTGGTTGATGTAGTTGTTGTTGTCTTTGTAGTTTTATATCTCCGCTTGATGTGACAGTGTCTGCAATGCAATGAAAGAAAAGAACATGAGAAAAGGAGCGCCTCCCGCTGAGTGTACAACTACATTTTTGAAGGTTTCCCATCGAAAGACGGACTGCGTAAACTTCAGATACATGGCTGGTCATGACAATTCGATTTGTTTTAATTAACCGCTGCTTCAAAAATTTACCGGAACCACAGAAAACAAACACATTTTGCAGAGACTAATTGATCATTTTCCCTACAATTCTTTCTATCTAATTGGTGAAGTACAAAAACAATATTCAATTTAAAAAGGCCTGCAGCAATATTACAATAATACATGAAGGACGTATAGGCAACGCTAATGACTGTTCAACTAAGACTAGGAAAAGTTTCTATTGAATTCTGAACTCTTTTCTGAAATGTCCGCCAGGAACACGTTGTGCTAGCGGACACTTATCTTCTAATCTCCGTTACCACAGCCCGCTTACAGTACAGTGCAACGCCGAACGAAATTCGATCCAGAAAGTCTCACTACTGACACGCACTGCGATAATTTTTTCATAATTTTGGAAACATGGACCCCACCTTAAAATGTTTAAAGCAACCATAAAACTTATGATACAACCATAAAATGCTTGTATCACCATTTCATAGAATACATACGAGAAAGCTCACAACCCGTCGCGAGGTTTCGACTCTGGGCTGAGAGTAACAAAGTAATGAGTGAGAATCCATTCTTGTGAGAGATATACTGTGTAACAATGTACTGTGTATGAATTAGGATTGGTGAACTTGGTGGAGGGTACACACCACGCAAACGCGGGGACACAAGTAGAAAAGCGCAGCGGTCATTCGTTTTTCTCCTTGTGTTGCGCTGTTTTACACCCTCCACCTTTAACTCTAGCCGATGCAACAGACTTCAAATCTGTCATTATGATATATTCGTTGAAATTCAGTGATATAACGACATCAGTATCGTACAATACTCCTTATACATATATGTTATTACAGAACTCTCACAAAGGCTTCAAGCGGGCCCAGGTGCCATCACTGTACATGGATTATCAGTTATATCCGGCATTACGTGAAAGCGAAAGAATTCATTCAGTAATAACGTGTTAACACAATTCTGCATTTTAGCTTAGGGTACATAGTTACATAAAATGGAAGGAATCGCTCTAGGTTTTATTCGCGGTTTTGTGCGTTTCAAAGATATATTGCCTATAACAAGGCTCGTCCTGATATTGTTATTGAATTATGTTAAATATGCAATGAGCATAGCGAAGCGAGGCTAGTGCTTCAACTTGCTATGGAGCACATGGAACGAAAAAGCTGTGGAATTGAATCATCGTCATATCGCTCAATAAAGAAGCCGGTCTCACCCCTGTTACTGCATTTAGAACGTATGCAATTGCTCTCAGCAACGCTAGCACGCCTCGATGACCAGCAGCTTTCGGAACAATCAATATTGGAGTGCCGGAACGTTCTAGCTTCCAACCAGAAAGCGACGAAGGCGTTGGTGAAGTTTCTCCGCTCAACCGACCTCGTTAAACGACTATAATGCTCCCGTGCTAGAGTGTGTGCGTTTTCCCCCCTTTTTCCTTACTTTTTTTCTCTTCCTTACCTTTCTATCCCCCTTACCCTTTCCCCAGTGCAGGGTAGCAAACCGAAAAACTCCTGGTTAACCTCCCTGCCGTTCACTTAACCTTTCTCTCTCTCTGTGCAATAGGGAGTTGCAAAAGATCGGAATAATAAAGGTATTGGTAAAGTGCAGGCTTCATAAATGCCACAATTATGCTTAGCAAATAAGACTGCCACTGTCTAAATATTGCTAATGTGCATGCAGAATAAAGAATAGGCTCGTACGAGAAAGTTTCGTTCATTTTCTCAACGTCTTCTTTGGTAAAATTCGCTGAACCACTTGCTCCAAATCTAGAAGGCAAGAAAAATGAGACAAATTTTATGAGAAGCATACATCCAACCAAAAAATCGAAGTGTGAACTACTGTGTCAATAAAAGTGAAATGACATTTAATTAAGTGACAAATAAATGACAAAGGTCGCGAGATCGAATGCCGGCCGCTGCGACTGCATTTTCGATAGAGGCGAAAATGTTTGAGGTCAGTGTACTTAGATTTAGGTGCACGTAAAAGAATCCCAGGTGGTCAAAATTTCCGGAGTCCTCCACTACAGCGTCTCTCATAATGATATCGTGCTTTCGGGACGTTAAATCCCAGATATTGTTATAAAAAATTAAATGACGTTGTGAGCATGTTAACGGCACACGTTGCGAGCATGTTAACTTCAATGTAGAGGTGTTTTTCGAGAGTTGTCCAGAATTGCGAACGTCTTGTGGCCTCCTTTACTTTGATAGGCTCTAGTTGAATGTTATCAGAACGTAGACAACGTTTAGGTAGCCATTTAAAATGCCGCTTCAAATATTATGAAACAAGGCTGAAGAAAGTTTAAATCACTGCGTTGCTGCGGATACTGGACATTAGGAATAGAAGCAGGGTGAATGCAAAAATAAGTTCACTTTAAAATCCTGCTGATGAGCAGAATGTCGAGATACATACTCCTAGAATGATCGAATAAAAGTATTTATGAATTAATCGGTTTTCATGCATAAATGCGATTATGCATGAAGTGTTGTTCAGCTGGCATTCCTTAAAGGCTATAAGCTCATGCTACCTTTAGGGATCACATCCGTATTTACAGCATCACACTTTTGTTAGAGTAACCTCAAACTTTCGTTGGCCTGTTTTGATAGTTCTGCACCTCCTGGCTCAAACCCAGCAAACGGCCCTCTAGATGAATGTGGCCTTCAAGCTCACCCTAGGTCAACGCTAGCGAAAGGCTACAGTGAAACATTAATGCGGCTCGTTCGCGAAAACTAACTGCGGCTGAGAGTCCGTCTTTCATGCCGCCACCGCCAGAGACGCTGGCTGCATGCAAGTTCACCGCGAGTTCGTGGCGCCGAGGAACCTCTTTGTATCGTCTTGTAGTGTGACATGTTCACACCCTTGCAGCGACGTAAAGTCGAAACTTGTAGATTTCTGGTCTATCTTGCCTAAAGCAAGACCGCAATGTGGCGCGAAGTTCTCTTCGATAATTTCTCGCCGATGTATCTCCGGCCTAGGAGTGCATTGGTCACGAGCTTGGTTCCCCATGCATTGCGTGTCACTGCAGCGCCGGTCAATGAGGCTGTCTCACAGCCGCTTGGCGAAAACCAGGAATGAAGGAAGCACAAGAAGCAGAGCCGTCGAGCCATACGGCTCATATGATATATTGGCCTCGAGATCGAACCGAGTCGGCAACTAGCGAGGAGCGGACGAAACCCCGCAGTGTGGATAGCTCCTTTCGTAGTCTGCTAGCCACACCATGCTCGCATGTGTGCGAACGTCGTGTACGTCTTCAGGGGGCAGCCTATTACGTTGTGCTAACACAGTATCAAACGCTTGTACGTATGCCTACACGATATATACACAAGCATTTCGCCTTACGAGGCGTGTAAGCACTCTAACAAGTAAGTACATGCAAGTGTCCATATGGCGCTAGGTATAATCATCGTACTGTCCATTCGCCAAAATGATTTCAATGTGGGGGCCACGTTGTCGTTCAAGCACATCGTATAAAATTTCTATAAAATTTTGTGTCGTCCTAAACGAAAGTACTAAATGTCGAGTTGTGAATGCTTTTAGCGACACCATCTCGTGAGTATTGGCGATTTCGAAATTCTTGTGATATCGCAAAGCATGAACTAGCCTCTGCAAATGCCGTTTAGCGGTAAAAAAACCTTAAGCAACGTACTGCTATAGCTTTACACGTATTCGTGCAAACAGAAAAGCAGTGTGCACAAAGTTCTACTTCAACTAATTACGCGAAAATACAGGCTTTTTTTGTAGCCGCTAGGGCAAGAAGTAAATACTTAATTGGCTCAATCGCGCAACACCATTTATATTGTAGCATAGAGAGAACACAACCTAAAGCTCTAAAAATAAAACAAGAAAAACATCGAACGCAGGGCAAGACATGACTGTCAGCGAAGGCCAACATCCCACTGATTGGCAGATTGCGCTTCTCTCATACGTAATAGGAACGTTAGGCCGGCTACGTGCACCAATGTAGCAATGGAGGGCGTATATACCACCATTAGCAGTCAACGCGCTTTATTTGTCGACAATCGGCTCAGACCGCTCACAGTGAAGCTCCGCTGCCTATATATGGATGCATGCCACCGACCGCCTATTCACACTAATGCAGACACAGTGCTGCCACCTGTAGCCCAATCTCACGGTGAATCACTCAAAAATTACGTTTAACCAAATACAACCGCAGCAATTTTTCATCATGCTTTGTTACGTCACACGTGTGCGGTTAGCTCGTCTGACACGTTAAACAGGATGCTCTTGATGAATTTCAGGTGTAATGAATCTGTACGTTTCTTGAAAGAAAAATTTTCATAACGCTGTCCCTTCCAAAGCTAGACGTCACCGTGCTGATCTTACCGGTTTTTCAAGGCCAACCGGCTGCATTCTGTGTTAGGAAAAAAATCGTAACATCGAGCTCCGCATTGCGCGCGTAATACTACAGTTGCAGGTTCCCTCAGCGGTTCTTCTGTGAAGTTAAGTCCTGTAGATGGCGCAGGATGCTTTCTTCCGAAACAGATGAGCGCGTTGCAAAGCTGCTTTCTCTGCAAACAGTACTGTGGACAGTCGCACAGAATATGCTGAATCGTCTCAACACTTCCGCAGTGGTCGCAAGCTGCAATGTCGGCCATTCCTATGAGGAACGCGCACGCATAGGTAAATGCGGCACCCAACCATAACCTGTACAGAAGGGTAGCGTCACCTCGGCGAAGTCCTCGAGGAATTCGAAGGCTTTCTGTGTTGAACCGGTCTATCAGAACGGCTCTGATTGGAACGTCCTACATGTGCGTTCATGTTTGCGTACTGTTTATTATTTTTTTATTTTATCTTTCTCCGTACTCTTTCCGACCCCTAATAATCCACCCCTGTGTAGGGTAGCAAACCGGTTATTACTACCAGGTTAACCTCCCTGCCTTTCTTCTTTTCATCTCTTTCTCTCTCTGTCCCTCTCCCTCACTGGTTGCTGCAAGTTTTTTTTTTCCGCACTCCGCATCCCTTTACACTAATCTGAAGATAACTACGCAGAAATGAAAAGGAAAAACTGCAAATAGAGTCACCTATGCTTTGTTTGGCTTCATCACCGATTGGATTTATTTAGTTTCATTTAAAGTAATTCTCTTTTTTATTTCACTGCGAGGGGCTCGACTTCTACCGGACCTCTGCCTTCGCGTCTGTGAGCTGTCATCTCGTAAAGGTTACGTGGTATATGACGCTATCCGTTAAGATGTTGTTTCACATTCGCCGCCAGGGCAACAAGTTACGTCCCGTCACACACTCAGAGTTTCATACATAGACAGAAAGATGAAAATGCTTTACATGGATTCATTATTTGTTTGCTTTAAGTTTATTTGTTTTTAGCAACAAAAACGGATACAATTCCCCCCTTTTTCGTTCATTGCTTAGACTACAAATTGTTGTCTGCCTATTTATAACGAACGATTTCTAATCCGCCTTTGCTTGCAATCAGCTTAAATTACTAAGCCGTTTTTATCTGTCGTGTTTATATTTCATCTTTCATAGCTCTAAACAACTACTAAATATGACCCAAAAAAGCCGCAATACTGTTGGTCTCAGAAAATGCCAATGCGAATACTCATTTCAGGTTAAGCGCTTTTGCTTCTTTCAAGGAATCCCAGGTCCATTCTCTACTGCAAATTTAGAATGCGAGACAGAAAAGGAGGCAAGACAAACTGCCCCGTTTTAAGAGTTCTTTGATCTCAGTAATTGCCCAGCTTACTGACCAATGTGCGTTACTTCTACGCTACTGATCTTTTAGTATGAGTTTATAGTATAGTAATTGGATACGAAGAAACGTATACTTACACTACTGACGTAGCTTCAACAGTTGATGTGTAACTCATGTTTCCGGGTGGCTGTACTACTATTGCTGCGCTAACGTTGGGAGTGCAAAAAGTTGCGAACGTGGCGGTTTCTGCATAGAAATTGTTATCGCTTGTTTCACATCAACTCACTGACATTGTCCCACACGTCTCATACTCAAAGACACACACTGATAGTCATATTTATAGACACATAGACATATACACATATCGAGACATATACAGTGACAGCGACTTCTGTAGACAAAGAATAGGTGCTCGGCTCCTGACTCGAAAGTCGCGGTTTCGATCCAGGCCACGGCGGCCGCATGTCGATGGAGGTTAAATAATAGACTTCATCCCGTGTATATAGACTTAGGTGCACGTGAAAAAAACCTCGCTGATCAATATTTGCGGTTTACTTCACAACACCGTGCCTCATAATCACATCGTGGTTTGACACGTCAAACTCCATCAAGCGTTATGTACTAGGAAAGCAACGGTAACACTGTTTAACCGATTATTTTCTGTAATTAAGACTATTGAAGCAGTAATTAGGAGTCTTCTGGTTTTACAACGAAAGCTGACATTACATCACAACGGCAATGGGGTAACAGTCCGTTGCCGCCGCCGCCGGTGCCCGTAAGCAATTTAGCGCGAAATAAGAGAAAATGAAATAAATGGGATGTTAACCCAGGCCCTCTGCGCAGCAGTCGGGTATTCTACCACAGAGCCACGCTGGTGCTTGAAACTCATTTACAAAGAGACCCTGTACAGGCGTCATGTCGGGCAAGGAACTATGTAGCGTGGCAGAAGTGTAAAATAACAACCAGGCGTCACACAACACTAAATGCGCTACGAGTGTGTGGTTTCAAGCTTCCAACCCACTACAAAGTGCTCGACCATAATTCTTTATTATCATCATCCACATGCAGGATCAGCAGAGTGCACATAATGCCTTGCAGATGCGTAGGTATACGTCGCTCATAAGGAGAAAGCCAAATAATGGCATAGTGAGGGCTTCCCTACTTCACAAAAATTATGATTTGTGGCTTGAATACATTGCATATGTACTTGTATTAGTTTGCCCAACAAAGTTTACAACGGGCTCTAGAAAGGCCACTCTTGCAGCTTTGGCTGTGACTGTGCTGCATGCTCCGTGCATGCCTGGTGTTTCTTTTTTTATTTTTATTTTTTTGGCGCCGGTGCAATCGCTCAACTAGGTGTGACAAGCTGCCCTGACTAGCGAAAAAATTGTAGTGGTTTTCTCGTCAGTGACGACCAATTCTGTGGGCATAAGACAAAATCATGTGCGAGCACTTAACTGCTGTCCCACTAAAGTATGCTGCTTACGCATACTTAGAGATACTTTGATTGAGGAGGATATATTGCTTAGCATTGAAAGTGAAGTAGCTGCACCATGAAATCTGAAGTCCCTCATTTTGATTTTGCTTAACGGAAGATTTCTTACCAGTTTGTCCTGGGACAGGTAGTGTCTTGCTGCAAAAAAAAGCTATTATTACAATATTTTAGCTATAAAAATGGCGTCCCTTCATGCTTCAGTGCAGTGAGAATATACTGCTACGGTATGAGCCGGATCAGGGTATGAGCCACGAGAGAAGAAGAGGAGGTTCAGCTGGTTCTACCTATGGAAGCCATCACCGCCTATCATTGCCTGACTTCATCTGTAAATAAACACATTTAACCTCAATCGAACCGTAGCAATACTTTTCCTTATCTATCAACCACAGTCTGTAGGCTGTGAAGACTTGTTTCTCTACCCTAATAAGCCTATCTGTGTACATGTCGGTAGAAAGCATTCTTCAATCCTAGGTCGCCATATGACCCAGGATTGAAGATTGACCTACATGATGACATGACACAAGACTGGAGGTCCCTATTCAATGCGCCTATCCTATGCCAAGAGTCGGCATGTTGCCTAACCCAACATGCCGACTCATGGCATGTTGGGTTGGGCAACATTGTGGATGCAAACCCTGGGAGTGTCAGTCAGCGCCGCTCGCAGCCATGGCAGCGAGTGTGGAATTCTCTTTCTCTTGCGAGCTGGAGTCACGTAGCACGTGATGCTTGAGCGAGCTGACAGCTCACCAATAGGCCCTCGCATACCACCTGAAGGTATCAAGTCTGCAGGAACGAGACCATCGCTATGAATGAATGAAAGGAGTAAATATTGAGGGCTCGTTTATTAGACGCCAAGCAGCTTTTGCTCGGGGCTGAGTCCGGCGGCGGTGGTGGCGTCCACGCTCCCCTGTGCATGCGCCTACTCTCTCTCCCACTCTTCTTCTTTACGCAGGTGTTCGGTCGCCTTCTCGCCTGTCCTCCCCCGCGCTACAGCCGCGGCGCAGCCTCTCCTCCCACGTGATGCAGCCGCGCCGCAGCCAAATACGCCTCTAACTATAGTGAACTCACCGACCGGCAGGCCGCGCCGCCTCTCTCGGCGGTCCGAAACGCCACGGACCGCCGCTAGGATTTCTCGTGGCGCCACTGCGCATTTTCCTAGGCGCGGCGGAGCGGCCGCGCGGCACGTGTCACCTAGCACAGTGGTTCGCTACAGCGCGGCTGCCCAGATCTCGCAAATCGCTTCGTCGGCGGCTACAATTTGATTACTTTACCAGTACCGGAGTGTTCTGTTGCATTTTCTCGCACGGACCATAGTGGAGCAGCTGTCTGTATCTTGTGGGGTAACCCGCTCAAACAAAGACATGACCTCGCGTTAAATATTCAAAGCTGCGAATCAGTTTGGTTGAAATTTTATATAATCTAACTTTCTCAACATCGATAACGGAAATTTCATGTTTGGTTGCCTTTACCGATCACTTTTTTCTTCAAGTTCACATTTTTATGTTTCTCACGAATAAATAACAGCGAGGTTATCTTCAGATAACAAAAAAATGATAAGCATGGGTTATATACATAAATTAATGGACTCATCCCTGAACTCTGTTAGTTATTCATCTTGATTTCATGGTTTTAGTTACGAATGTCTTATTAATATCCCTGCTTGCTCTTTCTTGGCGGCTCCAGCACTGTAATCGATCGTGCATTGTCTAATCTTTTGTTGTCCATCTCACGTTGGAGTCTTGACAAATTGACATTACTGACCATTTCCCCGCCATTGCGCGCACTACACATCTGTCCATTATTCTTATTCCAGATCTTACACTCTGGTTTCTATAACAACTCACTGTTAGAAGCTGTATCTAATGCTGACTAGTTTGCCGTTCTTGACACCAGTGATCCGCAGGTACCCTGCATCCGTCTATTCCTCATCTCCTCATTTCTCTTCAGCGCGCCCATTTCTCACTTGTCGCTTTCTGGAACACGTTTCTTGTGGACATCAAAGCACTTATAATCCATGAATTCGAGAAACACCTAAAAGCATAGACGTCCGAAGCATTTTTCCGTGGGGGGTGCGAGCCCGTGTTGGATAGGGGTGGGGTAGGGGAACCGCTGGTGCAGCTTTCAGGGGGCAGAGGAGGGGTGGGGGTGAAAGTGCCCCTTTTGCACCCCACTGACGACGCCATTGGCTAAAAAAATTCTTTTGTCCAATACTAATGCGTAGCCCATATATTAATTACTATACTTTCAGTGTCCTATAATTTACTCTAGTCTGATTTAACCTCTTTGTTTTGTAAAACTTTACATTGTTTACAATCCTTGTCATGGAAATGTCCTTTCCCGTATATGTATGCCACATGATTTATACTGTTATTTTATCCGTCATTCATATGCATTTCTAAATTAATTTTTGTACTTCATGTCATTTTTGCACTGTTTATAAATCTTCACTATCGCGCAACGCTTCCTGTATCTTTATTATTTGCACATTTTATATTCCCCAATTATATTATTTATGTCAAAAAACGAGCTATTGTGCTTTGTACTCGGCGTATATAAACTGCTGTAGCATAGTTTTTATGTATAGTTTGAAAATAATGTTCCATTCCAGTCTTTGACTTCGGGACCTCCTCCTGTAATCTTTTAGGCATCTTTTAATCATCGCAATTAATAAATAGCTGTGCATTTTTATTTCCGATCTCAGCACTGTGTCCTCTACCATGAACTCCTATATAATAAGCCTGCACCACAACTATAATGAAATAGGGCCGTATGCACATAATGAGCGATCGCTGTGTAGCGAATGTTCTGGGCGCGTGCGGTAAATATGAAAAAAAAAGTGTGTGTACTTGGCCAAAATAAAGCCGCTGAGCCATGCAGTGAGCAATCTGGCTGTTGTATGCTTGCAAGAACCAGAAAGCAAACACGCGTTAGAATTAAGCGCAGCTACAACTCTGAAGGGGCCCGCGACGGCCCGTCAACGCAGCCAAAGCTGCTAGGAAATGCATCAGTGGCGCCATCTCGCGGCATCCGTGTAAAAAGAGGACGCGGGAGCCCGGCCGGTCGTGCCACTAGAGTAATCCTAGTTCACCTTACCTCTAACCCACTCTCTCCTCTCCCTCCCCCATTTCATGTGTATATAAGCGCGTGCGCTCGGTCGGCTTCCGCCATTCTCGCTTCGCTCCCGTTGAGATGAGTTCTAACGTCAACTGGAGAAGTGGCGAAAGGCGGGCAATTTCTATATAAATGAAAACTTGAAAAAGCAGTGCAAAGACAGGCCGTCAACGGTCCTCGTATCACTTTCCTTCGTCCTGTCTTTGCGCTGTTTTTTCAAGTTCTAACGTCAACGTCGGCGCCACTCGTTCACTCGGCGCTAACGGAAAGCAACGCACAAACACAACGTAATGATAACACAAACACTAAATAGAAATCTCACACCAGGGCTGGGCAGAGATACTCGGAAAAGTATTCCGGAATACAGATATCGAAATACATGGAGCGGAAGCCGAAAATACAGATACTGAGATACATTTGCATTTAGCGTAACGGGATATTTTGGAGATACTTTTGCAAAATGACGAAAAAAGTATTCAGGAATACAGATACTGCAATACAGATACTAAAAGACTTCTTTTTTTATTTCAAAGATGCTCGTATTACGCAAGGACATTTATAAGTGCAGCATAATGGTGTAAATAAAGTTGCAGTGCAGTGAAACTTTTAGTTTATTTGTTTATTATAGTACCCTCAGTGCCATTAAGACATCACAGAGGGAGGGTGGCGGCTTACAAAGTACATAGTTAGTAATAATGACATAATTACACATATCAATCGCATTAAAAAGTACTCTATTTCACAGCAACACTAACAAGCATTGGGAACCGACATCGACATGCTTGGTGACAACTAAATGAGCAATGCTAGAAATAGCATAGTGTAAGCAAATCACTCAAATCACTAATGAACACCGGTGAATTGAGAAAAAGTATACATTTACTTTGCACATAAGATCGGCTTTGCTGAGTAGGTTGCTGTGTGAGCTTCTGAAGCAGGCTGTCTTCTAGACAGCGTCGATTCGGCCTCAGCACAAGACTCGCGAAAGAAAAAAGTCTATCTAGTGCTTCAGATGGGCACAAATTCGTGTTATAGTGAATAAATACCGCCTTCATAGCCGGATAGCCCTAGAGCGTGCCAACATCTCTTCTCGGGCCATCAAGATACCGAAACACTTCCTCCCTAACGTGGGTTGTTCTGACCGCTCAGAAGCCCAAGTAGGCCCCCATCTTCAGAATCCTCAGCCATCTGGCCCGGTCGGCGCAGGGTCAGGCGAATCATGATTCCGCTGCCCATATAGACCGGTCATAATTACATACGCGCAATGGAGCCCAATATGTCGAAACTGCACAATCCGAAAATTGGCTTACTAAAATCACGTTCTTTGGGGGTGAGAGGGTGTAAGCCCTCTCAAGGCGCTCCTGGAAGCTCTCTAAACAGACGTGGAATCAGGGACAGCTGCTCAGAGCACGCCATCAGAAACTACAGCAAGCACTCGTCGCCTGGGCCGAAAGGGTCACTCTTCAATAAAGGTGTCACCACCACCGACGCTACCAGCACCCATTTCAGCAAGCCACAACAGGCGAAGTCGTCTCCGGCGGTGGCGGAGCCTGGTACCACAAAAGACCGTTTCACGCTTGGGATCAACTAGGAATGCACCCTGACACGCTGGACAGGTGGCTGAAAGCGCGACAAAGATAGCCATCTTCTAGTCGCTTCCGCCGTGACTATGGGAACTGCTTTTAGAAGTGCCACCGCTTTGAGAACTGAAAGTCCGCGAAGCATTGCAAGGCCTCTATTCCAAGGCGGTATCCGCGCGGGTGGTCACGAAGTAATGGTTTGCCACCCGAAAAAAAACTAGGCGAGCTACACTGGCCTTGAGAGACATCGACTTTCGTCGGCAGAGGCCGACAACACTGCCTCCGCGATTCTGCCGTCTGCGGCGTCGCGCGCTTTACCACATGGGCCATTCTGTGCTTGAGGGGAAACCATCGTTGCCCTTTCTGTCGGCGACCGGCGGCGCGCCTTTGCTGGTCTTGGTACAAAAACAAATGAAAAAAAAAAAAAACGTCATACCCCCTTAGAAACACGCGTCAACTCATTTCCGACAAAAAGAAAATGTAACGAGATACCCGTGTCCTGCATTGTATCGCCATACAAGCGATACATCGTAAAAGTATTTCACTACTGAGATACAAATACATTTTTCAAATGTATCTCGATACAGAAGTACAGATACTCAAAAGTATCTCCGAAATACTATCGCGATACTCTTGTATCGCGATAGCGATACTCTTGTATCGCGATACTGCCCAGCCCTGTCTCACACACGCTCTCCCCGGCAGGTGCAGCGACCAGATATGAGGACTACAGGCCGCAGGTGGACACACCTTCCAACCAAAACGACGGGGGATTAAATCAAGAGCGTCCCCAAGAACATGTAGTTCTGGTCCCCCCACAGCCACAGTAGAAACAACAAAAAAGTCACAGTTTCGCCGCATGGACAAAGCAATGAATGCGATAGCAAGAAACTACAGTGAAACCTCGGTGATACGATCACAACTCATACGAATTTCAGGGTGATACGAATTTTTCGTTGGTCCCGGCCAAGGCCCATTGGCCTGCAATGTAATCGAGTATGGTTGTTGCGAATCGATTTTCACCCAGCGACGTTTGATATGAACATACGCTACCGCCCAGGTACGAAGAGGTGCTGTCCGCGCTGTCGCAAAGACGCGCCAAGCACGTGCGAGCGCGGGAACGCAAGCGCGGGCATGCGGGCCGCACCGCGAAATTGCCAGAATCGCGGTTTAAGAAAAACACTCTTCTAAAGGTGGACAATAACCGAAAGAAGGCGAGGGCGGTCTTGGCGAAGCAGTCAGGCCTCACAACGTGAACATGCGCGACTGTTGAGGTCGCAGTTGTGCTGGCACGGTCGTAAATCTCCCAAAAATCATCCCCAACACCTACGCAATAACAAATTCATAACACAGGACCGTGGTTCCAAAGACTCCGTGTCATGCAAAAAGACATACTAAAAATTTGGAAGGGGCTACTGCTGTCGCGGGTCACAACGCACCTGGTTCATAAAGTAAATACGCGCCTACGTGCCGTATCTTTCCGAGCGTAGTATGATGACGAACATCTAAAAATTTAACTGAAAATCATTCAGGATTCTTCCTGACGTTTGCTGCTGCCCTGAAAAACAATAAATGAAAATTTACGCCAGCTTTCTTTTGTTGCATGCTAATTTTTCATGCTTTCTGGTGATACGAATTTCGGATGATACGAATATTTTTTGTGGTCCCATGAGATTCGTATCACCGAGGTTTCACTGTAATACATTATGAAATGATGCTCGCCAATGGATACTCTCAGTTTGAACAGCCATCCTGTTGCAAAGGCGGCCGAAGCAGCGAAGGAAACTAGCGTGCTTCAAGTGTCGAGCTGTGACACTTGATATTTCGCGCTAATCTTCTGTTGCTTCGTTTAGGCGTCCCTTGAGCTCGAGTGACTTTCGTACGCTCCGTAACATGAGCGCGGACATCACGGTGAAAGCGTGAAACATCCCGCTTCCCCTCACCACGAGAAAACCGTACTAGCGGACAGCGGAAGGGCAAGGTTCGCCCTGCGCAAATATAAGAAGCGAGCGAGCTCGCCGACGCGCTCCTCGCGCCATCTCGCTGGTAACGAAGAAACGCTTATAAGCGCCTGTCGTCTCTGATTCCTGCCATCGGTAATGGGTGTGTATATAACGCTCGTCGTTAGCTACCTGAAGTATCTGCGCTTTCTGGCGAAGTGGTTAGCGCCACGCGCTGCGGAACGGTAGGTCGCTGGTTCGATTTCGCGCTTCGGAAGCATTTTTCTGAATTCTTTTTGTTTGGGACTTTCATATATATATATATATATGCATACTTATACATATACAGTGCATGACGGTGGCGACGGCGACAGCGACGGCAAAATCCAGCCGAGACTGTCCCTATAATTGCTATCGCAATCAAAAGTGTTACACACTGGCTGTCATGGCTCCGAGCCGTGCTGACTAACATTCCCAGGTTTGAATGCACATAAATGCCCGATAAAGTGGTTGAGGGGACAACCCCCGCCGTAGCTCAATTGGTAGAGCATCGGGCGCGTTATCCGAAGGCTGCAAGTACGGTTCCTGCCAGCGGCAAGTAGTTTTTTTCGTCCACTTTGCTTTCTTCACATATATAATTACTACAATACACCTAAAATAATACAGTTAACGTTTCTTATACCTTCCTTCGCATCATAATCTGCTGGTTTTCATAAAGGTTTCGCACCCGGCAGCTATTCATGAGCTAGGGGCGAAAAAACGAGGCTGCATTAATTTATAGTAGCCAACAGCACAAAACAAAGAAGAGAAAAACCACCAAACAAGACCAGCACTTCCCGCCCCTACTAACTAGTGGAAATTATGTATCCCTCCTGATTTCGTCATTGAGGTCTCTTCGACTTCAGTTCAGATTCTACAGGAGACAAGGTACGAATCAGACCGCGGAAGGAAGAAAAGTGCAGAGTGGAAAAGAATTATGTGGGTCTGCTAAGAACGTCTTGTGCGAACATGATTCTGTTCGTTAAGGTTTATGTTTTAACCCACATAAATGAAGCACGCAAAAAAAAAAAAAACGAGGCAACTACGCGCCGGTGGTTCAATAACTGTGGTAGCAGCGGAGCTTGTGGCCTTGTCTTCCTCCTTTCCCTCCTTCTCATCATGACTTCCTTTTCCCACCCCCAATACTGTACATGGCTATACTATGCTTTCTTTCTCTTTTTATTCCTATCCCTTTCTTTCAATAGCTGTCTAGTTATCTCTCTAAGCTTCTCTTTCTTTCTGTCTTTCATTCTTTATTTCTCTTTCTCTCCATCTTTTTCTCGTTTTCACGTCCATAGCAACGCATTCCTATGGTCCCCATAAATACTTGTTCAGCTACCGCGCCTGGACGGTCGAATGGTCATGACGCTCGCCTTCGAACCATGGCCACCCGGTTTCGAGTTCCGCCTCTGCAAGAACTTTACAGCAGAGCTCTTATGGTCGGGGTTTGTCGTGTGTCGTAGATAAAAAGTTATCATCATGAACCGGCACGCACTCTATTTGACCTCTTCTTCATCGCCTTCCTCTTTTGCCTCTTCTGTTTCTTTCCCAGAACATGTGCGCCGATTTGTCTGGCGTGGAATGCAATAGCTATGATGGGCAAGAGAATGAGTACAGAGAGAGAGAGAGAAAAAAGACAGAAAGAAAGAGTAAAAGGAAGAGAAAAATCAAGAAGTAGAGAAATTCTCGCCGAAAAATATTTCTCGGCGAGGCAGCACTCGAAACCGCATCCCAACAATCCCAAGGCGATCGTCGTAACCATTCAGCTATCTAGGCACGCCAGCAGAGCATAGGATAGCCTTTTATAGTATAGTAGGGCAAGGGGATGGGAAAGGTAAGTGAGGGTGAGAAGGGCAGATGTGAAGCTGAGAAGGAGGGAAAGTAGGAGGGGAGAACGACTACAGAAAGAGAGAGAGAAAAAGACATAGGAAGAAAAAATAAAGTAAAAAAATTACAGCATATCCACGGGTGAATGATGAAGAGCTTGGGCGAAGCTCCTGAAGCAATCATGATCTCGGGATTCGCTTCTCGTTGAGCCTGTTTCGCAGCGGCGTCCTTGGCGCGCACCGTCACGGGATCCGCCTGGCTGCCGCCGAGCGAGCGCCCGCCGCTGCGCATCGTCCATGCTCCGCCAACGATCCCACACGTACGGCGACGATCCAGGAGAATGAGAGAGGCGCTCGCTCCCCGCGCATCCCCGCGCAGCCCACGCAGCAGCCAATCGGAGAGCAGCGGCAATTCTAGCGCCCTCTAGTGTCGATTCACACAAGCGCCATATTGCACACAGTTCTATTGGACCAACGCCATCTAGGAAATGAGACGAGAAATGGTGATGACGACACAGATTGTGTACAGCGCATCTAGAATATCGTCCCTGAACTGCAGTTTGTATGTACTTCTATGAGACAGCGCCATCTATTGCATCATACGGGAGATCCGTTTACGCCGGACAACGGAGACGTGACAAGGTTAGACTAAGAGGAGCTACGCCCCTAAAAAGAGATGAGGAAAGAGAAGAGATAGAGCAAAACAAAGAGAAAGAATAAGAGATAGAAAGCCATAGAGAAAAGAGATAGAAAGTCATGGACTAAAAAAGAATAGAAAAAGGAGTAAGCACAGTCATGTATAGCATAGTATAGTATAGCAATAGATGGGAAAGAGATGAGAGGATAACAGCTCAGCTAAGCAGTGACCAGCTAGATGCCCACCAGCTCTGCTGAGACCCAGCCTTGCGCGACTTCGTGCAAGGTGTGCTAATTTTAGGGGCGTAGCTCCTCTTAGGCTAACCTTGTCATGCGTCCGGCGTAACCGGCAGTATCTCCCGAACAGTATAATAGATGGCGCTGTCTCTTAGAAGTACATACAAGCTGCAGTTCAGGGACGATATTCTAGATGGCGCTGTACACAATCTGTGTCGTCATCACCATTTCTCGTCTCATTTCCTAGATGGCGTTGATTCAATAGAACTGTGTGCAATATAGCGCTTGTGTGAATTGACGCTAGATGGCGCTGGAAGTGCCGCTGCTCTAGAGTGCCTCAATGTCCTCCTCGACAACCGCTCTGGCGAGGAGGACATCGAGGCACTCTACGCTGCCCTCCGCTGGGCTGCTGCGCGGGCTGCGCGGGCAGCGAGCGCCTCTCTCATTCTCCTGGATCGTCGCCGTACGTGTCGGATCGTTGGTGGAGCATGGACGAAGCGCAGCGGCGGGCGGCGGCAGCCAGGCGGATCCCGAGACGGTGTGCGCCAAGGACGCCGCTGCGAAACGGGCTCAACCAGAAGCGGATCCCGAGACCACGATTGCTTCAGGAGCTTCGCCCAAGCTCTTCATCTTTCACCCGGGGATATGCTGTAATTTTTTTCATTTCGTTGACTTTGTTTTTCCCTTTCTCCTCTCCACTTCTCCTATTATACTCCTTTCCTTCCTCCTCTCCACTTCTAAGAGCAGAGTTTTCGCTTAACGTTCGCCTCCCTCCTCCTTCCCGGCTCGGTGCTTCAGCACCTGCTGTACTCGGTAGTGGGGCTTGCCAAAGTTCGGTGGCACATACCCACCCGAGTTTCTGCATGCGTGCCTGTAAAAATGTAAATAATGTAACACTGTGGTGAAATAAACTTCAAACTTCAAATTTGCGAAGGAACGGCGGCCCAAACAGCTACGCTTTCAAAATAAATTTATTCGAGGACTCAAAAATGATGGCGGGAAGCTTTCATAGCCCCGCCAAAAGTACGTAAATAGAAAGATGAGATTATCGCTGACAATTACGAACGTTCGACAATGTACCATAACGCAAATAAATATATGCGTATGTTAATTTGTGCCTCATTCTCTTGTTTCCTACTTTTTGGAGATGATGTAGCGAATTTTACTAACAGATACATTTGTAGACATATTTAGCTCAAGCTAAATGAAACCACTGGAGATTAGATATTATGCTGTAAAAAACTCGTCGAGTATACACTGACGCTTTCAGGTTACTAATGAAGTATTGCATAGTAAGGTCAAACGTCTTTTGGGTTATCTGATTCGAAAGCCAAAGAGATTTAAGTTCTTTTACTGCTCGTACTACGTGTGCAATATCTCCCATTCTTTATACGCAATATCGAGGAATTTGACGCCTTGTGTCATACAACACCAGCTGCGGTAGCGATCTCTATTGCCCACCATGTTAAGCACAGTGGGTAACCCTTTAAAGCCCATAGGGTTCATTTTTCCCACTACTTTTCAACACCTCCACCGCCAAGACACCTAATTTCGCCACCCTGAGGTGGTCGCTACATATAGAGTAATGCTTGAGAATCAACTGGAAAAAGTTTTAGTGACTCCGACGCAACCATCTACTCGGCGGAGCAGTTCCCGTTGGAGCCACCGGCAGGTTTCTCTCTGCGCGGGAGTTTGTCGCGCGCGTTTGGACCAGCTGCAATATCTCGTGGATGAATGCATTTGCCGCAGTAAGAAAGGTGAATAAATGCATTTATTTTATGTCTCAAGTGTAGGGCTATTATCTGGCTCACTTAAGAACGGAGATTTCCTTTCCGAAGGGCTCGTTCATACGGTACACACAGCCAAATGAATCGAACAGACAATTAAGCCAGTGAAAGCATAGATGACGTTAATTGTTCTTTTTAAGTGTAGTGTACTTATGGCGAAGACAACAATTGGCCTAATTGTCTGTTCCATTCATTTGGTTTTACATAACACTTAGAAACATTCCACACTGCTAACCCGGCCGTTCTCGCTTCTATCAGTCAAACACTAATATTGATACTATCGAAATAGTGTGCGGGGTTTATACCTAATCAAATCTCCAGACTCTTTATGAGTACTAAGGCCCGAAACGAAACCATAGCGATTGCTGACTATTTAAATGCGATTCCACGAGAGCTATTCTAGAAACCTTGATTACAGACACTACATTACATTCAATCGTAATTAAATTTTCGCATGAACAGCTCTTGAAAGTAATTTTCCTACGCATATTCAGCTTGAACTACGTAGAAAAAGCAAAAGATAGCACTGTTCAATACATAATAATGAGAGTTAAACAGCCTGCTGCGTCTCAAAGTATACTATTAGAAAAAAGAAACATACTCTTACTTTGTGAATAGATAAACAATGGTCTCGTTCGGTCTACTATAATTCGATGAGTGCATCTTCTGCAGCTTCTCCAATGTGGCATTTGTGTCGAGGGTATCGTTCGTTCGGACCCATATATTCTTTTCCTGTAAAATATATCAAGCATTCCAAGTACATACCTAGACGGACCGCTGGTGTGTGTTGCCGATGATGAATCGCTGTAATTTTTACAAAATTAGATATCACATAATTCGACCCCGCAAATCTAAATTCAAATCAGTCTTTCATGAGCCAGACAAATCGCAATACTTTTTATTATGCATGCGTAACTTTCACGTTCAAGTTTTATGGTATCGTGGCGGTTTTCGCGCGTACCAAAAATTGCGACAGATCGCGAAAGGTTTTTGGTGACATATTCACTGAATACAATAACTAATGACGTCGTCGGTGCCAACACGCGCCGACGACGTCATGTTTTTAGCAATGATAGCAAAAGTGCTCGATGAAGCGGTGATTTCTTTGCCCTGAGTGAGCGGTTATCTTGTTATCGACTTCGCAATTGAGCATTAAAGTTTCACGCTATCAATGGATGGTGGAACTTTATTAAATATAGTCCTGAGAGACGCGACTAGCGCGCAGTGGGCTTCTCCCACGTTGGGACGGGAAGGCTTAGCCTGACCGCCGCATCGTGGTCGCTCTGGATGGCCCAAAGCTGATCCCCCTTGTTACCAATGTTATTGTGCATTTTCTATAGGCCCCCTTATAGAAATATTACCTTTTCTCGCGCAGCAAATAATAATGTCACGGCAGATGGCTCATACATGATGGCATGTGGCCACAACATCCCGGCCACTGCATGCTCTATCTGGTCTGACAGAGACAGGCAGGCCCTCACAGACTTCATACGAAGTGTCATGCAACACGAGCTACGACAACTCCAAGCAGTGAGATCCCAACCGCCTGTGACCGCACTCGCGGATGTCATCGGAATTGAAATCAGAGAGGCGGTTACAGCACTCGCACTACTAAGGCCCGTATTCACAAATCAACCTTATCTTAACGCTATAAGGCGGCCTTTCGTAAGGAAGGGAAAAGTGTAAGGATAAGAAAAGGTCACAGTGCGTTTCATAAACTCGCCTTATTTGGTTTTAAGGCAGCCTTACGAAAGGCGGCCTTGTCGTCATGAGGAACGAGCATGGGAGCGAGGCTATGAACTTTTGCTGGCTCATTGTTGGTTTATAACAAGAATAAAAAGCTGCATGCTCCTCAAAACAATAAGAAAAATGCAGGAACGCATACCCGCGCAAGTTTCGGTACGAACGCGCCTCGTCTGGCCGCGCCGTTTGCTCCTTTTCTTTGTTAACGTTTTTTTTTTCGTTGTCATAGCAACCGGCGGCTCGCGTAGACGCGCCGGCACATGCGGAGTCAGACGCGAAGCGCTGGTTTCAACGAGAGCACCGACAGGCGCACGAAGTTGCGAGCGGCTTTTGTGCGTCTGCCCGTGTGTGTGGCTGTTTACGTGGATCATACATAGGCTTGTTATTGAGTGCGACAGAAAGGCGAAAATTGAATTTCACTGAAGATCCAGCGCTGCTCATCGACGTGAAAGCGTTGAGTTGTGGTAGCACTCGGAGTTTGTAAAGGTATAACACGAGAAAGTGGGAGCAGCTCAAAGTACCAAGAGCGACGTGCGGCTGCGCACAGAGCAGCAGCTACGTGAGTGCAAAATGCGTAAAAAGTATTCCATCCTGCAGTGAAACGCGTCGGCTTCCGCGCCGTACCCTGACTGATTTTTTCACACGTTTAATAATGCGGGGCAATGTGGAAGTCGCCATTCACAATTTGAAAAGTGTCTGCGCCGTAGAAACAAAGTGCCACCAGCAGCTGAAGGAGCGGTGGCACGGGAAAACCGACGCAGTGGGGGCCGTTTCCAGCGGCAACGTCGGGGACATGAAGTGCTCGCTTCGATAAGCGGAATCTGCTCAGCAACACATCGTCGCTGAACTCTTCCATGGAATTGTGACGGTTCTCAAGCACTGGCAGCATAAATTGCACATATGGATGCAGGCAGCGTACGTCACCTTTTCGTTAATGACATTGTAAAGCTTCTTGTGTAATCAGCCATAGCGCGCCGCATAAGTGGCACCTCAAGGTACCTGCCGGGCTAGCTTATCGAACACCACCTTTTCACGGCGATAAGGTTAAGGAAAGGCTGGATTGAGGCATAAGGTTTGTTTATGAAACGCGTTAAGGTGCCGAAAAGGTAAGGAGGGCAAAAGATAAGGATAAGGTCGGTTTGTGAATACGGGCCTAAGACCTAGGCCCGTATTCACAAACCAACCTTATCTTAACGCTATAAGGCGGCCTTTCGTAAGGAAGGGAAAAGTGTAAGGATAAGAAAAGGCGCAGTGCGTTTCATAAGCTCGCCTAATTCGGTTTTAAGGTAGCCTTGCGGAAGGCGGCCTTGTCGTCATAAGGAAAGAGCATGGGAGCGAGGCTATGAACTTTTACTGGCTCATTGTTGGTTTATTAGCAAGAAAAAACAAAAGCTGCATGCTCCTCAAAACAATATGAAAAATCCAGGAACGCATACCCGCGCAAGTTTCGGTACGAACGCGCCTCGTCTGGCCGCGCCGTTTGCTCCTTTTCTTTGTTAACGTTTTTTTTCCGTTGTCATAGCAACCGGCGGCTCGCGTAGAAGCGCCGGCACATGCGGAGTCAGACGCGCCGGTCCACGAAGCGCTGGTTTGAGCACCGACAGGCGCACGAAGTTGCGAGCGGCTTTTGCCCGTCTGCCCGCGTGTGTGGCTGTTTACGTGGATCATACATAGGCTTGTTATTGAGTGCGACAGAAACGCGAAAATTGAATTTCACTGAAGATCCAGCGCTGCTCATCGACGTGAAAGCGTTGAGTTGTGGTAGCACTCGGTGTTTGTGAAGGTACAACACGAGAAAGTGCGAGCTGCTCAAAGCAGCAAGAGCGACGTGCGGCTGCGCACAGAGCAGCAGCAACGTGAGTGCAAAATGGGTAAAAAGTATTCCATCCTGCAGGAAAAAGCGTCGGCTTCCGCCCCGTACCCTGACTGATTTTTTCACACGTTTAATAATGCGGGGCAATGTGTAAGTCGCCATTTACAATTTGGAAAGTGCCTGCGCCGTAGAAACAAAGTACCACCAGCAGCTGAAGGAGCGGTGGCACGGGAAAACCGACGCAGTGGGGGCCGTTTCCAGCGGCAAGGTCGGGGACATCAAGTCCTCGCTTCAAGAAGCGGTATCTCCTCAGCAGAACATCGTCGCTGAACTATTCCATGGAATGTTGATGGTTGCCGAGCACTCGCAGCGTTAATTGCACATGTGGACGCCGATCGCATACGTCACCTTTTCTTTAATGACATTGCAAAGCTTCTTGCGTAATCAGCCATTGCGCGCCGCATAAGTGGCGCCTTAAGGTACCTGCCGGGCTACCTTATCGAACGCCACCTTTTCACGGCGATAAGGTTAAGGAAAGGTTAGATTGTGGCATAAGGTTTGTTTATGAAACGCGTTAAGGTGCCGAAAAGGTAAGGAGGGCAAAAGATGAGGATAAGGTTGGTTTGTGAATACGGGCCCTAAAGTCCTCGTCCTGGCGTGTGTGGTGGCCCTGCTATCACCTGCACCAGCAGCTGCAGGTCCCACTATGCGTATTATGGACCAAGCTCCTCATCTATTTCAGGACATCTCTTTGAGTCCACCCCTAAGACCTAGGTTTACGAACGCATACACATATCTGCCGTCTGTTTCAAAACAGAAGGCTAGCAAGGCAAGCGTGTGGCGCAGGCTGGATAACTGTCCGCTCTGCTACCACTGTGGCGAAGCGGGTCAACTGTATCGCACCTGTCAGTACCGCGAACTAGGTCTCCGTGGCCTCCACCTTTATGCTCAGTGCCCACGCTACGGTGAGCGCCCTCGTGGAATCAAAGCGCACCTCACGGGCCAGCAAATTACTTCCATTGTTCAGTGCCGGCTATCGCGATCACCATCGCATCGCCGCTCTACGTCACCTAGCTTACCCTCCTCGTCTTATTCTCCTTTCAGGAGCCGCTCACCGAGTCCCCGTAGGGGACATTAAGAACAGCGGCTTCTGCGGGTTAAGTCCCTTTCCGACGAAGTGTCAAAAAGCCTCCCTCGAACAATGCGACGATGTCAGTTCTGATTTTTTGTTATTTGTCGAGAGTGATAATATTGTTTCTGTCGACATCACCGTATTCGTTGATAATCGTGCTGTCACTGCCCTCGTCGACATGACGGCGTACTTCCCCGTATTACCTGTGTGCTCCCGTCCAATCATCCTGGGCATGGACTGCGGCGCAATAATTGACCTACGTGAGTTGCTGGTGTCGTTCGAGGACCCTTTTCCTTTTGAATATGAAAACACCCAATTATTGAACACAGCCCTATGCATTGCCGCTGAATCCACGACTGTGCCTCCTAGCAGCAGCCTCTTTATCAGCGTTCAATGCTAACAAGGCGTCCCCCGACGCTGTAATCGCGGAGGGTAATTTGTACCTCCTTGCATATTAAATCTGCGTTGCCCGAGGATTTACTCAACCTAGAAAGAGACAAACCCATCTACTGGTCGCGAACTTCGCAGAGGAATATCGTCATTTTACAGATGCACCGCCATTGCATAATTCAAGGATATTGCCGACGTCCCGGGTCCGTCAACAAGAGCGGCCCTTTCGCCGTGCCAGCGTTCATGAGCATTCTCGACGTAAACCAGAGTGCACCTTCCAAACAATGGGAACGTCTTTTGGATATATTCGATTCATTTCGAGATTGTTTCGCTACGACCTTGAAGGTTAACCAGATGCCGCTTGCCAAGCATCGTATCATCGCCGAACTCACCGAGAGACCCGTTCGACAACATCCCTATATAGTGTCGCAAAAAGAACAAGACGCTATACGTCACCAAGTCGAGCAGATGCTCAAGGATGACGCCATCCAGCCATCTAACTGTCCCTCTTCCTCAGTTGTGTTACTAAAAGAAAAAAAGATGGTAACTTGCGTTTTTGTGTGGAATATCGAAAGTTGAACAAGAATACGAAGAAAGATGTTCATTGTCTGCGCCGAAGAGATGACTGCTTGGATCTTACAGGGAACGCGATCATTTTCTTCCATGAACCTACGTAGTGGCTACTGGCAAATCGCAGCTGACGAGCGTGACCGCGAAAAGATCACTTTTATTACTCCTGACAACCCCTACGAGTTTAAGGTCCTTCATTTAGGGTTTTGCTCGGCGCCAGCAACTTTTCAAAGAATGATAGATAGGGTTCTTTCTAGGCTGAAATGGCAATCATGTCTAACTAGACAGCGATGGTGGCTTTCTCGGACACGCTTGAGCTGCATATTCAGCGCCACAGACTGTTCTTCAGCCGATTCCAACAGATGGACTTTCTTTCAAACCTGTGAAGTGTCATTTTGGGCATGAGGAACTGAAATTGCTTGGCCACACTGGTATCAGCACATATCCCAAGGAAACGAGTGCCGTCGCCACATTTCCCTACCAACAAACAAGCGCGATATACGCCGATTCCTGGGGCTCTGTGCATACTAACGACGCTTTATAAAAGGCTTTTCCAAAATCACTGAAGCCCTCAACAAACTTACGAAAGAAGGCGTCCCATTTGTTTAGGGTCAAGATAAGCGTCATACCTTCGATACCTTCCAAACAATCTCCAGGCTTCACCGGCACTTGGTCAATTTGACGGGAACGATGACACAGTTAAACGCCAACACCAGCGTCGTCGGACTTGGAGCTGTATTTGTTCAGTGGCAAAATGGCGTACAGCATGTGATTGCCTATGTAAGCCGAATATTATCGTTTGGTGAGAAAAACTACTCTGCAGCAGAAAACGAACGCTTAGCCCCTTGTTCGGGCCATAAAGTTTCCGCAATACTTGTACAGCCGCTCATTCAGGGTAGTCAGCGACCACAATTCTCCTGCTGGCTCGCCGATCTGAAGAATGCTTCAGGTCGTCTGGCACGATGGAGCCTTCGGCTGCAAGAATTTGACGTTACCATCGTTCGCAAGTTAGGACGCAAGCACACCGACGCTGACGGTCTCTTATGTGCACCAGTCGGAAGTGCCATCGCTGACCGCGAAGAGCACAATGCTTTTCTTTCCTCTGTTCAGCGACCGATTTGCCTCAATCGCTCGACGAATTGGAGCTCTGCCCGCTTATTGACTAGCTCGAAGGGCGCAAATCCAGTTTACCTTTTCTTTCAGGAATGGAGTCATTTATAAGAAGAACTTTGACCATACGCAAGCTACACACATGGTAGTTGCGCCAACGTCGCTTCGTGGCGATATTTTACGTTAGTTGTGATACATGTGGACGAGGGATAGGGGCACCAAAAATGTTAGGGTTCTCTATATATTTTTTTACTGTCATGGTGTATATGTGCCGACATGACGAAAAATACAATTAGTTTTACGTCAGCAGTGTTGCTGTCCCTTGTTCGTCTTGTGTACCGTAAGAATTGGGAGCTGTTTCTTCCCTGTTACACGTATCAACCTTCTTCAAAATTGGATAGCGTGAAATCGACCAGGGCTACCAAGGATCACAGATGAACAAGATAGGCGCTACTCGCAACTAAGCTTTATTCAGGAAAGGATCCGTAGATATATACACAGACGAGTGGCGCGCGCAGGCGCATTGCACATACGCTAAGCACGAAAAAGCCCTCTGCCGATGAAATGGTGCTGCCACTTGGCAGGGGCCGTGGGAACAGCGTCACGGGTGGCCGCGGATGAGACCAGGACTCATGTAGTGCGGCCGGAGGCGACTGTCGTCTTTCGACGACATTTGCAGCGAAGCACGCAGATACGCGGCCAATTTTTTTCATTTAGCAACGGTTCGCAAACACAGTAGCAGCACAGATACAGGAAGACCGGTGAAGAAGAGCGGCGCCGCGCCTGTACCGGCTTCTTACCAACGGCGTCGCTGGGCCTTTTCGAGGAGCACGGCTGTGCGATGAGCGACAGCTGGCGATCACAGAATGCATCCCCTGTGCAATTTTCGTCGTCGTTGGTTTAGACACAAATTTAATATACGCGTCCGCTATTCGCGGCGTCTTACGGAGTGATGCACTTACAACGAACGAGACGGTTCGCAGCTCCGATCTTCACGGTGCTCGTACCCGCAGTGCACCGGCGGCCGCACGTTGGTTCCGTCTGCCTCGTATCGGGGCTCGCCTTCGAGCTAGATCTTTCACAGCGGTGGCCGCATGGAGCGAAATACACAGTTCGGACTACACTTTGTTCCAGGAAACATTGTTTTCTGTGAAACAAAATTTACGCGACGCTTCTTTCACCTTCTCCGGCGACGCCCTCACACCGGCCGCTGGTCGGCTCGGTGCCGACGACGTAGCGAAGCCTTCTTATCGCTTCGAAGTTGCAGCCGGTCACACTCCAGAAGAAGCCACGGACGATCACACCAGCTTGATTTTGTTGCCGCTGGGAGTGTTCTTCGTAGCTTTTCGCGATTCGGCACGGAAGTGAGGTATCCGCGGCGTCCATGCTCGGAGGCTTGAGCTCGTACGCGCACGGCCACTCGATGATAGAAGCACCTGAAATCCATCCTGCCGTGCGCAGCCAGACGCCGGCGTGAGTTGAACTTGCCATCACCGCAACCAGACATATACAGCGCAAGCTTCTTACATTCGCCTGTCTCCAGGGCCACTAGACAACATACGCCAGCGATACGCGAAAATCTGCAATGCGGCTTTCCGGCAGGTTTTTTTTTCTTCGAGCAAGCCCTTTCGTTCACAGGCTGCTTGTCTCACTCGTTGTGCCTCTGCAGCTGCAGTTTCAGTGAAAGTGCGTAGCCTGTGGGTCAAACGTGAGGCGCGACAATGCCATACCAGCTTTGAAAAAAGAAACAAAATAATTGTGATGTTCGCACACCTTAACTGGAACTGGAAGGGCACTCATCGGCGGACAAAAGCCGCCGAAGGAGGGGGAGTGGGGGGAGCTTGATGTCACATGGTAATAAACTCTGAAACGATGGTTAAAGGGACCCTGAAACGGCTTTTTTGAAGTTTTGTCAGCATTTAGGCAGGAGCATCCCCAAATCACTCGCACCAGAAACTAAGCGACGCACCGCGTACCAAGGCAGCTACGGTCAATTATAGCTATACCCTCCTCCTCACCAATGCCTTGCACCCTCAACTCACAGACACGCTGGCATCGCCGGCGATCGCAGCGCTCTCATGAGCGCACTCGACGGTTTGAGCTCGCTCAGTCATGGCCTCCAATATTGCGCGCCGACAGGTTGCGCGCAATCTCGGAGGCCCAGTGTGCCCGGCAGCACGCCGTCTGGCAACAAAGACGAAGCTCGCGCAGTGGTCGAAATCTGCTCCAACAAGTGGCGCCACCCTACCACCAGATTTTCTTTTATTCTCCTGTACGGCGACACTCGCAAAAGTATGCGGACAAACAAAAAGAATTCCGTAACGATCGCCGATAAGCGTAAACTCGGGCAATGTGGTTGTGTCTTCAGGGGTGAAGTTACAGCCGCAGACACGTGGATCTTGGCGTTGAAAGGATAGCGAGAGCGCGACGCTCATTGCAGCGACGAGCTGAAGGGTTTCCGCTCACCAGTGCGTCACAAACATTGCACGATGTCGCAGCTTTACAAGTCACCAATTGCTACATATGTGGTACACAGCACGGCCCTAGCCGTGCTGTGTACCACATATGTAGCAATCGTGACATATGTACCACATACCACACATACGATACAGATACCATACAATACCACACGTACAGATAAACATTGTCGCTCAGCTCACGTCAACACGGAGCACGTTGAAACACAGGCAGACGACGCTCGCTGACCACAGGAGGTTCAATGACGTGGACTGGACATATCCAATCAGATCAGCCACCTGCGTGACGTCGCGCTTCCAAGACGATGCGCACTGGAAGTGGGCGGTTTGAAAACGCGTTTGGCTGAGCCGCTGTGATCGGTGACGATTCGCACCTTTAAAGCGTTGTAATAAATTACACAGTTTACGCACCCAGCTTAAATCGGTCTGTAAAGGACCCTTAGGGCTTGCTCTACCGGCCCAATGTGTTCGACGAAAATCGTCAAAACCTTTTCAGGGTCCCTTTAAAAATCCCGTAACAGAAAGCTCCCCACGTAGTAAAATTGAATTGTGACATCTTTTTACTACGTTCCTCAGAGGTGGTGGTAAAACTATGTCATGTGTCACCTTCTACTCCAACATGAGGTAGTAATTTTAGGAGCGAGGGAGTTTCAGAGGTAGTGGGCCGGAAAAAGCCCCAATTTTGGCTAACGTTTGCTTACATTGTAGCGGCGCGCCGAAAGTCGCATTGGACGTGCTAGATAGCTCCAGATGGGCATCCAGAGCCGCCCTGCAGACAGGCAGTTCCATTCGTTGTCTCCGTGCGCATAGCTTGTGTGGACGCCAAAGTGAAACAGTTTATTGCTGACCGTGTGTCACAAGCAATTGTGTCAACGACTCTTTATACATGCCATAGTGTACTGTACTCAAACATGGGGCGTGGTAATGTCTGCTAAGCTAACAGAGACACTACGTAAAATGAACCAATGGACACTACAATAAGTCTTGCGCCGTCATGGAGACCGAACTGCCGAAAAGTGCACATGCAAGCGTCGTAGTAACCAACACAATGTCTTGACGAGGGATTGTCGTTTTCGTTCGCGTTGCTCCCAGGTAATGTCGATGTAACAGAAAATATCCCCGTGACAAAAAAAAAGACATTTTCAAAGGAAACATTGATAGCCATCTGTGTTGTAGGACAAAGCTAAAAAGAAATTCACACCGATTTCCTTGTGGCTTTGTGCTGCACATATTTTGTAAAAAATGTTTTCTAAGACAAGACATTTTTACCAAGAATATTGTGTTTTTTAATAAAAAAATTTTACAATTCAAGCCATCGGCAGTGGTCATTCAAATAATTTAAGAAGTGGAAGCTCACAATTTTCAAGCACATGTCATTTGCATGAACTAATGATTCTTCTCGTAACGGTCACTACATTCAAGAGAGTGCGCTAATGCACTTTGCCTTTCAACGTTCGAGGTTTAGTTGAAAGTAAATGTTCGTAGCGATTCTGCTTGAAATACGCTTTTTGACAAAAAGGCACATACCATTTGGCAATACTTACCTGTTCAACGGCTATGACGCTAAAGTTTACCATTACATTCCGACTGTGGAAGTACCTTTCAACCTAAGAAGAGATAAATGAACAAGAAAGCTCAGCTGAGCATTTCTGAGGTAGTTTGTTCATTATGTATATTACAGAAATCTTAGTGTTTTTCTGTGTGGCCATCTATTTCTTTCAAAGGAAAATTTTATACAATCTATGCTTTTATAGAATTGAAAACCAATAGTCGTGTGATTATGTGCCCAAGAATCGCCGTCATAATCATTTTCCGCCTGTCTTTTGTCCACTGAAGAATGAAAGCCTCTCCCAATAATCTCCAAATTACTCTGCCTTGTGTGAGCTCGTTCAAGGTTACGCCTGTGGGCTTTATGATTTTATTGCGATAGCAATTATATGGACAGTCTCGGCTCGTTTTTGCCGTCGCCGTATATGTATAAGTATGTATATATACATCAATATCCCAAAGAAAAAGAAATCAGAAAAATGCTTCCGAAGCGCGGAATCGAACCAGTGACCTCTCACTTCGCAGCGCGGTGCGCAAAGCACTACTCCACACAGCGCAGATCCCCCAGGTAGCTAACGGCGAGCGTTATATACACACCCTTTACCGTTTACAGTCCTCCGAGACGGCAGGCGCTTATAAGCGTTTCTTCATTACCAGCGAGATGGCGCTTGGAGCGCGACGGGCGCACTTAAAGGCGTCGGCCAGCTCTCTCGCTTCTAATATTTGCGCTCCGCTGTCTGCTCGCGCGGGCGCTCGAACAAACTACCGCAGTGTTCATGATTCCCAGCAGATGGAGCTACGTGGTAGCTCTCACCGCGCGTCTCGTACGTGTAGCTAAAAGCGTTTCAGATGTCGGGCACGTAACGTACGTGTACTTTTCACGTTTGCGTACGTGAAGTCCCAACGTACGTGAAATTAAAACTGTCTAGTAGCTGCCGGGTAGGGATGGACGCACGGTAGTTGCAGCGCGTCCATCACGGGCCGCTTTTCTTGCTATCGCAATCATTGCTTCGCCCTTGCGGCGAAACTGTGACTTTTTTAAACTCCATCTGGCCCTCTACTATTCTCGGCGACGTTTGTCATGCCTTGGTATCCATTCTGTCGCTCTAAGTGCCCATCTGTTATCTTTCCTTCGCAGTACGTGACTTGCCCAGCTGCACTTTTTCTTCATAACGTAAGCTAGAACATCTGCTACCCCTGTTTCTTCTCTAAGCCACTCTGCTTTCTTCCTGTCTGTCAATATTATGTCTGCTATTTTTCGTTCCATTGCACGTTGCACGGCTCTTCTCGGATTTCTTTGTTACACACCAATCTATATCCCGTACTCTAGAACTGGCGATATACAACGGTTGCACACATTCTGTTGTAGGAACAGCGGCAAGTTGCCTGTAATTATTTGTAAATATCTACAGCAAGCGCTCCAGCCCATTGTTATTGTTCGCTAGATTTCCTTTTCGCGGACTGGCTCCTCTCTCAGCAATTGCGATTGGTATACATACTATTGGAGGCAAGGCCCACCACTGGAGATGCGGGCGCTGCGATCGTTGTGATGTGCAGGGTTGGATCACGTGATCTCACGTTGCTCCGGCGAAGGGAAGCGGACGGTTGAACGCGCTGCTTTTAACCGCGATTTCTGGCGTTTTCCGCTTCCCGCTTCACTTCATGTGTGCTGACATCTTGAGGCTACACAATGTGGGAAGTCCAGTCAGAGTTATCGGTGGCATGGTACTTTATACTGCTCCGTGCCACAGTGCGAGCCTAGTGTGAGCTTTCACTTTCATCGTTACCCTCCTTTGCAAGAGCGTGATACCGCTTCTACCTGACATTCCTTTATTATTATTTTCAGCTCATGGGGTTACTTGCTTACAGAGGATGTCTGTAGAATGAGCCCATCCAGGGTGACTTCTTTTTATGTTGCGTGCATAAAAACATGCCTAGGTTCTTTTTACATGCCTAGGTTCAAACACTGATACACCTTCTACAATTGTTGTGGTTTCACGTCCCAAAACCGCAATATGATTGATATAAATTTCGAACACCTCCATGGAGTCGAAATTGAGCTTGAGACCCGTACGAGTACCTAAATTCGAGTACACGGGCCTCATGCATTGATTCACCTTCTAACAGCAGCCGCGAAGTGTCATACTGCTTATGTATTAAGTTGTAAATGCTGGACACTGGTATTTTAACTAACACATAAAATTGCGAACACAGCTATCTGATTTAGTTGGAATGGGTTCGTGCTTATGAAGCACGAAAAAAAAAAAACACGGAGACGAAGCAGAGATACACACAGGACAAGTGTTTGTCCTGTGTGTATGTCTGCTTCGTCCTGTGTTTTTCGTCCTTCAAAAGCATAAAATTTCCATCTAGGCCACAGTAAGCCACCTCTCGCAGCAAGCTAGTGCATTCAAATGAGCGAAATATAATGCGGCCGGCTGGCCCACGGTACATTTACCTTCTCAATTTAGCCCTATCGGGACCGTATATTTCGATCGCGATTGGCCCCTTTGTGCCAACTGCAGAACGGAGTAAATCGTAGAAAGTTTTCATCCCGATCTGGTTCGATGGCGATCGAAAATGCATCGTGTCCAAACCGTAGACAATTCGCACAATAAGGTGTAACAGATAAATACTAAAATAGTGCCGCCGAAAAAAAGTTCGGCAGATCCCACGTACCGTGGGAATCGATGTTATGCGAAGCATGCGCGGGGTGGTGATTGTGGCATAATTTTTCTTGTTGAGCGAAAGTTTACGAAATGACGCTAGAGAAATGTGGAAGTGGTATAAACACACTCATATATACTGAAGAGTCGCATATGTATTATATAACCAGTTGTTTACAGTTGCGTAACGATGCCAACACCAATATTGGTGTTACCAACACCATACGCGGTAGGCTGATATGTAGTGCTTAAATTCTTCAATACTGGATAGCGCGAATCCGAAGAGCGCAAAGGAACACAAATGCACAGGACAGGCGTTACTCGCAACTAAGCCTCATTCAGGAAAGTTCCTCTGGATATACACGCAGCTGAGTGGATCGCGCAGGCGCACTGCACGTACGTTACAGTAACAGATGCAGTTATGACAGTTGCGTTACAGTTGTTATGTTTGCACTTGTCCGTTATGACGGAGAATGCACGTGCGTTTCACTAACCCGTGTGTATGTGTAGAAGGGGTCCTTGACAGTTCTTGAACAAGGTCATCATCACCGTGATCAGTGAGCACCAGCAGCTGGACCGGGCTTGTTAATCGGATCCTTTCGCGATCGCAGCTACGAGGGGTCTAAGTGTAGTGAAGTGCCAGGTATAGCACAGCTGGTGAAGATCCTGGATGCCTGTTGCGATGAAATGATATATGGCGCCTCCTGTCCTACACGTGGCAGCGAGGTCTTTTGATGCCGTGTCTACATTAAAGCCGCGTTTCACGCAGTATAAGGACCAGGCGTTGTTGGGTCTTAATAAGTCAATGTAGAAGTCACCGGTGATGATCAGAGGCCTAGTTCTCTCAGCAGATTTATTGTAGGAAGCATTGACGCTGGCTTTCGCGTAATCCACGTGGTCCACGTTGGGAACCACGTGAATGAGTGCATGGTAGTTGAGCGTCTCCGAGTGGTGTTCTGTCTTCAGCTTCCTCACTTTCCTTATGTCCGCCACGGTGGTGTAGCGGTTACGGTGCTCGGCTGCTAACCCGAAGGTCGCGGGTTCGATTCCGGCCGCGGCGGTCGCATTTCGATAGATGCAAAATGCTAGATGCCCGTGTACTGCGCGATCTCGGTGCACGTTAAAGAATACCAGATGGTCAAAATTCCAGAGCCCTTCGCAACGGCGTCTCTCATAATTATATCGTGGTTTTGGGACATAAAACCCCAATAATTGTTATTATTATCACTTTCCTTGCGTGTCGTTGTGTGTGTTCGCGTTTACTGAGTTGGTTGAGACTTTGTATCACTTGTGGCACATACCAGCATGACAAACTCTGGTATGCGGGTATGTGCCACACGTGACTGAGAGAAAGGGTTTCATGACGTACGCAACAGGTATTTTGCGTTATTCATGCCATGACCAGTGAATCGTGTTCGTCATACACTGATCCCCTGCTATGTCAATTTGGGTTCATTAGAAGTTATGGAGACGACCAGGAGAGCGCCCAGACGTAGGCGGCTAGATAGATAGATAGATAGATAGATAGATACGTAGATAGAAACGCCCAAAGTGCCTGAGGTTCGCTAAGAAATGCTTCGCATTTAAAAACCTGTGCTTACGTAAAATAATATCTAGCTACAACCCTGAGTGAGGCGCGCGTGTGCATATAGCTCTTGTGCGTTTGTCTCCAATGCCTTGAGAAAGGCTGCGGCTGCATGCAGAAGTAAGCATGTTGGGATGCTTCCCACAAAGCGGACAAACCGCTCGCGTCACGCTTTATACTATAGGACCATGTGCATTAAACAGCAGTGCAAATTAGCTCATGCCATTTCTTTTTCGTGCCAACCGCGACCCGTCTTTAGATGCGAACCCACATTGAATCAAGTTATACGGTGGCCACGTTTCACGCATTTCTTGAGCGAATATATGTTTCTTTGTCTCAAGGAAACGCTAAAGCGCATTAGATGCTAAGTTTCAACACAATATGGTTGTTTACCGTTTACAAAAGCAGCGCGCTCGCCTCCTGTGGCTTCCACATCGGTGGCCGTAGCAGACGACGCCGGCAGCCAAGGTGGTGTCAGTCATTTTGAGGAACGTAATATTTCTTTTCGGAGCAGTTTTGTCGCATTTCGTAGTCAGTGACGAAGCCACAACAGTATTTTACTAATTTCGTCAAAGTGAAGTACAACAACAACAATAAGAAGGAAAACGCCAAAGCGGCTGCAGGCTGCGCGGGAGAGGGCGGCCGGAGCAATCCAACCTTGCACGTCACACGGACGCCTCCGCATGGCGGCGCCACGGTATGTCCTCGCGCCCAATAGTACACACTGCAGATGTTGTTTGCCAATCATGAATTCGTGTTGTTGGGCTAGGCAGATAATTGCTATAATCGTATTTTGCACGTTCATAATTAACGCTAATTTAGTGGTTTGTCGGTTTAGGTTCTAAGTATTGTTTTTTTGTAATTTGTCGCAATTAGTGCCGAAGAGCATTAAATCACCTGCGATTCGTAGATTAGTAGGATGTTCTCCACGAATTTTGAAGTAGAACGCGTTCATACCTTTACGAAGAAAATGTGGGGACAAACGTACTATCCGGGAAAACGTACAAGCCGCCTTTTTTCACGGTGCCACGGCACATGCACCTTTCCCCTAGTGGGAAAGTCGGGAAACGCTGTGGTAGGGTACCCGCAAGCCTTTCGATCTCGAAGGCTTTTGTTCTGGTCATCACAGTTGTCCCGGATCACCCCGCAACGCTCCGCCCCCTACCAAAACGGCAAACGACAGCACAAGAAAATGAAAAGGACGAATTGAAATAAAATAACTCATTGCGAATTTCGCTTCATAACAATATCGCAAACGTACGAAACGGGATCGTACCAACGCTGTTATACTGCATTCAAATTTCTTCCTGAGCTAGCCGTTTTAACACTTAAGGAGCAATGGAGTGGCCAACACTGGATCCACTTTGGAACGCCAGCTCGTATTTCGTTGTCTGACGCGTTTCTCTATTGCAATTTTATTGCTTTTATAGATAGCCCAAGTATTCATTGCTGGCGTAAGGCTTCCAAGACTGTTGGTGTCTACCGAGTTAAATGCTTTTCGTATAGTCTATGAATGCATTATGAAGGGGCTTGTTGTACTCAGCAAATTTCGCAATTACCTGGCTGATCATATGGACGTTATCCACTTTAGTGTAAACCTTCTGGAGAACAGCTTTTCTCTGTAGGTTCGCCATAGAAGGCAGCGCGTATTGAAAAGAGGAGGGGGAGGCCAACGCACAGCACAGCCATGTTTAGTACAGTATAGCAAGGCGTGGGAAAGAGAAGTGAGGGTTAGGAGGAGTGACGTGAGGGTGAGGTGGTCAAAGAGGAAGGGTAAGGTAGAGCATAGCACAGCCCTGTCCATTACCCTCATTGCATAACCCAGGGCCAATCGGTACCAGCGTATAGGGCCATGGTTGCTTATGGGCCCAGTATCGCGCTGGATACTGGGACGCCGGAGCAGAGCCTAAATGGGAGGCGCTGGATGGCGGAGCGCAGAATGGCTCTAGAGCGTTGAAATATAGTGCGTACCTACCATTCATAAATAATTGAGCTGAGAAAGCGAAATAGAAATAGAATCGAACGCCCCACCTCCGGACAGCCAACCGAGAACTCTACTACTGCGCCATGCTGAAACAGTGACCAGGGCGTAAAAAGACTAATAAACAGAGTAACCCACCGTTCCGTTTCATATTTTTATGCTGCATACTCAAGAAAGACGCAATCTTCCTTTCCAATTAAAGCGTGCTTCTTTATTAACGACAAACGGCTGCAGGCAACCAATGACATGCCGATAATGGCAAGGGCACTAGGTTTGTTTAAAAGGGTCGACAACTGGCCAAAACGTGTCATTAGACTCTGGCAGAAATGAAAACACAGTGAAATGTAGTAACACATTCCAGCATACTTTTCGCGCTGTGAATGGGATCTATATTTTTAGAGCGCAGCGCTTAGGTGCCCGTTCCTGGGTTGAGCGGCGTCGCCGTCGGTGGCGCAACCGATAGATATGAAAAAATAAAATGAGAAAAAAACAGCATCGCATAGGATTTGAACCCGGGCCTACTGCGTGGCAGTTGAGTATTCTGCCACAGAGCCACGCTGGCTTTTTTTTCTTTTTTTTCTTTCTTTTATGGTATTTATTACTCTGAGTATTACAATGCACAATAAGAGCACAAATAAAACAAACAAAAGTACAATCACATAGCGACAATGAGCGCTCAAGCTGCCGTCTATGTGATGTGCCGGAAACAATAGAACATTGCTTTGTTAGCTACAAAGACGCTATTCTGTTCTGGGATGTCCTTCAGCGAGCACTGAAAAAAAAAAGTTTTTCATTAACTACAGGGCTCTGGCATCAGCTGCAAGCCATGGCTACCTGGAATAAGGAAGTCACCCACCTTTGGGCGAAGAGAACGTGCGCCTGGTCAGACAATAAAGTTTAATTCTCTCTCTCTCTCTCAATAATTCTCACACCATACGTTATCTTATACCAACATCGCTTGATGAAGTGCCATATGATACGTTTTTCCTTATGGGCATGGATAGCTTATGGAAGACACGTATGCAAGACCGCAACGCAGAACACACCATTCCTTCAAGCATACACTTCGCTCGAATAGCTATCACTAAAGGACATTTATGACGACCTAGACTTTAGACCGGACTGGTACACCATCTTGGTGAGGTGCTCGGCCTCATCGCCTTCCCTGTATAACACGATGTGAAGAACTCTCACTGTTCTACTGCACGTTGTGTTAGCCATCGAGTGTGCCCTTAGCAACGCCACAGCCACGCTGGCGCTTGACATTCATTTGTAAAAAGACCCTATACAGGCGCAATGTTGGGCAAGCAATCGAGTTAACCTTGTAATACAGCATGGCAGAAGAGTAAATAACAACCAGTCATCACACAATGCTAATTGCACTACGAGTGTTTGGTTTAATGCTTCCCACTCACTGCAAAGTGCTCAGCCATAATTCTTCATCGTCATCGGCCACGTGAAGCATCAACAAAGTGCCCATTATACCTCACAGATGTGTAGAGGGTACCTCCCATATCCACAGAAAGACGAATAATGGCGTAGTGGGTGTTGTCCTACTTCCCAAAAATTATGATTTATGGTGTAGTCGTAACCCTGCGGAAAACGAAAACTTGAAACACAGTTGACCTTGCCCCAACACGAAGCTACGCTCAGAATTCGCATGAGGCACTATCGTAATCGTCGGTGAATTGTTTAAATCGTGTCTGAGACTAGCAGAAAACCGGTATGTCACGCGGCCTAGCCGAAGAGCCTTGAAGCTGAATTATGGAGTCGGTCACTTTGCTGTACGTACTCTTGTTTTGTGATGCTGCTATGCGTGCCATAATTAGTCCTCAAAATTAGAGTGTGTATATTTTTATCTACCCCCGCTCTATTCTGTCCTATGATGTAAAATGAGTTGCAGGGTGAGAAGCAGTGCTGCCTTCACGGCAGCCAGAGGAAAATGCCGAGCCGCGGTGCATGCACGCGGAGTGCACATTGCACAGCGTTGGCTGATACCATTGAACACTGCGCGAGGGGATAGAACGTGTAGTACGCGAGCTAGAACGTTCGTCTTGACATAGCGCACGCGCTGCGTGAAAGCTTGAAGAATGTATAAAAGAAAGAGAAGCAGTGCGCGGCAGCCACACGGACAGAAAGCATGACCGCCACGTGCAGTCAGAGAGAACTTGCACAGCAGCGGTTAAAAGAAATGACGCCGACAAAGCGTTATCAAAGACCACCGGCTGAAAGTTTTTCAATAAGGGGGACACGTTAGCAAGCAGCTGCTGTGCCTTGAGCTCGTATGGTCCACACCACGCAAGCTACACCATGCGAGCTGGGCCTTTAACTCGTAAGGTCTAGACGATACGAGTTAGGAAGTAAGTAGCGCACAAGATATCTAGTGGCCGAAGTGTAGATGCGTTAAGGAATGACGCTTGTGGCATCAGAGTTGCTCACTGCAAAGAAGAACCACGTCAATTTTATTCTTTTTTTGCTATATCAATTATATGAACACTCCATGCGTATGTTTGCCGCGACGCCTTGGGGTTCCGTATATGTCTCAAGGGCGATAGCAACTATCCGCACCTCACATCCTCTATTCTTGAGTGAAAGCTCGTGACGGTAACCTACAGTCACGGTTCAAGAGGAGAGGAAACGCGCCGGCTGTCTTTCTTCGCTGGTGCTGTGTGCACCTGGCAGAAATAGCGTACTTTGAATATCTTAACAGAGATCAGCTGACGGCTCATCTACATACGTACGGTACGGTGTACATACGTGCTCGTGTACATAGGTAGACGGCTCATGTACAATCGAGCGCGATTTGAAGGTTATCGCGCGAGCGTCAACCAAGAACTACGACAGCGCCACGTCCCAGAATACCCGTTCGCGGAGAGGGAGGTATCAAGCGAGCTTCACTCACTCTTTTTGCTGTTCCTTAAGCTGCGATCACGGCCGTCTGAGGAAGGCGGATTTCCATTTTTTTGTGACAATACAACATAATTTGTGCAGCTTAGCGAGTCGTTAAAATGAAGCAATGACAAGATACTATATCTTTCCTATGAACTTTGCTGTCGTACGCGGAGATAAGAACCAACGAAGTATATATACGCTTGATCGCAACGAATGGAAATCTTAAAACAAAGAGAGAGGGTGCAGTGTTCATTGTAGGGGCGACTGTTGTAGCATGGAAGACCCAACGAGGGAGAGGAGAATGTGTAATCTTCGATTTCACTGTTCCAAAACGCGCCGCTCGGCCCCGGGGACGCCAGGCCGGTCGACGCTCGCGCGATAACCTTCCAATCGCGCTCGACTGCACATACGTGCTGTGTTCTCGCCGCTTAGTTTCCGTTGAAGCGATTGCAAGCATGAGGGTATTCTTTATCTGCAGCGGTCGTTTGCTTACGCCACGCCAGCGTATAGCCGGTGGGATACAAAAAGAGTTATCTGCTAGACCAACTTCGTATAGCATTCGAATTTGTTCCTGTCGCATTCATTACGTCGCCCTTCAGGTAAAACTATGATTTTTGTTTGATAGTGAAGCCCTGAATTTTGGATTAAGGATAACGTGTTGCGTTGCATTCGCATACGACGCATAGCCAATATTTAGCAACAGGATTCGTTTCGTTTAAGAATACTGGAAACAATTTCTTCAGTGTTACACATTTGTAGTGCAAACAACGGGCAGCCGTGAACAAGGTGTCACACGTCTTACCTCGTCAAACAGGTCTAGGAAGTACCACATTGCGCCCTTTTTCCGGGGTTCTTGAGATTGGTATTTTTTGCCATATTCCTCCGTGTCATACACAACGTATGCCTTTACTTCAACGCCTTTGCCAATTTTGGCGGTGCGAGTATCTGAAACTTCAGAAATACATTGTAATATATATTGTTGGCTTTTGACATCCCAAAACCACGATATTATTACGAGGGACGCCGTTGTTGAGGGCTCCAGAAATTTCGACCACCTGGGGCACTTTAACGCACACCTAAATCTAAGTGCGTTTTAGCGAACCAAAGCCACTTTCGTCGTTTCTATCTATCTATCTATCTATCTATCTATCTATCTATCTATCTATCTATCTATCTATCTATCTATCTATCTATCTATCTATCTATCTATCTATCTATCTATCTATCTATCTATCTATCTATCTATCTATCTATCTATCTATCTATCTATCTATCTATCTATCTATCTATCTATCTATCTATCTATCTATCTATCTATCTATCTATCTATCTATCTATCTATCTATCTATCTATCTATCTATCTATTCGGCCACCTTCGCATGGATGTTCTCCCGATTGACTCTCTAACTTGGTACATACCGAAATTGGTATCGCAGCACATGAGTGTATCAGGAACATTAGGTAGAGGTCACGACATGAATATTACGTGGATGTCGTGTACGTCATGAAACCCTTTCTTCCAATCATGTGCGGCGAATACTTGTGTACCCAAGCTCTTGGTATGCGGATATGCGTCGCAAGTGAAAACCAAAAAAAGCGGAGATAGTCATGAGAATTTTTTAAAGACAATAATAATATTAATCTTTGCCGGAGGTTGGCACGTAGCAAATCTACGATTTCATTTTGTAGAAGGCCATAGCGTGGCACTCCCGATAAATTTCGACTACCTATGTTTTTTTAACGTTCAACTAGGTTTAAGCAATCGGGGAGCTGACACGGACTCTTTTCGTGCATTCATGTTTATTCCCGCGCTGTTGAAATTTCCTTTACGATGAACTACCAACTCGCCGAAACTGTCATGTTAGTCGACAAATGAACACGTTTTAGAAGCGTATACCTTTTTCCTATATATATATATATATATATATATATATATATATATATATATATATATATATATATATATATATATATATATATATATATATATATATATATATATAATATGAGAGGTGGCACTTCAAGCAGACTGTTTATTTAGTCAACGTTTCGTTCAGAGCCTGGCCTTTATCAGATGTAGATATTATTTATGAATTAATTTTGTTTACTGTGAAAAGCCTCTAAGAACTCGTGTTTCAACGTACAAAACCGGCAACCTGCATCGGTTAGATGTCAACGACCAAACGGGATAGTACGCATTTTTATTAAAAAATGAAGGTAACACGCACTTGCTTTCGCCCTGCATTGCCTCTAACTGCCATTCGGGGCTTCGTATGATCAGGGTCTTTCAACCCTATTCTTTTGTTTACGGAACAAGTGCCGCAGTTGTATATAGGGACGAAAGCTGCTGCTAGAGGCGCCGCTGTGAGGAGAAGGCGACAGATCAGCCGCGTATGAAAGGGCAGTGGCGCATTAGTGTGGGTGTTTCGCATGAAAAAGTTTCGTTCATATATTTCTTACCGTGTTCGCTAACTGAACATAGTGTTGATCAGTGTCGCGCAAGTAAAAAAAAAGCATGCGAGTTTGCTGGCTTAAGTCATATTTCGTAAGCAATGGTTTGGCCTGGGCTGCTCGTCAAGTGATGTCGTTTCCTTTGTGCTGGTGCATATGCCTACGTTTGTTGATGCCTGTGTATGCTTCATGTCGGGCTTAAATTGCGCATTCCGCCATGAACAAGTATAGCTGACCCATAAAACAACATCGCTTACATAAGAAGCTACTGTGGGAAAAATCGCGCGCTGGACTCCACACGCTCATTCACCTGCTAATTCAACAATTATCCAAGAGGATCACGAAGTTGGCAATGAGAATTTCGCTTGCGGGACAAGCAATTCTGAACATGAAGTCGTCTTGGCACCTATTGAAGCAACAGCTGTGAACTGCGCGTGCTAGTTCTATGCAGTACATGCAGTTTTGAAACGAGACTTCCTCGATTTACGCATGGAAACTTTATGACACTGATCGGTTCGTGCCTGCGCGAATGTTCCTTTTTCTTTTTTTTACAGCTTCAGCTGTTGTGAGCTCACAACAACAGCCCATTTTCTTGGCGTAGTTGTCAGCCGCCAAAGACGCCAATCGCCGCCGCGCTATCGCCCAGATAAAGAAAAAAAAAGTAACAGTTTCGCCGCAATGGCGAAGCAATGAATGCAATAGCAAGGAAAGCGGCCCGGGATAGATGCGCTGCTACGCTGTAGAAAGATCTGCCCCCCGGCAGCAACTACCGCGCGAGCAGACAGCGGAAGGGCAAGGTTCTCCCTGCACAAATATTCGAAGAAGCGAGCGAGCTGGCCGACGATTTTTAAGTGCGCCCGTTGCGCTCCTCGCGCCATCTCGCTGGCAATAAAGAAACGCTTACAAGCGCCTGCCGTCTCTGAGTCCTGCCAGCGGTAAAGGGTGTGTATATAACGCTCGCCGTTAGCGACCTGAAGAATCTGCGCTTTGTGGCGTAGTGGTTAGCGACACGCGCTGCGGAGCGAGCGGTCGCTGGTTCGATTCCGAGCTTCGGAAGCATTTTTAAAGTCGGCGTTGTCCGTGAGCGAAAATTCCAGATAGATGCAAATAAATAATAATTAGTGAGAATAGACCAGAGTTTTTCTGCGTGGCAAGCGGGTGTGCTACCATAGAACGACGCCAGTGCTTGAAATTGCTTCGTAAAAAAGGAAAAAAAAAACACTATAACAATGTCATATGCTAGGAGGAGTCTCGTTAACGAATGTAATATGGCGTGGCAGAATCTCAGAATATCACCAGGCGTCAAATAATGGGAATTGCACAAAGAGTGGATGGTTTATAGATGCCCACCCATTACAAGGTGTGCAGCTTTGTAGGTGCGCGTGGCACCTTATAGATGCGTAGTGCGTATTTCGACAATTAGCAAAGGAAGAATTATGGCGTTATCGACACTTCATACCTCCACTTGCAGTGTGCATTCTAGGATAGTTTGAAACTGACAATGTTACGCGCACAAACGTCCCTTTCGTTGCGGTACGGCTCAAGGCGGTGTGCGCACTGCCCGATTGAGCTATCGCGTTCTACTTTTGAAGGCGATGGTCAAGCGTCCTCCAAGTTTTATTTTTATTTATTTCTGATTGTACGTCACGAAAACGTGGATAACCGAACGCTGGAATCTCTTTAGAAAAAAGAACTTATACAAGCGTGATGTATGACTAGTAAATAGGTTAACCGATGTAATATTGCGTGGCAGAAAAGTAGAATCACTCCAAGGCTTACACCAGACAAATTGAATAACGAATGGGTAGTCCAAAGCTTCCCAGTCATTACAAACTGCTCGGCCTCAGTTCAGCATCCTCATTATTATTCACCACAGAAACAACAGTGTGCAGATACGCAGGTGCGCATATTGGCAGAAAAACACCGAGTGGGTGCTTCGCTTCTTCGCAAAAGGTGACGACTTGTTGCGTAGTGGGCGCCTTGCTACTATACTTGCAGTAGACGCCCTAAGAAAGTTTATAACGGCCTTTATGATGACGGCTCAGCCACCTGACGCTGTGACTATGCTGGGCGTTGTTCGCAGGCCTGACGGATGTTTTATTGCTTTTTTTACGATCAATTTATTGTTGGTTTTTCAGCAATATATCCGGCATCCAAATGTTTCTCTCACAATTGAAAGGCCGGGCCACGAACGCCCAAGCCAGTTACTGCGACGACGGTTTAATCTTGTCGACCTATTCGCCTCCACCACGGACAAGGCTTCTCGCACATGAGCTGTTTTTTCAATGTTTGCTTACCCAACTCCAGATGACGCTGAAATGTATAAATCCAGGCTGGCTACATCACTTTCGTTCAAGAGTTGCTTGGAATGTACGTTACCACCCGACACTTTCGCCATATCGTTGAGGGCCAGCCCTCCAACATCTTCATGGATCACAAACTCTTGACGTATGCGCTTTGTGGAGAGTCGTGGGCACGCAAGCCCCGATAAATCAGGTTTCTCTCGACTAAATTGGTATTATCGACCGACATCCAGCAAGTTAGGGATGACCAGAACCTACCTGCTGACACTTAGAGTCCTGTGAACGCTGCAACACCAAGTTCACATCCTGCGCCGCTTGATGATGCCAGGATTCGTCGCACGCAAAGGTAATGATTCTTAGTTCACTAAATAGCGCGCGCCCAATTGAGCAATGTGGTTGGCCGATATCCTAGTTCAAGACATTACACCCGTCTGCTTCACCTTTCTGGCGCACCCTGATCATTTGTGCGTCAGCACAGAAGTTTCCTCAACTTGGTCACCATTTTTACGTTCACAATGAGATGGTTAAACAAAGCTATATAGCGGCTGCTGCATCAACGCGAACTCCCGAATAAAGGTGGCAAGGATGGTTCATGCCACGACCAGCGTGAGAGCACATACTGCACTGGCATTCAGAAAGTAAAGAAAAGGAGGTGGCATTGAGGTCCGGTGCTAGAACAGCACCTCATTGTTTTACTCTCACATACAATTTACATGCCTTTAACCAGCTCGTTTTTTCCTGAAACCTAGGCCATATATTCCTCAGCTTTTTGCCAGCCGTGAAAGCAGAGTCAACGCGGTGCCTATTTCCTGTATTTTAGGATAAGTAATTCCTGTAAGGAATACTTACGACTCTCTACTTGTTATTGCTTTATAAGACCATGCCTGGACTGGACAAAGTGTTGGACAGTTTTAAATCCTCATAAAATAATGTTGCTGCAACCCGATGAGAAGGTACATCAAAGAAACGTGTAACCTGCTCATTGATGTTGGCGCTCATAACCTGTGCAGGCGATAATGAGAGAGCTGTCTTAAGACACAAGACCATTCTATTTTTACAGCATTAGAGTACACAGACGAAGATTTTATTAACCGCTTTGAAACTCTAGAGGAGTATGATGCACAGGCCGTACTCCTAAAACGTCACGTAAATACCACAAAATTATTTTACCCTTTATTAATGTTATTTTTTATTAACCTTATGATCTCGTGTGTTTCCTTCTCATACTTCGCTCACGGGAGTAGCAATGAATTAAAGTTCTTCCCGAGTGCAAAACATATTTGTATCATGTCTCTGTATTCGTCTGTGTGACTAGATACGCTAATGATCCAGCTAACCCAAGCGCCCATTATGTCTTTATCGAGCTTGCCAGGGAATAAATTAATAAGGATATGATCTAGAAGCAATGCAAGTTGTTCATTTCTGTCCAGACACCATTTCCCTCAGTCAGCGTTGATTTCGTGTGATTTGAAAGAATGCCAAAGAAGACTCTTTCAAGCACGATGATTGTGTGTGAAAACCGTCTGCTGCACTTGTTAATTAAAAGAATATTTAACAGAAATTTACAACCCGCCACGAGGAAGAGAGCAATGAAGGCCTTCGATATCCAATATAAAAGCTACACATCCGCCAGGATTTTCAATTATAAACAAAAAGACACTCCAAGCGGATATATAGAATCAGGTGTCGCAACATAGACGACTTGATGTACCGGGGTAGTCGAAAATTCTTTGCACAGTATCCTATGGGAGCGCGGCCTGGGAACGTTTGACCAACATGGTGCATTCATCAGGATCTTTCAACAGAACATCTGCAACATCACTTCTGTTTGATTTTACAAAAATGATGAATATCTCAAGTAGATCCTCTGCACAAAGGAGTGCCTGCGTTAATAAAAATTAGATTTTATAATGCATTTAAAATTACGAGACATTGTGCGTAATAAAAATGATTAGGTGAACGGTGCTGTCGTATGTCTGTGACACCATTGATGAGTTTTCTTGCGATTATTTTACCTTAAGATGCATTTTCCATTTTTACAATTGCCGATTTTGAGAGATGTCGAAATTGGAGAGCTATATTTCAGGTATATACGTAGCACACGTCTTAGCAATCATGTTAAATTAGGTATTGCTCAGCCGTGAGTCGTCAGAATCTTAACAAGATTGGTAGTCTAGTATTAGCTCCGAAAACAATACTGTTATGAGACACGTTGTAGTTAGAGATTCGTTTAGTTAGGGACTCTAGAATGACCTCAATTTTCTGGAGGTTGTAACTCTATCTAAATTTAAGTGCACGGACATTTTTTTCGACTCATTATAAAATGGGGCCCTATGGCAGCGGACCGAACCCATGTCTTCATGTGTAACAGGTCAACAGCATTTTCGCTGCTTCAACACATGCTGATCGCCGTCAGAAATACACGTGTCTATTTATAAAGAAAACGTCGCTTACCATTTTTCGATGAGTTCTCGCCGATGCATTGTTGCGAAAAAATACACAGGAGAACAACGCACAGGCGAAACATGCTGTAGAACGCGTATATCCAGGGAGCCTCCAGGCGTGAGTATACTTGTAAGTGATTGGCACGTATTTATACGTGAGACACTGAAAGGGTATAAAAGAACGTATGCTAGAGTTCTTCGCACGTCCGCTCTTTGGTTAGCTACACCCGGTATATTGTCCTTTAAAAACGACAGGAGAATACAAGCAAGTGCTTTCGATAGACACATAAATGAGCTTACTGCGACTGACTTTTACTTGTTTCTCTTTCTGCTGCTAGCGTCCTTTCAGAAGCGTCCTAAGAAGATAAAGTTGTTTTCCAGAGCAAAGAGCAATGTGCGTGAGGGAACATTCTCGTCGTACAAACAGAGCGACGCCGCGATCCCTTGACGCACGCTCAGGGCGCGCCTTCAGACTGCAACAGCAACAGCAACTACAGTGAATTCATGGTGTGCTCCACTTGCAAGGACGCGTTAACATCGGGCAAGGTGCCCGTGATGAACGGAACTTTAAGTCGACCCATGCGCTGCTTCGCATCCCTACATGGTTCCCTTTAGTGAGAGATGGTGTAATTTAATTTAAAAAAAAAAACATCGTTTTCCAGGGTGGCAACGTACATTAACTTAACTCTACCGAATTTCCTTGCAAATAACCCTCGTATGTTTTGGAAACACTTCAGTGGAAAGGTAGCAGTGACACATCTATCTGTAGAAGAAAAACAACAAAGAGCTGATTCTTCCAACGATGTTTCTTTCACTCAGTATTCACAACTTAAAATAACCACGGATCCTCGGTCAGTTGACGCATTACCGTAAGCCTTGATGATAGAGATCTCGGTATCATGAACCTTCAGTTAAAAATTGACCCTAGGAAATCTGGTGGTCCTGATAACATTTCGAACGAGTTTATTAAAAGGTAATTAGAATGGAATAGCAAAAATCTAGGTCTAATTTTCATGAAGTCTTCCCAGCTCGCTAAAATACCATGGGACTGGAAAAAAGCTAAAACCACGCCAATACATAAATCCGGAGGAAGAGTTGTGGTGTCAAATTATAGGCCTACATCTCTGGGAGGCACATCACCCAAACTACTAGAACATATTATTTTTAAAGACATCACACTTTTCCTTAAAAGAATACATTTTTGTCTCCCAACCGGGGCACGGATTTCGCAATGGTTTATGAACTATTACACAGTTGACTGAAGTTGTACATGAACTTACATATAGCCTCAATAACCGCAGTCAGAAGTGGTTAAAATAGATTTCTCAAAAGCATTTGATAGTGCATACCATAACAAATTAATTGTAACATTTGAAGCAGTCTTAGGTAACAGTCCACTTACCTGTTGGATCAAGGTCATTTTGCTTAATCAAAAACAATTTCTATTCTTTGAATACGCTACTTCAAAAACTGTTTCTGTGTCATCAGGTGCACCATACCAGGATCAGTTCTTGGACCGTTGTTATTTCTAATCTATAATAACAACTCCGGGGCATTGCTTCCTCTGGAGTTCTTTTCGGCCGCTTGTAAACGCTTTGTGCCTATGGAACACTCGCGGTCAGAGCATTGTGTCATCAGCGTAGGTCATTTTAATCATGAAGAACAACTCGTATGGGTCTTTAAGGTTTTACGGAAAACGTCACTCGTCATATCTAATTAGCGCAAGAAAGAATAAAAGACAAGTAAAAGGGCCTATACAGGCGGAAGCGATACGTGCTACGTCCTTTGCCTTTTGCTTACTTCTTTTTTGCCCTCATTAGATATGTATCAAGTGAGTAATTCGTACCAAGCACCCCAAATCTCATCTCTAATACCGTAACTCTTCACTCCTTGGGCCTCTTTGAACATTCGCACTACTGTTATGGCAATTTATCGACAAAACAGGTCTGCAAGCTCAAGAATACCCACTCGCGTCGTCTAGCTGTTCATTTCCAACTCAGCTCGTCGCATTGTGGAGCTTTTGGTTCTCAAACCTTCAGCCACAACAAAATTTGCGATCAGCCGCGCATGTGCGGAACATCACTGTTTGCCTTCTTCCATTAAAAATTGGGGGACCCTTAAGCTTCGCCTTTAAGAGTTGAACGCGATAGCGAAATTCGGCCCCTAGTGCGCACTTCAACCACTAAGTGCATACTTATTAATGTGTATTGTTACACACACACACGCACACACACGCGCGCGCGCGCGCGAATGGTACAAGTTTTTGATCTAAAGCACGAGACGCATGGCCTCCAAGATATGCGCCGCATGTCCGCCATCTCGGAAGCCATGAAGGGTTGAGCATATTTCCCACAATGCCTCACAGAGGGCAGCACATTACCAAGCGTTTGCTGTTTTCTTGATCAACGCCTCCTCTAGAAACTGGCGTTGGCTTGAAATGTTTTCCGCTAGATGGACATAGTTGTCCATCTTTAGAGCTGTTTGAAAGTTCGCGTGTGTTTTTAGCGGCGATGGCTGCACTATCCCGGCCTTTTTCGACGTAGTTTGATGGCCTCGCCTATGCACCTACAAATCGCCGAATGGGCTCGTTTTCGTCGTGACACCTGCCGAACAAAATGCGCTAAGGAGACTCCTTCCACTACATGGCATTTATGTAGTGTTTTTTTCCGAAGCAGCTGCAAGTTACATGGTGGCTTTGTGGTAGGATACTTGCTTGCCACGCGAACGGCCCCGGTTCGATCCTCAGTGGAACCGAAGATTTTTGTTGTTTGTTTTATTTGCTTCTGTCTCGATTTTTCGGTCACGGACGATTTTTCGCTCACTACCAACGGTGCTGACGCCGACACCGGAATTTCTGCGACACGAGCTCTCTAACGCTATCGCGTTAATATAGGCTTCCAAAGCAGTGTCGAGCTGTGCCACTGCTGTTATTGTAACAGGGAACATCCCCGGCGCGTCTCCTTTCGCTACAACACTGCGCCCCGCTTCCGCGTATGCTCAAAGCTCTAGGATTGCATCTATGGTGCGTCACAACGTAACTATTGCTGACTAGCAGAGCTCCGGGCAGAATGAGGACCACATGCGCGCACGTGTCCTTGCCGCCTCCGCTGCCATATCCGGCGAGAAACTACCTCCGCCGGCAGCGTCTATTCCTAGTAACGCATAGCTCGGCCGCGCGAGAGTCGAGCCCAAACGTGAACTTAGATTCTCTATATAAAGCTGACGTGGTCAAAAAGTGTTTATAATATAAATGGGTCAGGCGGAACACGGCATTTCTGAAGTAAAATAAGAAAATTTTCAAGTTAGGATTGCCCTTATGAAGCACCTTCCGCATATATAGGCTAGAGCAAGATAGAAAAACAAAGCAAAACAATAGAACGCACTTACATACAAACAACTCCTCGCTTTGAGTTTTGGATCAGAACAGTATTATATTTTAGTATTCTTGATATTGTGGTATGGTGCCCAGGGTTGCCACTGACTTTCGATTAAATGTCGCCAAACGACGAGCAAAAAGTCGCCAAAAGTCGCCATTTTTTTTACAAATTTCGCCAAAAAAGTCGCCATTCTAGATATGTGCGGCATACCTAGTAATAAAAGTTTCTACTCACGTGTGGCCCCGTAGAATACAGTACCATCCAAGACCATGAAATTATATTGACGTTTCTCAATGCCAGTCGTATCGCCCGCTTCACCTTGGGAGTGCATGGTGCTCCTTCTCCGACTAGCCGCAAGATGTGCGTGGTGGCGCAAGGGTGAATGAATGAAATGTTCATGATACCCTTCCATCCCTGTCCGCCTGTTTTGAAGGTAAGAGTGTGGTAAACCTTCGGCGAAAACCGTGAAAGCGTTCTTTGCAGACAGCTTTACGTACCCTTATATGAATTAAGAGGATTAAAAGGTTTACTGATGATAACACTACAGAATCCTTACAGGAACCGATCATTAGTGAGTGTTAGACCTTTTCAGTGTGAACCAATATGATACGGGATGCCACCGACCCTTCCTTATAGTCACTTATATCTACACGCGTCAATCCGATGCGTTATTAATGAACATGTAGATAATGTAAAATGTTATATAGCAATTGTTTTCATTGCACACGCTCACCGAGAACAGTGGAAAATGCCTCAATAAATATTTTTTGTTGCAGAAATAACCGCGTTTCCCCCTCCCATCCCTATTCCAAAACAATCTTTACGGGCTGAATGGGGGTACTGAAATAGTGAACAAATCGCCAAGCTATTCAGAACAGTTGGAGCTTTGGCGGAACAAATGGTCGGAAGACGCGGCCAACCCGTCGTCTAGCCCCTTCAGAAACGAAACTTTAGAGGAGCTTAAATCCCCTAAAGCCATAAGCTTATAGTCAAACAATTCCGCCTCGAGGTATGCAAGGCAGTCCGCTGACTTACATGTTGCTAGAATGTCGCTAGGGGACGCTGCAATACCTCATGCATCTAGATGAATTGAGGAGATTCATACGAGTTACAGGACGGACATACTGAATGACGCGTAATGTGCACATTCTACTCGTGGGTCTAAAACCAAGAAAAATACAGAGAATGTTGCCGTTCATTCGTTGGGAAGACACTGAGCTTAGGATGTATAACTCAGTGGAGACCTAAACCGAAAATCGCCAAAAATTCGCCATGTCGCCAAACATAATTTTCGGTCGCCACGGGCCTCTAAAATTCGCCAATTTGGCGAAAAGTAGCCACCATTGGCAACCCTGATGGTGCCCTATAATAATTCTAAAAGTGGGCACGTTCTTCGGCATATATATATATATATATATATATATATATATATATATATATATATATATATATATATATATATATATATATATATATATATATATATATATATATATATATATATATATATATATATACAATGTACGCTGAAAGGTCACAAAATAGCGCACAGTACAATGAATATTATGACGAATATACCCGCTCGATCTTGTCTGTACACATACACTGTGCGAAGCGTCTCCGCCATGAAAGCCCCTGTTGGTGACAAGGTGAATGCTGTGAGGGAATATTTGGCCTGTAATTATACGCATAATAACACGCGAAAGCAGAACGCGAGCGAATCATGTAGCCTCCGCGTCTCAAGGAACTACAACAGTTTGTGTTCTGTGACTAACGCATGAGATAACATGTGCTACACTCGGCTGATAAGGCCACCAAAGGACTGTTTATCTTGGACTCCCTCGAGTGGGCTTACTTTGCTTTTAAACTAGCCGTAAGACCGGTGCGGCCACTACCCTGGACAGATCTTGAAAATGGGACCGATCAAACAGGCAGTCCAAATCAGGAATACGGCGAAAGGAGGTATACATACATAAAATTGAGCATGTGATTAAGTGGAGAACTTCGTTATCCATTTGTACCGTCCGATTAGGCGTAGATAGCTAGAACGCCCACGATAGTGTGATTAAAACGTTCTGTAAGTAATATGCTTATTGCGGAAGATCGTAAAAAATGACTAAACACCAAAGATGACAAATTGACACAAGTGCGCAGTAAGTTTTCACAGAGGACCTGTTTAAACCTTTTGTTCTGCGTCCGGCGTTTTCAAAGACTTGGCGGGTACGCACCACCGAAAGCGGATCTGTTCCAGCCAGCTCCTAACATAGCCGTCAATGCTTAGCGATAGCCAATAGATGACCAATTACTTGGTAATCTATAATGGATCACTAAACAATAAATTATAAAAAAAATTCTTGGATGACCTTAGCCTGACCGAAATGCATGACCGACACCTTGTGACAACCGATCGGTCGCCAACGAATAATTGATCAATAACTCATAAATCCTAGAAAATGCTTGGTCTTGCTTACCGTAGCCGTACAGGCGATGTGTCACGAAGGAAAGAGAAAAATAGATAGAAACACAGGGAAAGAAATAGACAAAGAGAGAAAGAAATAGACAGCAAAAGAGAGAAAAAAGAGAGAGCAGTGTAGTATAGGAAGGGGTGGGAAATTGAAGCGATGGTGAGGAAAAGGCAAATGAGGAGGTGAGAGGGTTCAGTATAGCATAGTCTTGTATAGTATAGTATAGCAAGGCGACGGAAAGGAAAGTGAGGGTGAGAAGGAAAGAAAGAAGCAGGGCAACGCAACCATCTCTGCTGCTTCCTCAGGCTTCGCACCACCATTGCGTGCATGCCCAAATTTTCTTTTTGCTTATGTGGATCCCCCTCGCGTCCATTCTCTCCCTCTACACCTGTTGCGCAGTCTCTGTATGTTCTTCACTTTTTCGCGTATATTGGCTTGTTCAAAGGAAGAAAGCTTGAGTTGATATTCTCGGCTTGTTTGTGTCTCTTTCTAATACGGTGCTTGTCTTGTCTTTTTTTTGCGCTGTTCCGGAATGAACCATTACCAAGTGGCCCAGCTTACCACGCGTCTATAATATGTTTATCTAGACGCTGAGATGGTGCGGTGAAAAATGTGCCCTTCCTGATCTCGCTGAGAACGAAGGTCTTGCGCCGGCCATGAAGCAATATGTAGCTTTCTAATGTATGCAAATGTTTCTGCAAAACAAACATTTGGGCTAGTTGGTGTGTGTTTGCCTTGAAGGCAAAAATGGGATGCACTAACAGACACAGACTAAGAAAGTGTCGCCATTTCTTTCTTCCTTGTCTGTCTTTGTTATTACACCACTTTTTGACCACCAAAACGAATGTTTCAGTTGAACTGTTCGTGTTTAGGCAGAATCCAGGAAAAAACTAGTCCCCCCTCTGCTGGTGCTAAACAATAATGATATTTTCTCCTCCCCAGTGCGGCACAAAAATGCCGGTGAGCACCCCTATCCGAACCACTCGATTGACGTAAAAATCATGTTTGTCTTATTCTATGGCTGCGAACGAAGTGATTCAAAGAAACTTGTTCCCAGCTTAGGCGACTGTCAATGTAAGTTTCAGCGTGGAAGTAATCACATGTCTGACAGCGCGTCCTACACAGGCGTCAAGAGATCACAATCCCGTCATTTCTGCATGGCCCGGATGTTCCATCAAACAAGTCGCTTTTTGTCATAAAGTTGCTGACTGCTTCATTATGGAGCACTTATTGTTCGACATGGCCGTCAAAAAAGGAACAAAAAGAGCAACTGAATAAATTCAAACAAAGTATAGGGGCTTTGTATTTGCGTTGACAAACGATTCCTCGAATTCGCCAGTCCTGGTTTAGAGGTTAACCTACTTGATATACATCAGGAATCCATGGACGTGCACATACGTAAATTGACCATGTCTTTTTATTGATATAATCAATTTTTTCTTCGAGGTAGCTGGAAATAGTTTCACTCTGGCTGCACAACAAAGCTGTTCTTCAAACAGCTGTCAAAGTTCATTTTCCTTTTTTTTTTCTTGAACTTGATGAACAACTTCGCCAATGTAACAGAAGAACAAAAATAAAACATGCGGCATGAGTTGTCCAGTCTATATAGGTCTATTTGTCACTGTTTGTTCGCTTTACAACACAATGAAAGCTGTCAAACTGACGCTGTTTTCTAACTTTCTGATATAAGCGATAAGAAAAAGCTTCTTGATACTGACACGTTGCATAAATTCAGTCTTAAAATTGGGCTCCCTCTTTTTATTAATAACATAGGGAACTGGGCTAATTTGAAGTATTGTTTTCATAACTACATGGAAAGAACATTGATACGCGCGCACCACCTAAATTTTTGAAAACACGCCTTTTTTTACAATACAGAGGTATTGATGCCGAACATAAGTGACCCCAGTTCTGTATTGTCTTGTATTTGTTGTTTTCCAGTGGTGCATACACCTGAAATTTTGCTTTGCATATAAAGTTTCCCGATATGAAAATATAAGGCTGGATATGGCCGTAACTCCTGAATAGCAACAACCGCCAGGCAACTACCAATAATTCATTTGTTTGATACGCATCACTGACGTTGGGATTGTACACACAGCCTGCATGCATTGCGATGCCACGAAACTGTTGTCTCTTGTGTGCTGCTCTGCTACACAAATGCCAGAAAAGACGTGGCTGTGACGTATCATGATTTACCTTTAGACCTGCAGCTTCGGGAAACGAGGTTAAAAATATGTTTAGCCAAACAATCTCGGGAAAAGGAGACAAATGGGAGCCAAGCGACAGGTCTCTAGTACGTCATGAAGGAAGATCAAATTCAAAAAAGCAATCTAAGCTTTTCTTGATGTCAGCATTGTTTCGACACTTCACGCATTGGGGACAATGGATAATTTTTCAAAGTGCCTCATACTAAGGCACATTGCGAAACAGTCTGTTTCGCCGCAAGGAAAAAGCAACTAATGCGATAGCAACAACTTGGGGTGTTATATTAAGTAAGGCTACCAGCTGGTTCATTTAACATGCGAACAGGCACAACTAAACAAAGCGCTGGCGTAAGGAAACGCAGCACTAGAATCGAGCGCTGCGATCTTTGTAATATCACTTCATCGCAAAGCGACCGGTGAGAACACAATACGTACAAAGGAATGAGCCATTCGCGTAGTGCTGAGAACGTACTGCGCGCGAGACCGCGGGCCACCAAGCGCGGCAGGTCAAGACACACTGTTCCCGTCGAAAAAATACAGAGACCCCCCCCCCTCCCTCTCCGGCGCGCATCCGAGAACTTTTCGCGTGAGACGCCCGGCGCCCGGCGCGTTTGCTCTCAGGCGAGACGCCCGGCGCGTTTGCTCTCAGATTGAGCTGGGATTGTTGCCAGCCCTCGTGCGCTTTCACTCGCACATGTGCGCGTGGAGTGTACGCACAATTGCTATCCCAATAAATTTCGTCAAGAAGATGTTGCGGCGTATTTTAGCCAACTGAGCTGGTAACGTAAATTCAACTGTAGAGCGCCTTTCGAGGTAGTCGCCTAAAGCTTCCTGACGGAAAAGTCTCCTGTTATAAATATTTAATTTCCTGTTTTTCATGAAATTTCCATAAAAGTGCAAAACTGCTGGTCGACTGCAAAGCTGCACTTTTGCCGGCTGCAGTTGCACTTATGAATTTTCCACAACTTCCCATGTATTTTCGTTTTGAATTAAAGAGTGCGCATGCACAGCCACGGCCGTGGTGTGTCACGCGTGAGGAAACGTGACCTTGCAGGGGAGATTAAGTATCAGATGAGATGAAAACAATGAAAGTGAGTGAAGGAAGAGCGAGAAAAGCACGACCTTGGGATCCTACCGATCGTATTCGAAACATTGATTCGTGTTCTCTCTATTAATACCCGTAAATTTTCAGAGTGCAGTTTTGCAACTGAACATGGTGCGATTCTGACTCATCAAGTTCTGACTCATTAAGAACATGAGATACTGATCTCCTCACTGGGTGTTCAGTATATGCTCAGTACAGAGGAAACAAACGTTGGCCGTGTAACCGATCGGTGCAAGACACTACTGCGGCACAGTTTGGAAGAGTAATGCTCCGCAGCTGAAAAAGAAAGCTCTCGAGTCCTTCCATTCTGTGGAAAAAGCACGACAATTCACGTTGTGTAGCGCATGGATCTATTTGGTTGTTTTTTTTGTTTATTTATTTAGATATTACTTTATAATGTTTAGTGGAGCACATGCTTTTTCAAAGCGCCTCGAATTTCGTGGGCGAGAAGTGCAGCAACCTGGTTACTTCCGTATCTGCTCCCCCTTTCTTTTTCTTTCTTTCTCTCTTTACTCTTCTTCTAAACTCCCCCATACCTTTGCCCTATGCGGTTCGCATACCTGGTTAACATGACTGCCTTTCCCCTCTCTTCCGTTGTCATTCCTTGCTAACCATTCACGACCATTGAGCTTATATGTATAAAAGACGTATAGTAACAAGTCAAGCTCGTCGAATTATTAAATGCGAAGCATTTCTTAGCGAACCTCTGGCACTTTTAGCGTTTCTATCTATCTATCTATCTATCTATCTATCTATCTATCTATCTATCTATCTATCTATCTATCTATCTATCTATCTAGCCGCCTACGTCTGGGTGCTCTCATGATCGCCTCCTTAACTTGGTGTAGACCAAAATTTGCATGGGAGGGTAAGAGGATTTGACGAATATGATTGCCGGGTCATGAAATTAATAACGTTAAAATCCTGTCGCGTACGTCGTCAAACCCTTTCCACTAGACACGTGTGGCACATACCCGTTTATCATTGGCCGCGGTGTACGGGTATGCGCCACAGGTGATTGACAGTTCAAATACCCAGGAACGGCGAGAACAGACATTGGTTACTTAAATGCTAAAGCGTTCAGGAAAACCAACATCGGCAGCGTTGACTCAAGGAATGGAAATTATGAAAATTAGTATCCCAGCAGGAATCGAACACAAGCATTCTGCGTGGCAATCAGGTATTCTACCACTGAGCCACGCCAGGTCTATAAACTGGTTTGGAAAAACAGCCTATGCAGGCGTAATATCGGTGCAACGAAAATTGTGGTTGTGGTGCTGGCTGTCTAATTTTGCAAGAAAGCAATAAACACTACATGATACTCCTACGAAATGTACTCCTACGATACAGGCGTCATATCAGATTAACGTCTGTAGTTCCAGTGTTGGCTCCGCTTTTATAGCAGTCTAATAAGCATTACATTTGTATTCCTATGATTCAGCAGCTATATTGAAGCATTGCTCGACACCGGAGGAATACACTAACGAAAGTTAGATATGATATCCACACCACCACACCGTAAAGTGCACTTCGTCCACCAGAACGGCGCAGTGTCCTCTTCATTTCTTACGAGGCTGGGCGATGGCCTCATGCTGACCGAGGATGATGCCTGATTGATTGACAGCCGCTTTGTAGACTAGGCTACGTAAGCCACATACGGCCAGGTAGTCTACGAATACGACAAACACCATCCACTGATGTTGGTCTACGTAGCACTATCCAGGCCTACCAGCCTCGACGGCCTATACCTCACCAACGCGATGGGTGGCTTCAGGTTCTGATATGTCGCTGGCTCTGTCGACAGACAATTTGTCGACGAAATGACCGAGGCATCCACGAATTCCAGCAGCTCTACTATACCACATACTTCACTAAACATGGACCCCTCGTCACCACGATCACGACCGGATCCTATAACAAGTCATGACCAGCTGCTAGTGCTCACTGACCACGGTGATGATGCCCTTGTTCAAGAACTGTCAAGAACTTCTTGCACACATGTACACGGGTTCGTGAAACGTGCGTGCGTTCTCGGGACACGTATAAGCACTACATAGCAGCTTACCGCTTCTGGTGTTGGTAATACCCACGTTACATACCCAACCCTAACCAACCGGTTATATAACACATATGCGGCTCTTCAACATATATATGTGTGCGTATAAAATTTATACAAACCTTTAGCCTCATTTTGTAACGTGTCGCTCAGTAAAAAAAAGTTACGCCACAGTCCCCCACCCGCCGCATGCTTCGCATAACATCGACTCCCACGGTACGTGGGATCTGCCGAATTTTTTTTGCTTGCCATCTGCACGTACGAGAGGTCGAAAAAACTAATGGCCATGAAAAAGCCGTATTCCGCTCACGTGGCCGCGAGACTTGGCGTGGATGATCTGTGTAATGTACCGTGGTTGAAAAAGAGTGCTGAAAAGAGTTTTCAAGTGAAAGCTTTACTGTCCTAGTCGAGCGAGCTTCGTCGTGTATCTCCGCACGGCCTTGAAGCGATGAACGCATACCCTTTGCCCTGGAAGCGAAGAACGCATACCGCGTGACTAGCCACGCCTACCGCCGCACTGAACCGACTGCTGCTAGGATGACAAACGCTGCCTCGAAAGCCATGTCCGCGTGATAATCCACGTGACTCGCCGCTCTCTCTACCACGTCGGGTCATCGGGCGAGTGCTTCAGTTCAGCCGTTGTGCCATGGTGGTGCGATGGAAGGAGTAAAATAATGTACTTCTACAATTTTCCAGCCGCTTCAGAGCATTTTAAGTGTTTTTTAAAGCCAATTCCATAACACGGGAACTCACAAAAAATCAAGACAGCTTCACACTAGTGGTGCGAATATTGAAAGCGCGGAGCTCGGCGGCATTCCTTATTTCCCTTTATTTTTCTCTTTCTTTCTTGCTCCGTTTCTTTGCTTTCTTTGTTTTCTTCTGTTTTTCTGCATGTTTTTAGTTTGTTTATTTATATTGTTTTCTTTCTCTATATATCTCTTTCTCTTTCTCGCTCTTTCTATATTTCTTTCCTTTCTTTCTCTCTATTTCTCGCTTCCTCTTTCTTTCTGTCACTTTCTTTATTTCTTTTTCTCGCGTTCTTTGATTCTCTTTCTTGCTCTCTTCCTTTCTCTTTCTGACTTGCTCTCTGTTTTTTATATGTATTTCTTGTCTGTTTCGTTTTAGATCTTTTTTCTGTCTGTTTCTTTCTCTGTCTTTTACCTTTTTGTCGTTCTTACCTTTCTTTGTATTCGCATTCCGCTCTTTCTCTTTTTATTACCTCTTTCTTTCGCTCTCTTTCTGTCTTTTTTTCTCTCTCTACACTCGCTCGCTCGTAAGATTTATTGCCCCCCAAGCCGGACAAATCGGCGCACATGTTCTGGGAGTGAAGAAGATGTAGAGGAGGAGGAAGAGTGCACGTGGTGGTTCAATATGATCATTTTTATTCACAACTAACGGAGTTTCTCCGAGCATAAGCAGATCCGCTGTGAAAACGCAATTGTTTTATAGTTCGAGCCGCTCGAAGCCTGCTCCAAATATTACAGCGAAAGCTGTTATGAGATCATTTCACCGGCCGTTTTTGGCGCCGTAGTTGTCCGCCGCCGCCGCCGCCGCGCCGCCGCGCCGCCGCTGCCGCCGCCGCCGCCGCCGCCGCCGCTGCCGCCGCCGCTGCCGCCGCCGCCGCCGCCGCCGCCGGTGTCCGTAACCAGTATCGCTCGAAATAAGAAAAAAAACTAAATAAGAAAAAAATTCCAGGATGGAACGAGGTTCGAACCTGGGCCCTCTGCGTGGGAGCCCAGTATTCAACCTCTGAGCCATGCCGGTGCTTGAAACTGCTTTGCAAAAAGGTCCTATACAGGCTTCATGTCGGGAAGGAACGACATTACCATATGCAATATAGCGTGGTAGAAGAATAAAATAAGCACCAAGCGTCGCACAACGCGAATTCTGTAACCAGGCGTCACACAATGCGAATTGCGCAACGAGTAGGTTGTTGAATGCTTCCAACCCATTACCAAGGGCTCTGCCACAGTTCTTCACCGTCATCAGGCACAGCATCAACAAAGTGCGCATAATGCCTTACATGTGTTTAGCAGGTACCAATGCTCTCCGTAGAATGACGAAAACTGGCACAGTGCCTGCTGCCGTACTTCTAGAAAATTACAATGATTTATAGCGTAGTGGGTTCCTCGCAATTGCACTTGTATTGGTTGCCAAGGAAGCCCATAAGCGCATGATCCATTTCCTCGGGGTCTCAGTAAAATTACGATGATTTATAGCGTAGTGGGTTCCTCGCAAGTGCACTTGTATTGGTTGCCAAGGAAGCCCATAAGCGCATAATCCATTTCCTCGGGGTCTCAGTAAAGTTCTACGCCCCCCCCCCCCCCCGTAGTCTCTCTCCCACGTCAACGTATGTTATACAGCATGGCGGGAGAGGGAAATAGCGACCGGGCGTCACCCAATGCAAATTACATAACTGGTGGGCCGTTTAAAGCTTCCAACCCATTACAAAGGGCTGAGCCATAATTCTTCATCGTCATCAGTCGTCGCGTCAACGAAGTGCACATAATGCCTTACAGACGTGTAGCTGGTGCCTCGCTTCTCCGCAGAATGACGAATAATGGTTTAGTAGGTGCTTCCCAACTTCACAAAAATTGTGATTTATGGTGTAGTGGGTACCTTTCTAGTGTACTTGTATTGTAGCCCCAAGAGAGCTTACAACGGGCTCTAGAAACGCCGCTCTTCCAGCTTTCGCTGTGACTGTGCTGCGGTTTCAGCGCAGGCCTGGCGTTTTTTCTTCAGGTCACTCATCTCACCAAAATACGTGAAAGCCATATTTCAGTCAAACTGTATACAGGACACTATCGCCGGTAATCACGAGCAAATTTTGGGTTTTGCTGTAACAGATATGTCGCGCAGCAACTGGTCTATATTCATTGTAACATTTTATTTGGGCTTCAATTGGCTAAGCAAAAAAAAAATTGGAGTGGCTTAGCTCGGCTATGCCAGGATATTCGAAGCGTTAGCAAAGGTTCAGCTGATTATTTTTAGCTTTCCAGATTATCTTGTATTATTAACCTTCTTCTATTCATTCTTCGTACGCTGAACCGCTAATTGCCAGGCAACTACTTCGGGATCCGATGAGATAATCTTCTCGGCTCTTCTGCGCTGTCGAGGAGCATTTGCGCTCTCCTTCTCCATGGCGTTACTCACCTGCAAACGCCAGTCCTAGGCGCTATCAAGCGGCTCCAGCGCAGTGTCAGACGGCGACTGCACAGCGAAGGCGAATAGCTGCGCGCGAGCCGGCGCCAGTGTGTCTGCCGCGGCTACGACGCCACTCCTCCCGAACGCGCGGACCAGCAGCGGCGAGCCGCGCGCGGCGGTGGTGGAGAGCGCGTGAGATGCCGGCTCCGGTGAGCCAGCTGTCTGACATCACTGGTCCTCGCGCATGCGCAGCACGGCTCATGAGGATCCACGCGAAATCGGCTTCGGCTAGTCAAGTGTCGCTAACGCTACAAAAGTCGGAGTGGCAGCGTATGTATGACATTTCTATACTTAAACCCACAAACATTAACGTGATCAATGTGCTTTCCTCGTATGAACGTAATGGCGATGGCTAGATTTTTCGATTGAATTGTTGACGAGAAGCGCACTCTTCTGAGCAGTCGCCAGCGTTTTCTTGTTCTTGACATCTATAGAAAGACTGTACACTCTTAAAAAAAAGAGAGTCAAAAGGGAGTCACGTCTGCTTGACTCTCTTTGTGGCAGCCGATGACCACCTTTTTTTCTAAGGGGAGTCACAATGCTCTGGTCGACGCTCCTGAATGAAATAGATGACTCCCTTGCTCCAAGGGAGTCAGTGATAGTTCTGCATATACAGGGTGGGTTTTTTTTAAAAAGAAAGCTTCACTGGCTGCGACCAAGATACAGTTCGCTGCTTTGGCTTGTGGTATACCGAAAATTTTTGGTTGAGAATATATAACATGGGATCGTAAAATGTGGAATTACGCACGTATTGTGTTATGGCTTCAGTTACGATATTGCTGAAGCGGCGCTTCGAAAACGTCTACAAGTAAACAGGGTTCTTAAAAAATCTTGCCCCCAAGCGAAACATTGAGAGTTATGACAACAAATTTGCGAATCTTCGCACGTTTGCAAGCGAGGTTTGTAGATTCCTACGACAGCATGTATGGCAGAAAACATACATTTATTAGTGAAATGGACGTGCATGGTGTTGAACGCACTGGCGATCGGGAACACATCTAACTCGACGGCCGTAAAAACATGTGCCGCAAAGCTGGCATGATAACCGCGCAGACCGGTTATCAAGGCGACGCTTTACCGCGTCTCCTAAAGAGCGACAATACTACCAGAATTATAGCGCGCGTGGTCATCATTTCTGCCCGCCACAGCTAAACTATATCTTCACGATAATCCGCGCGGGCCACCAAATCGCTCAGCAAACGTTGAGCACAGCTAGGCACGCACACACGGCCTCACCGCACTCTCCCTAGCCCCTAGAGCAGGGGATGCACGTTCACCTGCGCCCCCTCCCACCGTACAGCCCTTACAGACACACACAGGGCACGCTTCGCCTCCTCCACCCTGATATTATTCAATAGAGCTTTAACTATGCATGGATGTGTGTTCTATAGCACCAAAACAAAACCGAAACCATGTAGGCAGTTCGTGGAGGCTACTTTAATCCAAAGCCGAAGCCATCAATACGAGACAGCCATTTTGGCCTGGCCTGGCATCGTTAGACGGCATTGTTCGTG